>NC_066581.1:469176694-469495732 GCF_024323335.1 Lathyrus oleraceus | reverse complement strand
TATGTCTCCCAAGTATCTCAATTTTCCAATTTGATCAAGATAAACCAAAGGGCTTGAGGCTTGTTTCCCAAGGAAACCCTAATTCAGTTGTGCATTGACTGTGCCTTGCTCATGAAGCAACCTCAACCTATGATCAAATTAAATCAAGGGAAGTTATTTCATTCTTTATTATATGAGTATATGAGCTTATTTTAGGCCCCTCAATCATTCATTCATTAAGATTTGAAGTTTGGCTTTGAGAAGTTGACCAGTCAAATCATCTAACTAAACTGAAAATCACTGAGACCTAACTTTTGATGTGTTTGTCAAATGAAGATAATGCCAAGAGAAACAATATTCTTAAGAACCATATGAACAACTTTCATGTTCATCAAAAATCCATTCTAAACTTGGAAGGTCATCATGCATTTCAAAACATTATAGGTCATTTTGACTAAAACCCTAATTTTTGGTCAACTTCCCAAGGACATAACTCCTTCATTTTTTATGATTTTGAGGTGAGACCAATTTCATAATCCTTAAAGAAACACTTGTTATTATACAAAACATTATAGGTCACTTTGGACCAAAACCATTGAATCTTGAAAAAGTCCAACTTCAAGTGCCCATAACGTTCTCATCCAAAATCCAAATGATGCAAAATTTAAGTCCAAAAATATTATCTTGAAAATATCTACAACTTTGATGTTGGAGGTTTTTCCATTTGAAGCTTGCATCATTGAAACAGAAGGGCTTGAAGTTGGTCACTTTTTGGCAAATTTTTCAAAGACATGTTTTGTACATCAAACTACATGACCAGTTTTCACAATTTTCCAAACTCCAAATGGACTTTTGTCTAACATAGATTTTGTTCCTTATATCAAGACCTTTCCAACCATTACTCACATGCCTATGTTTGGATTTTCCATGTGGGACTTTCGAAGAGGGGAACATTTGTGACCAAATATGCAATTCAATTGGAATCTTCATGCACAAGAAATTGCAATTCAAACTACACGTCCATTTCACTTCAGAGTGAGCTCAGCATCATTTTTACCAGCTTTTGGGCCTCACATGCGCCTGTACAGGCCCATGCATGGAGGACCCAAAGCTTCATGCACACGAGTATTTTCCCTCCTTGCCTTGCAGCTCAGCTATAAATACAATGCTTGCTTCATTCAATTGGAACCCTGAATTCAACCTGAAGCTCTGCAGAATTGGAAACCCAACCATACCAAAGGAATTCTCATTTTTAATTTCTCATTTCAAGTTTGAATTTCAACAAAATCAGTTGATCTTCAATACTTATTCCTTAGCCTTGCATTCATATCACACCTCAAGATCAATTTGGAAGCAAGAGATTGAGTGGATCGTGCTGTTTAAAGTTGCACTTCAAAGGTAGATGCTCAAACTGTTTTGATCTACATCTCCTCATATAATGTGATTTGCTTGTGTTTATTTGGATATCTGGAGTCCTCGTGTGAGAGGTAAGGTAGTGGTGGCTTTGATTTTGTGTTTTCGAACATTTCAGTTTGAACACCTTGAAATTCAAGCTCAGATTTCTCATTCCATAGAGATCTTGAGAGAAATCCAAGGTTACAGGGGTGATGTACATCACCCCAGCTTCATTTTGGTATAAGGATCACGCATTTTGGTTGAGGTTTGAAAACCTACAACTGGTGGCCGGAATCAGTTGGCTCACCGGAGAAGACGGTGGTTTCCACCACCGTCCCCACGTGGATACCTCCATGGCCTTTGGTTCTCATGTGTGCGTTCTAATCTCAGCCTTTGTTTCTTATGACTTTTTTAAATCCAATGTGTTTTGCGCTTGACTCTTGCCTACCATGGAAGCGCGCCTCTGGACCCTTGGATGTTGCCACGTCAATTAATGAATTGATCCAAGGGGCGCTGATTTTTCTCTTTTTCTAATTTCTGTTTTATTTTCTTTAATTCAATTTATTTTCGAAAATTCATAACTTTTTTACTTGGAATCACAAAAATATGAGACCAATTGCAAAAAAAATCTTTAAAAATCTAGTTTCATAATCTGATTTTTAACTATTTTTGTGATTCCATTTAATATTTTTTGTGAATTATTTTATTTTTGATAGTTTTTAATTCATTTTAATTACTTTTTGATTCAAAAATTTCAAAAATATTTTCTTAACACATATGGATCATGATAAGTCTACGAAAAATATTCTCATCAACTTCTTAATTGATTTGAGATTTATTTGAGATTTTAGTTCATTTGTGTTATTTTTCTTTGTTTTTAATTATTTTAAAATAGTTTATGTTTTCAAAAAAAATTGAGAAAATTTGTCAAACCTTGTTTGACCATGTTAGACTTATGATGATTCAATTGGACTCATCTAAGTTGATTTGAATTGAATTTGAGGTTTGACCATAGTTTGTTCAATTAAATTTTGCATTTATTTTAATTCCAAAAAAATACCAAAAATATGTTTGACCTTTATTGACTTCTAATATTCATTTCTTTTCTGTTTACCATTGGTTAATGTTGATTTCATTCACATTTGATCATTGTGTTTTGTTTATGTCATTTGAATTCTCATTTGTCCATTTCATCTTCATCTCTCATCTTCTTCTTTTTCTTTGGCCAATGAGTTAATGATTTGTACTTAGTCTTGACATATGGGAGGCTTAACCTTCTTTGATCCAAAGATAGGTTGCTTTTTGGTCAAGCAAAAAACCTAAAATCCATACAAGGCCTTTCCTTCTTTTCTTTTGGCATGGCGAGTTGTAGGAGCTTGGCTTACTAGTCATGATCTCTAACATGTGTTTATTTGCCTATAGTTTTATTGACCGGCCTCAGATAGGTGTGACTACTACATTAGTCCACTTACGATTGCTTAACATAGCGCTAAATTGCCTTATGGCACACTAACACTAACTACTAATTACTAACTTTTAATTCAAGCTTTTAATTCTTGCAATTTATTTTTATGCAATTTAATTTCTTGCTCATTTATTCATATTGCCTTTTTCTTTTTCTCACTTGAGCTTATATTTTATGTTTATGCTATTTTCCTTCTGCTCACTTGAGCTCATTATTGTGAATAAATATATTATGGCTTTATGTTTGTTTTGTGATTGTTTGTGTGAACCCAATGCAAAAAGGAGAAATGACTTAGAATTAGGACCTTACATATGCTTAAAGGAGTTCAAGAGCAACTAGGCCTCATGCCTTTAGATTGCTAAATTGATTGAAGAGCAACTAGGCCTCATGCCTTTAGAATGCTAAATCTTGAAAGTTAACTTCAAAGGACCCCTAATCCAAAACTCTTCCTTTGTCTATTTCTCTTATTTGTGTTGTGAACCTTTTGATTGTTTGTTCTTGTGTGATAGGGATTCAAATCTTGAGATAGTAAGAAGGACCATTGTCATGAATAGCCAAGTTAAGAGAGACAAGCCAAGTGGAGATCCTAGGAGCTTGATTGAATATTTGTTTGATTGCTTGAGTTAATTGCTAAGTCCAAAGGAAAGGAGCATCTTGAATCATATTTATGATCTCAAGAAAGGAACTCCAAGGGTTTTATCCCTTCTCTCATCTTTGCATGTTTAGGACTAGCCCTTCTCTTCTTCTTTCCACTCTAACCCAAGCCAAACTAATTTTGTGCAAACATTGACATTGTTTTCAAAACTAGAAACCTAGGTCATATGCCTTTGATTTTTCAAACTCTTTTCACTAATACTCATTGTAAATGAACCTTAATTCGTACTTTGACCTCATTTTGTGAATACTTTTAATTTGTAAATACAACTCACTTCAAGTGTTTTTTTGTTGTTCCAATGGCCACCTTTGTTAAAACCTTTTTCATAAACATTAGCCATAGGTTTGAGTTATCATAGTGGTTGATGTAAACCTCACCTTATCCTTAGTGATTGGACTATAAGTCTTCCATACTTATTATAGGGTGGATTCCTCACTATTATGTCGAAGCTCTCCTCGCATGGTGGATTGTTGGTTTAGGTTGAGTTTTCTCCCTTTGATAAGAAAAGACCTTAAGGCTTTTGATCAAATCAATTCACCAATATTTTGAGATTTTTACCCCGAACTACGAGGTTTTGATCCTACCTTTGTGATGGTACGTAGGCAATGGGTTTATCCATTCAAACAAAATTGTAAATATGTATATTATTTTCTCATCTTCCTAATCTTGTTTGCACAAATATTTTCACAAATACCAACCTACAATACAACTTTGCAAAAAGGGCTCCCTTAGAGTACTAAGGATATTTTGGGTGCTTAAAACCTTCCCATTTCATAACCAACCCCTTACCCAGATCTCTGACATTTTTATTAGTTTTTTATTTGATAAAACTTCTTACTTGGTTTTTGTTTGCTTTCTAACCTTTCCTTTGGATAACTAGAAGTACGGTGGGGACTCAAATTGTATGCTTACTTTTGATTTAGTCAATAAATCATAAGGTAACGAATACCCCGCTATAGAAAAGTGGCGACTCTGCTGGGGACGACCTGTTTTCCTAGTGGGTTTAGCCTACTTTTTACTTGTTGCATTGTATGTTTTTATTTATTGGTGACATATTTTTGTGCAAATTTGGGATGACTGTATTGTTTGTAATGTATGAATTGCGTGATATATTCAATTGCTTGTGTGCTTGGTAGTCTCTTGTGAGATGAGTTCTATACCCGAACTCGTGTGCACTTATGATAGGAGAATGGAATAGTCTTGTTGACTTGTGTGGAGTTATTCCTTAGCAAGTTGACTTGCAAGCCCATTCACTTGGTGGAGGTTTTGTTGGGATCTAAAATGTCACACGAGTAGTCATGGTTAGGCATTACTCTTTCTAATATATACCTTAGAAGCCAAGGACCTTAGATTACCTAGCCCATCTTGGCCTATTTTAGGATGTAGTGAGAAGGTCGTTCAAGTGTAAGATTTGATACGATTGTTACGCGATACTACACTCATAAGAGTCTCTCTTGAGAATATTTTTGGAATACGAGTAGTTGTTTTATCCGATAATATCCAAAAGATGAGATGATGACTATGGGAACCTCTTTTAGAACATGATTGTCAAGTTTAACCATAGTACACTCCCTTTGGGTGGTTCTTAACCGAGACCCCATGCTCGTGACTCATAACAAACCCTTGATTCGCGGTTGATCTGTTCTCGTATATCCTCAATACCAATGGAACTTGGGTGTTGATAAGGTATAAACCATAATCCACCAAAATGGATGATTGATATTGAGGATGACTTGATCCATCCCGTGACCTTTGTGTGGCATGACTTGCTTGATCCTTGAGTGTGATTGTTGCATCCATGCATTCATGCATTCATTTACATCCATAGCATCAACAATGAGAAAATTTCAAGGAACTTAAGAGGTCTATTTGAAAATTTTCAGACATGGATAAGCAAAGAAGGAATACGAAGAAGTACAGTTTCAGATAACCCGTCTTGAAAGAGTTAAGGAGTTTGACATCTTATGTATTAGATCCCTTGGAGTTCAAAGCTCTCCATGGGAAGCTTCTGTCTATTCTTTCTACTCAGGTTGATGAAGGTCTGATGAGTGTGTTGGTGCAGTTCTATGATCCTCTGTACCGTTGCTTCACTTTTCCGGATTTCCAACTTTTGCCTACACTTGAGGAGTATGCCTATCTTGTGGGTATACCTATTCTAGATCAGTTGCCATTCAGTGGCTTGGAGAGAGTTCCTTCTTCTCAAGAGATTGTTGATCTGTTGCACATAGATGTATCTGATATTGGTGCTCATATGACTACCAAAGGTGGAATTCAAGGTCTCCCATCTGATTTTCTCATTGCCCAAGCTATTTTGTTTGGGAAGGCCATGAGTGAGGACGCCTTTGAAGCCATATTTGTATTTCTCATCTATGGGCTAGTGTTATTCCCCAACATCGACAATTTTGTGGATGTGAACGCTATTAGGATTTTCTCTACTCTTAATCTCGTTCCTACTCTGTTGGGTGACACTTATTTCTCTTTGCATATGAGGAATGCAAAGGGTGATGGTACCATTGTGTTCTGTTTGCCTCTGTTGTACAAGTGGTTTATTTCGCACTTGCCTCAGACGCTTGCCTTCAAGGAGAATAAGGGATGTCTACGGTGGTCTACTAGACTTATGTCTCTCACTAATGATGATATCTTTTGGTATAACCGTGTTTACGATGGTGTGTAGATCATTGATTCTTGTGGTGAATTTCCAATGTGCCTCTTCTTGGTACATGTGGAATCAACTACAACCCTATTTTGGCACGCCGTCTGCTTGGGTTCCCCTTAAAGGATAAACCTAACAACATTCTGTTGGAAGGTGTGTTCTTTCAAGAGGGTAAAGATCCCCAGAACTTGAAGGGCAGGATGGTCCGCGCTTGGCGCAAGATTCATAGAAAGGGAAGGAAAGAGCTTGGTCCGAAGAATTGTGTTGCTTTGGAACCCTACACCTCTTGGGTGAGGAGGAGAGCGCTTGATGTAACACCCCGATAAAATAAGATAATTATTTAATTTAAGTTAATAATACATTTATTAATTTAATTAAATAATTGGAATATTATTATTGGAATTATTATTATTGGGTTATTATTTTATTGGAATAAAAGTTGGAATTTAGAAAAGGTCCCATTTAGTAAAAAGGTTTATTTTTCACGTGAAAAGGAAAAGGGACAGAAAAGTGGAAAAGGGCAAAAAGAGCCAGAGAACAAGGATTGAAGAGAGGAAGAACTTGAAGCTGCAGGATTGCCGGATTAACTCAGGTAAGGGGGGTTTATCGTCGATTAATGGGTATTATGGGATAACATGTAATGGGTAGTGATAGACTATTGATTTGTCCCTGATTAGAATGATGCATGATGAAGATTGTGAAATATTGGATGAACGAAAAATGGGTTTTATTGGAGAAATTCGTAGGAATTAGATGTAATAATGTTAGCCTTTGTGGAATCGAATAGGGTATGATTCGTGTTAGGTGATATGAATGATTATTGTGTAAAATTGGACTGTGGAAGGTGGAATTGGAGAGATCTCGTAGCAGAGAAGACCATTGCAGATCTGGAAATCTGGTTTCTGGTCATACGCGTATGGCACTAGGCAATACGCGTATGAGATGGCCTGGTACGCGTATGGTACTAGGCATTACGCGTATGGATGAGGAAGATGATGTTTTGAACGTAGCTCTGTCTCTGTTGGTACGCGTATGAGGATGTGGTACGCGTAGCATACGCGTATGAGGCAGGCATTACGCGTATGGGATTGGCTGAGAAATGGGCCATACGCGTATGGGACTAGGCAATACGCGTATGGGCAGGATTGTGATTTTCTGTGCTGTTGTTGTGCAGTTTTTGGTTGTTCAGCTGAGTAATGTAATTTAGCTGATGTATGATAGAGTAGGGATCATTTCCCGTTGTTTTTGAGTAGTATAGGTATTAGTAGAGTGTGCTAATGCTGTGATTGATTATGTGGTATGATGATATGCATAATGTTGTGAATGTATCGATCATGTATGAAATTATGAATGGACTGTTTATGGCTTAGAGTGTGAGCATATGTCCATTGTGGTTGATTGTTGATGTTTGCATGACTAAGTGATTTAGCTTGCATATTGTGGCCTTTATGGTGGTAGCTAATTCCCATGGTGAGGAATTAGTGAGTTAGTATTGTGGATTGTTGTTGATGTTTGCATGCTAGGTGATTAGCGTGCATATCATAGCCCTTGGGGTGGTAGCTAATTCCCATGGTGAGGAATTAGTGAGTGAGTCACTAGGTCTCAAATGAGTGGGACTAGTGAGCTTGGTAGCCGTACCTGGATTTGGTCGGTGAGGTTGAACTATATGTTCACGAATAGTCGGTACCGCATGCATGGAGTCTCATTGCATAATGTATGTATGACGTATAATATGAATGGATGTATTCCAATATTATACGTGTGTTTGTGATGGTATTGGGTATGAGTATGAACTGTGTTGATATTGAGTATGCCATTTGTGTTGATGTGCCGTTACCGAATGTGTGATATGATTAGGGTGATTAATTGTGTTATTACTTAGCATTACATGATATTTTATAATGCTTATTATATTGATTGAGGAACTCACCCTTACAACTATGTTTCAGGTAACGAGCAGTGATTGAGTAGAAGCTAGTCCTTGGAGTCTAGTGTAGTTCCTTAGTGGGTCATGCTCTGGTAGATGTAACATCGGGATGGGATGTTTTACTATGTTTTCATTTGGTTGTTGAACAACTTTACATGTAAAGTATTACATGGTTTGAATGTTGTTAGTTTGTATCCGCTGCGTATTATGCAAATGTTTCCTTTTGATTAAATAAATGAGCATGACAGGATATTTTGGAGAATGGTGTGAAATGATTGTGTGACACCCTTAATTGCATAATTACTCTGATTGATTTACATTGATGTTTTAATTAAATATTTGGGGTATTTTAGAAGGGTGTTACACTTGAGTACCGCATGCCCTATGACTATCCGAGACCTACCCCTATGGTTATGGTTGGGCCTTCAACCCTCCATAACCAAGGTGCAGAGGAGTTGAGAGATGAAGACCCTTCGCGTGCTTGGGTTCGTGAGCGAGAGGAACTATTTCAGCAACTCAGAGATAAGGATGTTGTGATAGAATTTCTGGAGCATCAGGTTATTGATGAGCCTGATGATGTGGTTACTTCTCTTCTTCCTCAGTCATCCAGGTTTTGGAAGAGGAAGTATGATCGACTCGCCAAGGAGAAGGCAGATATGCAGGCAACCTATGAGAGAGAGGTGAAGAGGCTTTGTGCAGCTTATCTTCCAGTCTCGAGAGCTTTGGACGATTACTTCTAGGGCTCCATAGGATGTTTATTCTCCTTTCTTCTTGTGATTTATATGGTTACCAAGATTGTACTTCTTCATTGGTGTAAAAAATTTCCAAAATATTCTGAGTATTTCTTATATGCCAAAATGATTAATATTTCCAAATATTTGCAAATAGATCTCTAAAAGTTCCTCTGAATAAAAATAAATCATATGCGCAAAAATTGCATGTATCATATGCATAAGCAGGTTTTGTTCAGCTCAATCAGTGGTCTAACTCTTTGTTCTTCATTTATTTTGAAGACAAGCTGACGCACCGGTATAACACCAGGGCAAATTTTCCAAAGCTGATGGATCACCTAGAGCAAGAGAACTGTTAACTGAAAGAGGAAGTAGCTAGGCTGACTGCCATGATGGAGTCAGTGCTGGCCGCTCAAAGCCAATCATCTCCAACTCCTGCAACTCCTCCCGCGAGGACGGTTATTTATGAGGTTGCTTCCTCCACTGTGCCTTCCGCGACTGCTCACTTTGCGCCTAATATGGCAGTCGGGTTCCCTTGGGGAATGCCCGCCAACTTCGTGCTAGAGGGTCTTGCTCCTACCTTCGCTTCTCTATCGGCATCTAGCCTGGTCCTTGAGGTGCCACCTCCCGTTGTGCACACTTTACCGAGAGTCAAAGACACCATCTATCATTCTGAGCCATCTGAGGGCCCAGATGTCTATGAGAAGATGGACGCCATGAATGACCAATTCCTTGAGTTACACAAGAAACTGAAGACTCTAAGAGGGAAGGACCTCTTTGGTAAATCTGTTGTCGAGTTATGCCTCGTGCCCAACGTTAAAATCCCTGTAAAGTTCAAAGTGCCTGACTTTGAAAAATATAAGGGAAACACTTGCCCTCTTAGCCATCTTGTGATGTACGCTCGCAAGATGTCAACACAGACAGAGAATGATCAACTCCTCATCCATTATTTCCAGGACAGCCTGTCCAGTGCCGCACTCAGATGGTACATGGGTCTGGACAACGCGAACATCTGCTCCTTCAATGATCTTGGCGAAGCTTTCGTCAAGCAATACAAGTACAATGTTGAATTGGCTCCCGATAGGGACCAGCTCAGGGTTATGTCCCAGAAAGAGAAGGAGACATTCAAGGAGTACGCCCAGAGGTGGCGTGAGTTAGCCGCACAGATCGTGCCACCCCTTGAAGAGAAAGAAATGATGAAGATCTTTTTAAAGACTTTAAGCTCTTTCTACTACGAGAGGATGATAGCTAGTGCTCCCTCGGACTTCACCGAGATGGTGAATATGGGGATGAGGCTAGAGGAAGGAGTCCGTGAAGGACGTCTGTCTAAGGATGAAGGCTCTTATGCAAAGCGATATGGGGGCTTCGCAAAGAAGAAGGAGGGAGAGGCACATGTTGTGTCTTCCCATATCAAACGAAGTCCCTCTGTGAAGAGGAAGAATGTTTGCCCTGCCGTCAACCAACATCAGGTGACTCATTTAGCACCTGCCTTCAGGGAAGTTCAACATCAACAACAACATCAACAATATCAACAACAGCATCATCCGCAACAGCAGGCCTACCAGCCTCGAAACAACAACAATACCAGCACCAGCTACGATAGGAAGAGGGTCACTTTTGATCCAATTCCAATGACCTATGCTGAACTTTATCCGTCTTTGATAGATAGAAAGTTAATCACTCCACGTGACCCACCCGCTGTACTGACCAACCCTCAGTGGTGGTACAAGCCTGAGCTACATTGTGTATATCATTCTGGTGCTCCCGGACATGATGTGGAGAATTGCTATCCCCTGAAGACCAAGGTGAAAGACCTTGTTAGAAGTGGGATTTTGTTTTTCGAGGACGTAGGTCCTAATGTAAAGAAGAACCCATTGCCCGAGCCTGGGAAAGCTACTGTGAACATGGTCCAGGGTTGCCCTGGCAAATATAAAGTCCTGTATGTCAGTCATATCAAGCAATCTTTGGTCGATATGCACAGACTGTTATGTGGATACAATCATTATGAGCATGACCATGATAGGTGCCAGGTGTTCACTGTTAATGAGAGAGGATGCCGCCAAATCAGAAAGGACATCTAAGAGATGCTGGACCAGGGAATGATTGAGGTACTTCAGAATCGTAATGAGGATGAAGTTGATGTTATATCTCCTATTTTCAGAATACCAGAACCTGTTGTTGTCAAGTATGATGGTAGCAAGAAGAAGGTTTCTCCATCTCTTGTGATTAAGCCAATGGGCCCTGTCCCGTATTCTTCAGATAAAGCAGTGCCTTATAGATATAATGCAGTTATGCTTGAAGATGGAAAGGAGGTGTCGTTGCCCTCAACTTCCAAAGTAAGCATTTCTGATGTCAGTGTTGTGACCCGCAGTGGTCGTGTTTTCTCGGCTCCACCGAAACCCCAAGATGACATGAGAAGAACTATTGTTGTTAATCCTGCTGGTCTTGTGGGGACTTCTTTGAATCCGACACTTGTTGTGAATGGCGTTGACCCTGTTGTTGATAAATCTACTAAAGCTCCTATCCTGGTTGGCCAGCATGGCATATTGAAAGAGGGTTGTGATGAGATGCTGAGGCTCATCAAAAGGAGCGAGTACAACGTTGTTGATTAACTACTTCAAACTCCGTCAAAGATATTGGTGTTATCTTTGCTGATGAATTTTGAGCCACACCGTGAAGCTTTGCAGAGGGTGTTGGACGTGGCATACGTGGACCATGATGTCACAATTGAACAGTTTGGTAGCATTGTTGCAAACATAATTGCTTGTAACAATTTGAGCTTCTGCGATGTTGATCTTCTCGAGGAGGGAAAAGACCACAATTTGGCTCTACACATTTCCATGAATTGCAAGGATGATGCCTTGTCCAATGTGTTAGTGGACACAGGGTCATCGCTTAATGTGTTGTCAAAACCCACTCTGGCCAAACTTTCTTACTAGGGGCCTCCCATGAAGCAGAGTGGAATGGTTGTTAAGGCTTTTGATGGATCGAGGAAAACTGTGATTGGCGAAGTAGAACTCCCGATCAAGATTGGACCTAGTGATTTCCAGATCACTTTTCAGGTCATGGATATGCACCAATCATATAGTTGTTTGCTCAGCAGACCATGGATTCACGAGGCAGGCGCCGTGACATCCACCCTACACCAGAAGTTGAAATTCGTTAAGAATAAGAAGTTGGTGGTGATAGGGGGAGAGAAGGATCTCTTGGTTAGCCATTTGTCTTCCTTTTCCTATATAGATGCTAAGGATGAGGTTGGGACTCCGTTCCAAGCCTTATCTATTGCTAAGCCTTCAAGGAAAGGACCTTCTTCATTTGCTTCCTACAATGATGCAAAGTTAGCCATCGAGCATGGTGCAACTACTGGTTTAGGACAAATGATTAAGGTGGAAGGTAACAAATCCCAGGTTGGCATAGGGTATTCTTCAGGCATTTCCAACGAGCGTGGGTTGTTCCAGAGTGGTGGTTTTATCCACACTGTTGAAGACCAAGAGGCTACTGCCATAATGAAAGCTGATGAAGAGGAAGATTCTGGCAACTTTGTCATCCCTGGAGGAGTGTGTAATAATTGGGTCGTTGTTGATGTTCCAACAGTTATCCATAAGTCCACATAATATGCTCATTTTGTTTAAAAACCCTTCTCCCATGCTAAAAGGAGAAGTGATGACATTGTTGGCACATTAATACAATGATATTCATTCAAAAAATTATATGTTAAATGTTTGTTTTTCCAAATTATTTTCCCTTTTTGCTTTTTGCATGAAATCGGTGATCACCATAAAACCCTAAAAAGAAAAAAAATCAATCTTTTCATCTGCATAATGATTTGCCTTGTTTGAATTCTGAAATCTCTTTTATATCCAAAATCATTATGCAGGTTGATCAAACCCATTGAACATAATGATCCAACACCATCTCCCAACTTTGAGTTCCCGGTATTTGAGGCCGAAGAAGATGATGTTGAAGAGATTCCTGATGAGATTACCCGTCTGCTTAAGCACGAGGAGAAGATTATTCAGCCACATCTTGAGAATCTGGAAGCAGTCAATTTGGGGTCTGAAGATTGTATTCGTGAAGTAAAGATTGGGGCACTTCTGGAAGAGTCTGTTAAGAAGGGGTTGATTGAGTTGCTACGAGAATATGTCGATGTCTTCGCCTGGTCGTATGAAGACATGCCTGGTCTGGATACTAGTATCGGGCAACATTTCCTGCCTTTGAAGCCTGAGTGTGTGCCTGTGAAGCAGAAGCTCAGAAGAACTCATCTTGATATGGAAGTGAAGATTAAAGAAGAAGTTCAGAAGCAAATTGATGCGGGGTTTCTGGTGACTTCTACATATCCTCAATGGGTGGCCAATATTGTGCCTGTGCCTAAGTAAGATGGAAAAGTCTGAATGTGTGTGGACTATCGAGACTTGAATAAAGCTAGTCCGAAAGACGATTTTCCTCTACCATATATTGATATGTTGGTGTACAATACAGCTAAATTCAATGTCTTCTCATTTATGGACGAGTTTTCCGGTTATAACCAGATTAAAATGGCACCCAAGGATATGGAGAAGACAACATTCATCACACCTTGGGGAACATTCTGTTATCGAGTGATGCCCTTCGGTTTGAAGAACGCCGGAGCCACGTATCAACGAGCTATGACTACCTTGTTTCATGATATGATGCACAAGGAGATCGAGGTATATGTTGATCATATGATTGTGAAGTCGAGAACGGAAGTTGAACATGTAGAGAACTTGTTGAAGCTTTTCCAGCGTTTGAGAAAGTACAAACTCCTCCTGAATCCGAACAAGTGTACATTTGGAGTCCGTTCCGGCAAGTTATTGGGATTTATTGTCAGTGAAAGAGGTATTGAAGTTGATCCTGCCAAGGTCAAAGCAATACAAGAGATGCCTTCGCCCAAAATTGAGAAGCAAGTCCGAGGTTTTCTTGGCCGCTTGATCTATATTTCCAGATTTATATCCCACATGATTGCCACATGTGCGCCTATATTCAAGCTCCTCCGGAAAGATCAGTGTCATGATTAGACCGAGGATTTCCAGAAGGCCTTTGACAGTATCAAAGAGTATCTATCCAAGCCTCTGATTCTGTCTCCGCCTGTTGAAAGGAGACCATTGATTATGTACTTAACAGTTCTTGATGATTCTATGGGTTGTGTGTTGGGTCAGCAAGATGAATCAGGGAAGAAAGAATATGCTATATACTACTTGAGTAAGAAGTTCACTGATTGTGAGTCTCGATACTCAATGCTTGAGAAGACATGTTGTGTTTTGGCTTGGGCCGCTAAGCGTTTACGCCAGTATATGTTGAATAATACGACTTGGTTGATATCCAAGATGGATCCGATCAAGTATATCTTTGAGAAGCCTGTTTTAACTGGGAGAATTTCCCGTTGGCAGATGTTGTTGTCTGAGTACGACATTGAGTATCGAGCTCAGAAGGCTGTTAAAGGTAGTATTTTGGCTGACCACTTGGCACATCAACCAATTGAGGATTATCAGTCTGTTCAGTACGACTTCCCTGATGAGGAGATTCTGTATTTGAAGATGAAAGATTGTGATGAGCCTACGCTCGATGAAGGGCCAGAACCTGGTTCTCGATGGGGTATGGTGTTTGATGGCGCTGTTAATCAATATGGAAATGGTATTGGGGCAGTGATTATTACTCCTCAAGGCACACATTTTCCTTTTACAGCAAGGCTAACTTTCAAATGCATAAATAACATGGCAGAGTATGAGGCTTGTATTATGGGTTTGGAAGAGTGTATTGATCTTAGGATCAAGCATCTTGATGTTTATGGTGATTCGGCCCTTGTTGTTAATCAGATTAAGGGTGAATGGGAGACGAATCAGCCTGGCCTCATCCCTTATAGAGATTATGCGAGGAGGATTTCAACTTTCTTCACTGAAGTTGATTTCCATCATATTCCTCGAGATGAGAATCGGATGGCAGATGCTCTTGCTACACTTGCTTCGATGATTATGGTGAAATATTGGAATGAAGTCCCCAATATTACTGTGATGCACTTGGATAGACCAACTCATGTATTTGCAGTAGAAGAAGTAAAAGATGATAAGCCATGGTATTATGATATCAAGTGTTTTCTTCAAAGTCAGATTTACCCGCTTGGGGCATTTGGTAAAGATAAGAAGACTTTGAGAAGATTGTATGGCAGTTTCTACCTCAATGGTGACATGATTTATAAGAGGAATTTTGACATGGTTTTGCTCAGATGCGTGGATAGACACGAAGCAGACCTGTTAATGACTGAAGTCCATGAGGGTTCATTTGGTACTCATAACAATGGACATGCCATGGCAAAGAAGATGTTGAGAGCATGCTACTATTGGCTGACAATGGAGTCTGACTGGTGCAAATTTGTGAAGAAATGCCACAAGTGTCAGATTTATGCGGAAAAGATTCATGTTCCCCCGACACTTCTGAATGTCATTTCCTCACCATGGCCTTTCTCCATGTGGGGGATTGACATGATTGGCATGATAGAGCCAAAGGCATCGAACGGTCACCGTTTTATTCTCGTAGCAATTGATTACTTCACCAAGTGGGTTTAAGCGGCATCATATGCGAATATGACCAGGCAGGTGGTTGTGAAGTTTATCAAGAATCAACTCATATGCCATTATGGTGTGCCAAACAAGATCATTATTGATAATGGATCTAACTTGAACAACAAGATGATGAAAGAGCTATGTAGCGAGTTCAAGATTGCACATCATAATTCTTATCCCTATAGACCCAAGATGAATGGGGTTGTTGAAGCTGCTAACAAGAACATCAAGCAGATTATCCAGAAGATGGTTGTTACGTACAAAGATTGGCATGAGATGTTGTCATTTGCTTTGCATGGCTATTGTACATCCGTCCGCACTTCAACAGGGGCAACCCCTTTCTCTCTTGTATATGGGATGGAAGTAGTGCTCCCCGTGGAGGTTGAGATCCCATCAATGAGAGTCTTGATGGAAGCCAAGTTGACTGAGGCTGAATGGGTTCAAAGTCGTTATGACCAGTGGAACTTGATAGAAGAGAAGAGATTAACTACCATGTGCCACGGCCAGTTATATCAGCAAAGGATGAAGAAAGCCTTTGATAAGAAGGTCAAGCCTCGGGTGTTTCGAGAATGTAACCTCGTGCTCAAGAAAGTTTTGTCTTTCGCGCCCGATTCCAGGGGCAAGTGGACTCCAAACTATGAAGGTCCATATGTTGTTAAGAGAGCCTTTTCAGGCGGCGCTTTGATACTTACAACTATGGATGGGGAGGATTTCACTCGTCCTGTGAATTCAGATGCAGTCAAGAAATACTTTGCCTAAAATAAAAACAGAATAGCTCGCTAAGTTGAAAACCCGAAAGGGAGGCTTAGGCAAAAATGAGCATCTCGGTGGATTGAAAACCCGAAAGGGCGGTCCAGGAAAAAGTTAGATACATAAAAAAATGAATATATATCCCACTAGATTGAGTACCTCACCCTGGGGCAATCTAGGCAAAAATTAGGGATTTGGCAAGTAACTGCATCCTGACAAGACTTTGTTCTACAGCTGTCGTCTATCAAAGATTCTCGCTCAGTCATCGTCAACTGAAGCTTCAAATACATTGGATTCAAACTTGATGGAGAAATGTTCATTATGTTCAATGTAGCCATTTTCCAATATATATCACCAATTTCAAATTTGTAAAGATCCATGGAGTCTCGCCATTTACGGACTACCATTCTATCAAATAAATTTGAGCCTTTATCCAATTCTTTGCACTCTTATTAGTTTCTGTTTAACAAATGTTTGCATGTTTTAATTGATAAATATCATTGTTTTAAACAAATAAAGTTTTATAAACTATTTTTTAAACAAAGTGACCATTCACAATGACTGAAAGGATAAATGGAATGTCTTCAATGCTCTCCCAAGGATAGTACGATCTCCAAAAGGGTAAGACATTTGTTCATACTCCTGGCATATTTGTATCCTCTTCATCATCTTTCAAGTTGTCTCCTCAGCGAGCGCAGGGAAAGGTGATACGCCATCAAATCCCAGAAAGTCTGGAGTTTTGGCCTTTATCTTTTTAGAGATGTGTATACCTCTATCTCAAACATCCTTAACTCCCCAAGGAGCTTGAGTCTAGCATTTGTGTTTTATCTATTGTATGGTTGTCATCCCTTGAGTGGACTAACCTAAAATCCCTTATAGATTGATAAAAGTTGATAAGCTATCTATTCATGAGGAAGTTGGTCTTCCCCCAGCATAAATGGAAATCTCCAGCAGAGTGAGCAGGAATTCCCAGCATGAATAGAAGTCCTCAGCAGAGTGAGCATGTGTTCCCTGCATTTCTATCTTTCAGATATCTCCTCAGCAGTATTTGCCTAGAGCAGTTGGTGAAGGGTTTATTCCCCTTTTCATCCCTAGCATGGCGCGTGTTGATGAAGAATTCAACCAAGACAGTTCCTCTGGAGATACTTGTAGTTATCCCCAGCAGGTTGGCTTGCAGTCCCTCCTTAGCAAGTTTGCTTATAACTCATCCTCAGTAGGGTTGCTCACAGCAGTCTGTCCCTGGTTGGATCGCCTACAGTCTATCCCTTTTGGAGTTGCCAGATCAGATCATGATAATTTGTTTTCCCCTCCGTATTTGGAAGTTTTTCCTCCTAGTTGAGCTGGTGGTAAAGATGTTGTGTCCATCCCCAGCGGAGCAGTGGTTCTCTCTCCTCCTAGCAGAGATATCTCTCCAGCAAATAAGAGAAAGTATGTTGATTATTGGAATTTCTGTTTGGTGGTTGTTCCTCACAGAGTTTCATATCATCCCTTAATAAGTTCCCCAGTAGAGTTTCTTTTACGACGGATCTTATCCGAGTTGGATTCCCCAATAGAGTTTCCTCTATATTGGATCTTTTGTCTGTTTAACAGCAAATCCATGGCGGTGACTCTGTAGCTTCCCCAGCGGAACAATTTGTTCCTTCTCCCGGTGACAGAGATGTTTCTTCAGCGGTTAGAAGAGAATGCTTGATTGAGGTGTTTCTCTTTGGTGGTTGTTCCCCATAGAATTTCATATTATTGCTTGATAAGATTCCCCAGTAGAATTCTTCTACGTCAGATCTTGTCAATATCTCTGCATGTTCCCGAGGATTGTTGGTAGATCCTCGACAGTTGATAGTTATGACCTTTTGCTGATCCCCAACAGCGGTCTATGATCCCCAACAACGGTCTCTGATCCCCAACAGTGGTCTCTGATCCCCAACAGCGGTCTCTGATCCCCAAAAGTGGTCTTTGTCCCCAACGGTGATTGGTGTTTCCTGGTATTTGATGCTCCCCACCAGATTGGATTTCTCCTGTGGGCCTAGCCTTTCTCTTTTGAGATGTTATACCGGATGTCCGTCCATTGACTCTCTAACCAGTTTGTGTTAGATATGTCTGTTTGTCAGTATTAATCATACATAAACCATGTATATACATGCATAATCACAACATTCAGATATTAACGTTGCATTCTTTGCCATATATCTTTGCTTGTTATCCCCTGCTAGTGGTGAAATATTCTTCCCCAAGCAGGTGTTTGTGTCTGATCTCTCCATGTAGAGTCAGCCCCATAGGCAGAAAGTGTCTATCTTTCCTTCATCATTCCCCACTGAGTTATGTCCTCGTGGATGATTTTTGTTTCAGTTTCCTCCCTAAAATATGTAGTGGGATGGAATTACTCCCCTGAGTTATATCCTCATTGGGTTGAGTCTTGTTGCATTGTGTCTTTCTGGTTTGTTCCTGGATTGACTCCTTTCTTGTTTTTTTTCCCTGCAGTTTCCTTGTGGATCAGTTGTTCAATTACTCAGTAACCAGTAATTGTCCATCTTCCCCAGTGGATATTTCTGTGGCCTTCTACCCAGTAACCGGTAGTTGTAAGTCCTATTTTTGTGGTTTTCTACCCAGTAACCGGTAGATGTAATCCCCTCTTTGTTGGTTATCTTTATCCATTATTCGGTATTGATATTCCTTCACTTTTGAGTATACCATCCAGTAACCGGTGATATATCTTTGGGATCATTGCTTTTGTCAACGTATCCCCAGCGAGTCATCTTCCATTTACCCTTGTTTGGTAATGATTGTTTCTCCTTTGGATTGGTCATCATTTTATACCCAGTAACCGGTATCCCGATGTCCTTTTTTTCGGTCGATCTATCCTTTATTAACCCAGTAACCGGTTGTGGATAGTTTTCCATGCGAGTATGTTATCTACGTTCTGACGATAATAGATAATATATCTCATGCGCTCTTCAGTCGAAGTCTTTTTCTTCCCCAGTCGAGTAAGATTCGTGTTTCCTTATGGAATCGAATGCCTATCATGTAAATTGAGATTGCTTTATCATCCCTCCTTTTTGGATGATGAGTGTCTTGGATATTTTCCCAGTTCACGCCTGGTTGGTCACCTATTATATGCCCAGTAACCGGTATCCCTGGTGTTCCTTCCTTCTGCTCCCTATTATGACTTTTTATCCTCTGTGGAGTCAGATTCTCCTGAGTTGAAATATGCCTTTTGGGTTTTCCTCAGATGTTTTGGATGATTGATATCTCTCACCCATATACCGGTGTTAGATATTATTTTTCCCTGAGCGTGTTGTTCTTTCACCCTTATACCGGTGATTTGACCACATGTCTCTTTGAGTTTATTACCCAGTAATCGGTAATATCTCATTGTTTCTTCCTCGGCTAGATCCCTTAGTGGATTCCCCCCATCCGAGTCCGGATTTTTATCCGAAGTATCCTTTGTGGATAGTTTTTGCTGTATTGGCATATTCCCCAATACACGCATCTTTGTGTCAGCTCGAGTCTTTCCATCGATTTATTTTCATGGAATCCCTTCATGTCTCCCAGCAAGTTTTCAAGTCGTGACCTGCTCACGCATTTTACCCTTATTTCCCCCCAGAGTCTCTGTCTCCTTAGTGAGTGCGTTACTCCTATGGATTTTCAATTTCTCTAAATTTCTTTTTCCTTTGTGGCCATATATCCCCACAGAGTGTTAACTTTTGCATGCATACATTTGCATCATGAGGTCTCTTAGGGACCAAAATTCGTCTCTTTGTTATTATTTAAGCCCATTCTACCTCGTCGAGATGAAGATTTTAACCTTCATATCTCCGGCTAGAATGACCTTAAATAGGGGTTGTCGCATACGTGAAAAACAACCGGCGGGAAAAAGAAACAGAGCCGCCACCGTGCGTTATTTATCCCAAAGGAGGGAAAGGAAACGCTCGAAGTAAACCTGGAAAGGAATGGTCTCACGACCAGAGATTGCTAGATACGGGAGTCGGTTATGCGAAGGGAAGGTATTAGCACCCCTACGCATCCATCGTACTCGACGGGATCCACGCTCAGAAAGGATAGAATAAGGTTGCTGAATAATTGCTCAAACACTGCACAAACTGGAATAAAACACATATGAAAGAAGACGGAAGCGGACTCGGCAAGATGTCGCATCCTGAGCCTACGTAGTTTGTCAGGCACAAACATCAGAGTCGACGTAGTTCGGGGAGATGGGAAACGTGCTCGCTAGGACATCGTATCCTATGCATACGTATCTTTTCTAACCAGAGTAAGAATCAGAGCACTCGTAGCTCGGCTAACGCACACCGAAACAAAACGCTAAACCAAAGACGCTGAGACGTCAGAGCAAACACACAACCGGAAACGGAATGCCAATCGTTGGTCTTACATTCAACTCCACAAAAAAGAAACAGGAAACAGACAGCCAATCAATGGTCTTACATCTGACTCCAAACTCACACAAACAAATTGGAAATCGAAGGCCAATCGTTGGGCTTACATCAGACTCCAAACAAGGAAACGCAAACAGGAAACCGAATGCCAATCGCTGGACTTACATCAGACTACAAACAAACGCACAAAGCCGAAGGGTCTCGATTGCAACTAGGGCAAGAGAAAGGGAAGGTCTCAATCGCCACGAGGGCGAGAGAAAAGGATCAAAGTTAGTTGTCAGTCAAACTCGACAAGACATCGCATCTCGTGCCTACGTATCTCATCTGGACATGAGAATCAGAGTTGCCGTAGTTCGGCCAAACTATTTCTATTTGTTTTGTGTTTTTTAGGTGGACGACGTTACTACACACTCTACCGGATGCTCGACCTTGGGAGACTTACTCACCTGTAGTAGAAGGAGTCAACGTGTCCTTAAGAGGGGATAAAGTTGGTTTGTGTTTTAGGAAAGCTTACGCAAGAAAGGAAGTCCTAGACGAAGGAACCGTGCTACCTTAATTGACATGCAAACGAGAGACTATGTGAAGTCTAGCAATCCTATGGGGATACAATCACACCACACAAACACATACAACATGAAGTAAACACACCAACAAGGGGGCCCAAACATCAAGGGTGAGGCTTTAGTCAAGGGGTCATATCAACCTCGACAAACAAGTCGGGCTTTAGTCAAGGGGTCATATCAACCTCGACAAACAAGCCAACTGGAAGGGTATCTGAGGGATCTTAACCATTGACATTGACCGTCAGGGTGAGCAGATGAAAGGTAATGAGGATAAGACCTCATAGCTCTTAACCCGGGCCTGGGTGAGCTTCAATCAATGAAAACGTGGGAGTCCAGAATGTGGGACTATACTCCACTTGACTGACTCTATATACAAGGATCTTGGGTGTTTATTCAAATGCATTAGCACGTAGTGCGAGCAAGATGAAAGACTCAACTGAATAGCAGGGGATTGATTGCAAGTCCCTTCTATCTGCCAATTGCCTCTTCACTTAGGAGGACTTGAAGTACATGGCACAAAAGTAAACAAACACAGTCATTGCCTCTTAAGGAGGACTTCAGCCAAATGCCTGCCAAAAGAAACGACAGGGCTCCCAGACTACATGGAGTTAGAGAGATTACCTAAGTGGTATGCCAACCACAAGCAAAGCAAAGCAACTCAAGCAATGAGTTAAAGCTACTAAAGTACCTGTAAGAAAATCAAACAAGTCAATATTCACATTCAGACAAACCAAACAGACAGTCAACAGTGAGACAACCAATATACACAATGCAAGTCAACAACTCAAGTGAGTTCATCACCAAGGAACCTACAACACAAGAAAGGTTAGTGGACAAAGAATTTTGCATTTCAATTCAGGAGATCAACATAAACCATTGGGACTAGGAGCTTGAACCTGAAATGCAAAACTCAAATGATGAGTACAAACCACTAGCACCAAGGCTAGGGTCAAAGGCAAAGTAAAAAGTCAAAACAGCAACCAATATTCAACATGAAGCATATTTAAACACATAAGAACATGTCCTAAAAAGGACCAAACCTAAATCAAATGGCAAAGTCATCTCATGAGCAAGATATGGCAAAGGCAATTACAAAGCTCACAATTGGACATCAAGAATCAAAATTCCATATTAAAACAGAAATGAATCAAACAATCATGAAAATTTTTATGTGCACACAACATGTCAAACACAATCATCATGCCAAAAATTAGAATCAACAGAGCTCAATTGACATGGAAATGAAAATGAACAAGTATGACATCAAATTGTGTGACACACATTGTCACACCTCACATTCATGTGTCTAAAACAGAGATGAAAAATGCTAAAAAATGTACAACCAAGCCTCAAAAATCATGCAACATGTTGGGAATCATCTTACTAAATTTCAAATCAATTGGCCAATGTATGAGCATTTCACAATAGAATGAATGAGGCATGTCACATTTTCATACATGTTCAAATAACAATTCACCATCCAAAATCCAGAAATGATAAAATCAGGAAAATCACATCATAAAATAATAGACACTTCAAGGAGCATGTGAGAAAAAATTGGGAATTATTTGGACTTGTTTTCAATTTTTTATGAATTTTACAAGTTGCATGAAATAAAATGGAATTAAATGTGAAAACATGAAAATAATGTGAAAATGAAAGGAACTTGAAAATGCATCCAGCCAGGAATCAAATGGAGGTATCAGTCGCATTCAAAACGACCCCGTTTTGGCTTATGAGGAATTAAAATGAAAAATGGAGAAATGCGCTCAGTGGGAATCGAAGGAGGTGTGCAAGCGCATCAAAACGACGTCGTTTTGGCTTATGGATCCTAGGGTTTGCAGACGGCGGTGATACTGTTTACGCAGGGTGGAAACCGCCGTCTTCTTCATGAAGACGGTGGCGCTACAGTAGCTCCACATGAATTTTTTTCCAGATTTACGTAAAAATTATATCAATGGAAAGCTTATCACATGTAGGTCACGAATCTAATATTATTTTGGTCTAATTCATCATGAATCATGCAAATCGAACACAAACATATTTGACACACAAACTTTAGTTTCACATAACTCAGCCAATTCTCCACCAAATTTCATGAAATTTATATCAGTGTAACCAGCATTCAAAGATCTACAAGTCTATGCACATAAAAAGGAGAATTAAGAGATTCGAAAACCTAACCTCTTGAAGAGCAGTCCAATGAAACAGTGGAATTGAGGTCTTGCAAGTATCCAGATCCACTCTTGAGGTGATGTTATGAAGCTTTGTGCGTGAATTGAGGCTTGGAGATGCTTGGATCTAGCTCAAAAGTCAGTTTCCATCTTCATGTTCTTGAGCTTCATGTGCTTGATTCTTCACCAATTTCTTCAACTCAATGCTTGAATCCTACCAAATGATGATCAAGGAACAAGAATATGCAATAAAATGGAGATGTTATGTGAAGAACTTTTGAATTTGGATGGAGAGAAAAATTTGGAGGGAATTTGGATCTAGATCTAGAATGATTGAAAACTGGAAAATTTTTGTTAGGATTAGCCTTTTATACCATGTCCTAATCACATTGCTAATGATGCTAAGGCTTGGCTAATGAAAGATTAGTGAGAAATAAGGTGTTATGCACAATTAGAAATTCACCCTGTACATGGCCATTATGAACGTGAACAGTAGCATGCATGGTGTATTTTCACTTAAAATGATTTCATGAACATGATGGAATGGCTAGAAAACTCACATGATCAACCAAATTTAAATTCATGATTTTCCCTCCAAAAAACACATGCATGGACCAATGATCATGTGATGCTCATTCATGCAATGCCATGAGGGTTTTGGAAAATATGAGTCATAAGGAGCATAATGCAAAAAGAGGCACTCAATTTGGAGTTTTGGATCAAAAGTTATGGCTCTTGGAAGTTCCATGCACACTTTGCAATGATTTGATCATAACTCCTTAACCATTCATAAGATGCTCATGATCTTGGACTTTTTGGAAATGTAAGAGAAATATCTTAAACTTTCATGTTGGAGAAAATTCCATTTGAAGCTTATTTGATGTTGGAAAGTCAGGTTGAAAATAGTCCAAAAACTTGCCATTTTTGGAAACTTGAAATTACAGGTCACTTTCCATTTTGGGAAACTTTTGATTTGACTTCAAAATCTTCCAGGTAGATGTTTGACATGATGAATAACCCTCTCTTGGACATGAATGAAGTGTCTCAAACCCTTTCTCCACCTCATAGCCCTCAGTTGACTTTCAATTGACTTTCATGGGCCCCAGATGACCTGGACATGTACTGATGACTTTTAAGCCTCTAGCACTTGGCAAAATTGCTTCAAAATGAACCTTGGTTCATATAAGCTCTCTTTAGAACAACCATGTGGCCCCTTTTCAAGGAAATGCTTGGTCTCTTGCACTGGTGATTCCTCTTGATGCCAGTTCTAGTTGCCAAGATGCAATGCAAGATGCAATGTTAATGCGATGTTAATGTAATGTTAATGGCCTAAAACATGAAATGAATGCATGAATGGGGGGTGCAAATTTGAGGTGCTACAGCTTCCCCTATTCAATCAACTGAGAACCTGAACGGATGAGAGCAACGGCTGTCAGACCTTCAAGGTACACAGGGATTGAATACCAAAGAACCGTGGAATTTGCACTCTGCGGGGAAAGATCAAAGAAAACCGTCGACTTGATATACACTGATATCAAAGAAAGCGGGGCCATTTACCGATGGCGGCTGGTGGAACAGTCGACTTGATATACACTGATACCAAGGAAAGCAAGGCCATTTACCGATGGCGGCTGGTGGAACAGTCGACTTGATATACACTGATACCAAGGAAAGCAAGGCCATTTACCGATGGCGGCTGGTGGAACAGTCGACTTGATATACACTGATATCAAGGAAAGCGGGGCCATTTACCGATGGCGGCTTGAAAACAGTCGACTTGATATACACTGATATCAAGGAAAGCGGGGCCATTTACCGATGGCGGCTTGAAAATAGTCAACTTGATATACACTGATATCAAGGAAAGCGGGGCCATTTACCGATGGCGACTTCGACTGGGGAGGAACAAGATGTTCACAACTGGAACCAGACAAGACGTTTACCGAAGACTCTACTGGGGATTTTGACAAGATACATGACCAGACATTGACCGATGACTGGGAAGGAAGATACACAACCAGACGTCAACGGACGAATGGAAAAAACTCGACGTTTACTGACATCGAAAGATGATGTTTACCGACACCAAAAGAAAGGACGACCAGACATTTACCGATGACTGGAAAAAAGATACACAACCAGACGTCAACGGACGAATGGGAAAAAACTCTACGTTTACCGACATCGACAGATGATGTTTACCGACACCAAAAAAGGAACGACCATACATTTACCGATGACTGGGAAGGAACTCGATGTTTACCGACACTGAAAGATGGTGTTTACCGACACCAAAAAAGGAACGACCAGACATTTACCGTGACTGGGAAGGAACTCGATGTTTACCGACACCGAAAGATGGTGTTTACCGACACCAAAAAAGGAACGATCAGACATTTACCGATGACTGGGAAGGAACTCGATGTTTACCGACACCGAAAGATGGTGTTTACTGATACCAAAAAAGGAACGACCAGACATTTACCGATGATTGGGAAAGAACTCGACCAGACATCAACGGATGAATGGGAGAAAGAAACCACGACCAGACGCCAACGGACGAATGGGAAAGAGAAACCACGACCAGACGCCAACAGACGAATGGGAAGAGAAACCACGACCAGACGCCAACGGACGAATGGGAAAAGTGTAGGTGTTTAATTGGCTGCATTGTATGGTAAAACACAAATGTCTTGACTGATGTCATGACATGTATATGTAACTACATTGTAGTTACTGCAGGACTAGCTAACACAGGATTATTGAATGCTGTGACATTCATACCTGTCAACAGATACTGAGGAACAGAAGCTCTGTTAGAACTTAGTATTCACTTGCAGTCTGGTTATCAAGGAAGAACCAGACCTGGCATAAGGCCTACTGATTGAATGTCAAACTGGATGTTGTGACATTCATCATTGACAGCAGCTACTGAAGATTGGGCAGAGTGGTGTTCTGCTATACTTCAGCATATTAGTTAGTTTGTTCTTCAAGAGAATTACAGAACTAACCTAAGGCCAACTGTGTAAATGTTAAGTTGGACACTTTGACATTTACTAATGTAATCTGGTACTGTAGTATGGTCATATTGATCATGTACAGGTCAGCAGATTTGTACAGTCTGTTTTCTGGGAAAACAGACTCAGCATATGGACCTTGATGTCAAGCTGAATGTCGTGACATTCATGCCTGACAGCATATGCTAAATTGTAGGTTGTTCAGTTTTCTGTTACAGCTTTCTCAGGCTATTCTTTAGGAAGTCAACAGCTTAGAGAAAATTCAGGAAATCAACAACCAAGCTACATTCAATGAACCTAACAAATAGCCTATTTGTTAGCAACCTAAATATTGAATTTAAGGGAACGTATGTGACCTAAAATTCAGGAAAATACAGGTGCAAAAGCCCAGGTGCTGCAATATAAAAAGGAAGGCATTCCTCCATTCAGTTTCAGGGATTTTGAGGCGTGAAGATTTAGTGTGTCCATCTTACTTCACTGCTGTATTTTTGTGAGTCTAGAATTAGACGTATCTTATAAGCCAAGTCATTATCAAATAGATGATTGCTTTGGCATAGGGTGTTCATTGAGTTGTAAGTGTTGTGTCACTCAAAGCTTTTAAGCGTGAGTGTTGTGTATCTTGGTTTAAGCTGTGAAGCATAACCAAGAGTTGTTTTTGAAGTGTGACTTCAAAGTGTTTTTAATATCACTGAGGTGATTGAGGGGGAGTGAGTAGGAACTCTGATCTTAGATTAAGATTGAAATTGCATTGGGTAGGGATTAAGTGATAAGTTGTAAACGGGTGAGTTTAGCTTTGAATTGATACTACTAATAGTGGATTTCCTCCCTGGCTTGGTAGCCCCCAGATGTAGGTCATGTTGGACTGAACTGGGTGAACAATTACTTGTGTTATTTACTGCACTTATAATTAAGTTCTGCATAATCCCTGTCTGTGCAGAATTGGATGTCATAACAACCTGTGTGACATCCAAAGTCTGATAACTAGAATTTCAATTGGCATCAGAGCAGGCACCCTGCCTGTTAAGTTCTGGGTGAGATCTAGGGAAGTTACTTTCTAGTACCATGGACAAGGACTTAGGACACTCAAATAGACCACCCATGTTGGATGGCTCTAATTATGATGACTGGAAGCCTCGTATGATAGCCTTCTTAAGGTCTCTAGACAGCAAAGTCTGGAGAGCTGTCAACAAAGGATGGGAACATCCAATGAGGACAGGTGAAGATGGAGTCAGTGTGCAGATTCCTGAAGAAGAGTGGGACAAGGAGCAAGAGGCACTAGCTCTTGGAAATTCCAAGGCCTTGAATGCATTGTTCAATGGAATCAGCAAGAACATCTTCAGACTAGTGCACCATTGTGAACTAGCTAAGGAAGTTTGGGATACCCTCAAGGTAACTCATGAAGGTACTTCCAAGGTGAAGATGTCAAAACTTCAGATGCTGACAACCAAGTTTGAAAATCTGAGGATGAAAGAGGATGAGACTATTCATGACTTCCACATGAATATTCTTGAAATTGCAAACACCTCTGGTGGACTAGGTGAGAAAATGACCGAAGAGAAACTTGTAAGAAAGATTCTCAGGTCCTTGCCTAAGAGGTTTGCTATGAAGGTCACTGCCATAGAGGAGGCTCAGGACATCAGCAATATGAAGGTAGATGAGCTCATTGGTTCTCTCCAAACCTTTGAAATGGGCTTAGGTGAGTATGCTGAGAAGAAGAAAAGCATAGCCTTTGTATCTAATGCTGAAGAGGAGGCAGAAGAAGGATATACTGGAGGTGATGAAAGTATATCAGAAGCCTTAGCCATGCTTGGAAGGCAATTCAACAAGTTCATGAAGAAGATTGATCAAAGAGGTAGACCCAATGTCAAGAACATCCCGTCTGACATTAAGAAAAGATCAACTTCTGAAGAAAAGTTCAACCATGGGAAGGGAATCCAGTGTCATGGTTGTGAAGGGTATGGACACGTCAGGGCTGAATGTCCTACTTACCTCAAATTGCAAAATAAGGGGCTAGCTATCACATGGTCTGAAGGAGATTCTGAAAGTGAATCTGAAGGAGAATCTGCCAAACATGTCACTGCACTAACTAGTGTGTGTGTCTCTGAAGATGACACAAGTGCAGATGAGCTGACCTTTGATGAACTTGCTGCAGCATATAAGAAGTTGTGTACCACCAGTGCAGAAGTACGTGCACAAGGTGAAAAGCACAAGAAACTCATCAAGGAACTGGAAGATGAGAGACAGAAACAACTGTCTGCCATAGAAGGGCTGAATGATGAGATAGCCCTGCTGACCTCCAAGCTGAACCAGATGACCAAATCCATCAGAATGGTGAATAAGGGAACTGACACCTTGGAAGAAATCCTAAAGGTGGGACAGCAGTCTGGAACCAAATCTGGGCTAGGATTTAGAAAAAGAGCTGAACACAAACGCCCAAAGGCTAAAGTTCAGAAGTTCAAGCAGATGTCACAACCGATGTCTCAACATCGAGGAGCTAGGATGAATGATCATCAGAAGAGAATATTCCAGAATTTGCGGTGTCACCACTGTGGCAGGCTTGGACATATAAAAGCCTTCTGCTACTGGATTCATGGCTTCCCTAACAGAGCCTCACCTGTCAGACCTAAGCATAACACACGCAAGCGATGTGTTCCCATTAAAAAGCAACAATGGTATGCTAGGATAGCACACACTGCCCTAAGGGCTTCTTCCAGAGAAGACTGGTACTTTGACAGTGGATGCTCAAGACATATGACTGGTATGGAAAATCTACTGGCAGACATTCAACCTCACACCACCAGCTATGTGACTTTTGGTGATGGTGCCAAAGGAAAAATCAGAGGTGTGGGCAAACTGGACTGTTCTGGAGTGCCAAAACTGAACAATGTGCTGTTAGTAAGAGGACTCACTGCAAACCTCATCAGTATAAGTCAGCTGTGTGATCAAGGTTTTCATGTTCAGTTTACGAAGGAGCAGTGCATTGTGACAAATGGTGACAATCAGGAAGTTATGAGAGGAACCAGGTCCAAAGACAACTGCTATCTGTGGGAACCTGACCTCTCTAACTTTTCCACAACGTGCTCCTCAGCCAAGGAAGAACAGGAGGTGAAGCTGTGGCATAGAAGACTTGGCCATCTCCACTTACGTGGAATGAAGAAGATCATATCCAAGGAAGCAGTCAGAGGAATGCCAAAGCTTCTGATTGATGAAGGTAGAGTCTGTGGAGAATGCCAAGTGGGCAAGCAAACCAAGATGTCACACCCAAAGCTGGGACATTCCACAACCTCCAGAGTTCTGGAACTGCTGCACATGGACCTAATGGGACCTATGCAGGTGGAAAGTCTTGGAGGGAAGAAGTATGCCTACGTGGTGGTTGATGACCATTCCAGATACACGTGGATAAACTTCATCAGAGAGAAGTCAGATACATTTGATGTCTTCAAGGATCTGTGCATAAGACTTCAAAGAGAAAAGGACAGCTGTGTGGTCCGGATTAGAAGTGATCATGGCACTGAGTTCAAGAATTCCAAGTTTGATGAGTTCTGCTCATCTGAAGGAATAAGCCATGAGTTCTCCTCCCCTATAACTCCTCAGCAGAATGGAATAGTTGAAAGAAAAAATAGAACTATTCAAGAATCTGCCAGAGCAATGATTCATGCAAAGAAGCTCCCTATGCACTTTTGGGCTGAAGCAATGAATACGGCGTGCTATGTTCACAACAGAGTCACCTTGAGAAAAGGAACCTCCTCCACTCTGTATGAAATATGGAAGGGTAGAAAACCCACTGTGAAGTACTTTCATATTTTTGGAAGTAAATGCTACATTCTCACAGATCGTGAACAGAGAAGGAAGCTAGATCCCAAAAGTGATGAAGGCGTATTTCTGGGATACTCCACGAACAGCAGAGCCTATAGAGTGTTCAACTACAGGACCAATGTCCTGATGGAATCCATAAATGTCATTGTGGATGATAAAGAGGAAGGAACCGATGTCATGGAGGATGTTGAAACATTCCTTGATAGTCCAACTGACAGTCCAGTCAAGCCTGAAGAAGTACAGGAACCTCCTCCTGAATGTGAAGTAGAAGCACCTGCCAAAGTGCCATCTATCAGAATTCAGAAAGACCACCCTAAGGATCTTATCATAGGGGATCCCACCAGTGGTGTAACTACCAGGTCAAGGGGAATAAACTCAAATTCCTGCTTTGTTTCCAAGGTTGAACCAAAGAATGTGAAAGAAGCCCTAACTGATGAATACTGGATCATTGCCATGCAAGAGGAACTCGAGCAGTTCACAAGGCATGAAGTATGGGAGCTGGTTCCAAGACCTGAAGGGTCCAACATCATTGGTACCAAGTGGATCTACAAAAACAAATCTGATGAGAAAGGAGTAATTACTAGAAATAAAGCAAGACTAGTAGCTCAAGGATACACTCAAGTTGAAGGAGTAGACTTTGATGAGACATTTGCTCCTGTGGCTAGACTTGAGTCCATCAGATTGTTGTTGGGGGTAGCATGCATCCTGAAGTTTAAGCTATTTCAAATGGATGTGAAGAGTGCATTCTTGAATGGCTACCTGAATGTGGAACAACCCAAAGGGTTTAGTGATCCTAACCAACCTGAGCATGTATACAAGCTGAAGAAAGCCTTGTATGGGTTGAAGCAAGCACCCAGAGCTTGGTATGAGAGGTTAACCGAATTTCTGACCACAAATGGATACAGAAAGGGTGGCATAGATAAAACCTTGTTTGTGAAGGATGAGGAAGGCAAAATCATGATAGCTCAAATCTATGTGGATGATATAGTCTTTGGTGGAATGTCAGAACAAATGGTTAAAAAATTTGTTCACCAGATGCAATCTGAGTTTGAAATGAGTCTAGTGGGAGAACTGACCTATTTCCTTGGAATGCAAGTAAACCAAATGGAGGACTCCATGTTTCTCTCCCAAAGCAAGTATGCCAAGAACATAGTTAAGAAGTTTGGTATGGATCATGCCAGGCACAAAAGGACTCCAGCTCCTACTCATATGAAGTTAACCAAGGATGATGGAGGACCCAGTGTTGATCAATGCCTGTACAGAAGCATGATAGGTAGTCTGCTGTATCTAACTGCAAGTAGACCTGACATTTCCTATGCAGTTGGAGTGTGTGCCAGATATCAAGCAGAGCCCAAGGTGAGTCACTTGAATCAAGTCAAAAGGATCCTCAAGTACATCAATGGGACATGTGACTATGGGATACTGTACTCACATGGGTCTGAGCCTGTCCTATCTGGGTACTGTGATGCTGATTGGGCTGGAAGTGCTGATGACAGAAAAAGCACATCAGGTGGATGTTTCTTCTTAGGAGAAAACCTCATATCGTGGTTCAGCAAGAAGCAGAACTGTGTCTCTTTGTCCACTGCAGAGGCTGAATACATAGCGGCTGGAAGCAGTTGCTCCCAACTGGTTTGGATGAAACAAATGCTCACTGAGTACAATGTCACTCAAAATGTCATGACATTGTTCTGTGATAATCTCAGTGCCATCAACATCTCCAAGAATCCCATCCAACACAGCAGGACCAAACATATTGACATTAGGCACCACTTCATCAGAGATCTGGTGGAAGACAAGGTGATCACTTTGGAACATGTAGTCACGGATCTTCAACTGGCTGACATATTTACAAAGGCTCTGGATGCTACTCAGTTTGAAAACTTAAGGAGCAAACTGGGAATATGTCTTTCTGAGACATTATAGCAACCACTGATGTTTGGGATAAATTGTTTAATAGCTCTGCCTATTAAACTATTTGTACAAGACTATGATTGGTCAACATATCATAGCTATGCTGCGCGCAACAAGGGTGAATACAAGAGGGTAAGGGGACACCCTACAGAGAGAAGGCCTCTGTACCTGCAAGAGTTCAAGGATGCTGTTCATGCAGGAGTGGTTCTGGATGTCAGAAACAACATCATGGCATCTGATATGGTGGTACCTACTGTAAAGCAAAAGTGGGTGATCACTTGATCGAAGCTGTGAAGCAAGATCAAGTGGATGTGAACTTGGTTGAAACTGTGAAGTAAAACCAAGTCTGGAACTCTGTCATTGTGCTCTGACTATGTTGTTGGCTTTGGCAACATTTGTGACAAAAAGGGGGAGTAATAACCACCAATACCCCTGACAAACAGAGTGGGTCTCTACAACAGACTCTCATGACAGATCTGAAGATCCCCCCCCCTTGCAGCTGATGTTGAAGTTTAGGTGCAACTTCGAATATATGTGTGCTGCTATGTGAAGTTTTATTTAACTTCCATGTGTGTGAGTGTGCTGCCACTCTGAGTGTATTAGCTAGTTGTATTCCGCTGCCATGAACTCTGTTATGGGGATCAAAGTGTTTTAGCCAAAAATTTGCCAAAGGGGGAGTTTGTAGGTGTTTAATTGGCTGCATTGTATGGTAAAACACAAATGTCTTGACTGATGTCATGACATGTATATGTAACTACATTGTAGTTACTGCAGGACTAGCTAACACAGGATTATTGAATGCTGTGACATTCATACCTGTCAACAGATACTGAGGAACAGAAGCTCTGTTAGAACTTAGTATTCACTTGCAGTCTGGTTATCAAGGAAGAACCAGACCTGGCATAAGGCCTACTGATTGAATGTCAAACTGGATGTTGTGACATTCATCATTGACAGCAGCTACTGAAGATTGGGCAGAGTGGTGTTCTGCTATACTTCAGCATATTAGTTAGTTTGTTCTTCAAGAGAATTACAGAACTAACCTAAGGCCAACTGTGTAAATGTTAAGTTGGACACTTTGACATTTACTAATGTAATCTGGTACTGTAGTATGGTCATATTGATCATGTACAGGTCAGCAGATTTGTACAGTCTGTTTTCTGGGAAAACAGACTCAGCATATGGACCTTGATGTCAAGCTGAATGTCGTGACATTCATGCCTGACAGCATATGCTAAATTGTAGGTTGTTCAGTTTTCTGTTACAGCTTTCTCAGGCTATTCTTTAGGAAGTCAACAGCTTAGAGAAAATTCAGGAAATCAACAACCAAGCTACATTCAATGAACCTAACAAATAGCCTATTTGTTAGCAACCTAAATATTGAATTTAAGGGAACGTATGTGACCTAAAATTCAGGAAAATACAGGTGCAAAAGCCCAGGTGCTGCAATATAAAAAGGAAGGCATTCCTCCATTCAGTTTCAGGGATTTTGAGGCGTGAAGATTTAGTGTGTCCATCTTACTTCACTGCTGTATTTTTGTGAGTCTAGAATTAGACGTATCTTGTAAGCCAAGTCATTATCAAATAGATGATTGCTTTGGCATAGGGTGTTCATTGAGTTGTAAGTGTTGTGTCACTCAAAGCTTTTAAGCGTGAGTGCTGTGTATCTTGGTTTAAGCTGTGAAGCATAACCAAGAGTTGTTTTTGAAGTGTGACTTCAAAGTGTTTTTAATATCACTGAGGTGATTGAGGGGGAGTGAGTAGGAACTCTGATCTTAGATTAAGATTGAAATTGCATTGGGTAGGGATTAAGTGATAAGTTGTAAACGGGTGAGTTTAGCTTTGAATTGATACTACTAATAGTGGATTTCCTCCCTGGCTTGGTAGCCCCCAGATGTAGGTCATGTTGGACTGAACTGGGTGAACAATTACTTGTGTTATTTACTGCACTTATAATTAAGTTCTGCATAATCCCTGTCTGTGCAGAATTGGATGTCATAACAACCTGTGTGACATCCAAAGTCTGATAACTAGAATTTCAAAAAGACTCGATGTTACGGACATCGAAAGATGATGTCTACTGACACCAAAAGAAAGGAGACAAGGAGACCCACGTGGGGATCAACACGACACCTACTAGTATCATAAGGATGACATCTACATATGTCAAGACAAGGCCAGACACTTGCCAGGGACTACGCTGGGGAGTCAAGCTTTCCTTCCATGGACGGGTGAGGAAATAACCCTCTCTGGGGACTACCAATCCTGAATGCTGTCAAGAGCAACTGCAGCAAATGTGCCATACGGATGTTGGATAATGATCCACCTCTGCTGGGGAAATGATCCAAGCCTGCAAGAGGCGAGGGGAGGAAAACTCCTGCTGGGAAAGCAAATGATCACTTTGCTGAGCACACGATTCCTGATTCGATTTCCCAACTCTGTGGGGAGTAGCACTGCCGGGGATGTTTACTGATCTGACATTCTCGGAACGGCAGAGTAACCAACTCAACTAGGGAGTCACTTGTTGGGGACACACCAACCTCTCAACCATGCTAGGGAGACCAATTCTGAAATCGACCCAGATAATCCAATGTCGCGATGCTAAACTCCTCAGAGTAACACCTTCACCAACCCAACCAATTCTTGAATGGTAACCACGGCTTAGTTTATGCTTACAATGCTGATGCATGAGTTTTTTTCAGCGTAATTCTCCATAACCCTGGAAATGCTACGTAATTAATGATGCAATATGATATGCTTATCTAAATGATGAATGCATAAAAACATATCCCCCTCCGGGAACTCTACTGGGGAGCTCGAGGAACTCCGCTGAGGAACTCAATATCACTCCCATCTCCACCCTGCTAGGGAATAGCGCTGCTGCTGGGGAAAGGAATAATCCTTACTGAGGGACGACCTCTACTGAACTCGATCCGCTTGGGGACTTCGCTGGGGAAAAGCTGCCAATGCAAACTCCGCTGGGGAAACAGCAATCTTCAAACTTGCTGGGGAAGTACACTCTCAACCCTGCTGGGGATGCTGAGGAACAATCTACCCACTGATACCTCCGTTGGGGAAATAGCAACCTTTAGGCTCTCTGGGGAACTAACAGTCCTCGGACTTGCTGGGGATAGGGCAACCTTCAGGCTCGGCTGCTGAGAATACAAGCCCTGAACTTGTTTTGGACAAACCATCCCGACCCTGCTGGGGAAAACAACAACCTTCAAGCCTTGCTGCTGAGGAAACGACATCAACCCTGCTGGGGATCAACACTTCAGGCCTGGCTGTTGAGGAACAAATTACCCACAGACACCTCCGCTGGGGGAATAGCAACCTTCAGGCTCGCTGGGGATCTAACAGTCCTCAGACTTGCTGGGGAAAGACATCCTCAACCCTGTTGGGGATTACATTCTCAGCCCTGCTAGGGGAAACAACAGCCTTCAGACTTGCTGGGGATTACATTCTCAAACCGCTGGGGAAATACCAAACTCCACCCTGCTGGGGGACATGACCAATCTCAGGCTTGGCTGCCGAAGAAACACCGATCTCAAGTCTGTTGGGGAGATACGGCCTATGTAACACGGAACGCCCGTCGATTCGTCCAATACTGGCATTCACCATCCAACCACAGTGTAAACTTTCCACTTTTGAGAGCTCCCAGACTCATCCTTCTGATTCATCGCCTTGTATTCTCAGCTTTTCTCTACTTCGAGACGATCGACCCTCAGATCCGGGCCAACTCTTTAATCCTCAGACTTTGAAGAGTCTTCTTGATTACCCTCTAGGATCTTTGTCATTCTTTCGCCGTCTTTTCACCGTTCTTCTATCCCTCGCCCCTGATTGGACTCTGCGGGGATCTCTTGTCAAAAGGCTTCACATCACAACTTGCAAGTGAGTGAAAATAACCAACAGCACCTGCAAAAGAGATCTTCAGATAAAAACGTGCCCCAGGCGTGCCAAAATTTCAACACCTAGGTCACTCAAACTTCCGAATAAGATTTCACGTCTTCAATCTTGTAAACATGCATCGGAAGGGACCTCTATGTTTTAAAATGCAAAGATTCTTTATCAAAATAAACGGATGTTTTTGCAATCAAAGCGGTAATGAAAACAAAAACCAAAATTATTTGACTGAACATGCATTTATTGATTGAACCAAAAGTGGCTCATGACTGAGAAACACAAAGGAAGCAATCCCTGAAAAGAGGTGATTGTGCACAAAAGGAAAATCTATCCTAATGGCAATGTGAAACCGTGATCTCATCGGGTTCCAACTCGGCTACATCCCATATGTCCTCAAGACTCTCCGCTCTTTCTGCCTTCTGAACAAGACGCTTCCGACCGATCTCTACCGGGGATCATCCATGGTGTTTAACCAAAGCACAAACGATCATGCTGGACGCAGTTGTTCGTTTCATTCCCTCTTTTGCCTGGACCGCCCTTTCGGGTTTTCAGTCCACCGGGATACCCTTTTTTTCCCAAGCCGCCCTTGTGGGGGTTTTCGACTTGCCGGGTGTACAGTTTTTTTCTTTTTATCCCTAATTTTTGCCCGAACCTTTTCTTCATCATTCTTTTTAGGTTCGTCGGGATGCCCTTTTTTGCCTGGACTATCTTATTCTTTTCGTCCAGCGGGTCAATTTTTACGAAGTATCTTTTAACTGCGTCCGCATTCATAGGGGATGGAAAATCCTTGCCATCCATGGTCGTCAACAACAAGGCTCCGCCAGAGAAAACCTTCTTGACCACGAATGGGCATTCATGATTGGGTGTCCACTTGCCCCTACGATCTCTAAGGAGGAAGGATCCTTTTCAACACCACGTCTCCCACACGACACCCACGAGGTCGCACTTTTCGGTCCAAAGCCTGCTTCGTTCGCTGTCGGCACAACTGCCCATGACAACGGTTGCCAGCCTCCTTTTCTCAATTAGGCTCAACTCTTTATACCGAGTCCTTACCCATTCAGCCTCTTGCAATTTCACGTCCATCAGGACTCCCAACGACGGAGTCTGGACCTCGAATGGTAGCACGGCTTCCGTCCTATACACAGCGAGAAAGGCTTTGCCCCAGTAGACGCACCGAGGTTCGATACCCAGGATACAAGCTTCGTGTTCAGCCACACTGTTGTTGGTGCATTCAAATGCTAGCCGGGCAGCAAAAGGACCGTGGGATCCCCTTTGGCGTAACCAAAGCAACACCAACTCTGCTTCTATTCGCGTGAACGACCCCATCAGACATCAGAATCCGTTCGGATTCAGGGTCAGGCCCCTCATTCAGGATCGGTTCCTCACAATATTTCGATTTGAGAACCTCGATGTCCTCATCAGGGAACTCAAACTTCATTGGTTGATAATCCTCAACGGGTTGCTGGGCGAGGTAATCAGACAGTACACTCCCCTTTATTGCTTTCTGCGAAATATATTGAATATCGTATTCGGTAAAAATTATTTGCCCTCTTGCAACCCGTCCGGTCAATGCTGGCTTTTCAAACATGTACTTGATCAGATCCGTCTTGGAAATCCATAAAGTGGCACGAACCAGCATATACTGTCTCAGTCGGCGAGCAGCCTATGCCAAAGTACAGCAAGTTTTCTCGAGCAGTGAATATTTTGTTTCACAATCGGTGAACTTTTTGCTAAGGTAAATTGCATGCTCTTTTCGACCAGACTCGTCATGCTGCCCTAGTACACACCCCATAGATCCCTCGAAGACCGTCAAGTACGGGATTAACGGTCGTCCCTCCACGGGAGGCGTGAGAATCGGAGGTTCCTGCGAATATTCTCTTATCTTTTCCGAATGCCCATTGGCAATCATTATTTCACCTGACCGTTTGATCTTTTCTCAACAGCTCGAATATGGGTTCACGTGTGGCTGTTAGATGAGATGTGAACTGTGAAATGCAGTTCAATCTACCTAAGAAACCACGAACCTCCTTTTCTGTTCTCGGTTCAGGCACTTCTTGTATTACTTTTTTCTTTCTTTTTTTCTTTTTTTTTTCTTTTTTTTTCTTTTTTTTTTAGCAGGATCAACCTCGATTCCTTTTTTCCGCTCACAATAAGCCCCAGCAACTTACCGGACCGCACTCCAAAAGTGCACTTACTCGGATTCAACCTCAGTTTGAATTGTCTCAACCGATACATCAACTTGACCAGGCCTACCACATGCCCCTCTTCTGCTTGGGACTTTGCTATCATGTCATCAACATAGCATTCGATTCCACGATGAATCATATCATGAAACAAAGTCACCATGGCTCTTTGATGCGTGGCACCGGCGCTCTTGAGACCGAATGGCATCACCTCCGCTCTTGACACTCGCCTTCAAGGCGGCCCCAACCTTTACTTCCTTTTAGACCTCCTCGATGCACCGATTAACAATCTTGACTTGTTCCTCGTGCGGTTGAATCACCTTCTCCTCTTGTTTCAACAGCCTGGCTAATCTTCCAGCAGATCACAATCTTCTTCGCCATCTTCTTCGGCATGATAGATCGGATTGTCGAAGTCATACAAAGGTGTAACCGAATTGTTATCAATGAGATCAGGAGAATATTGATTGCATCTACATGAATAGTGATTCATGCATTGCTTTTGAGGTCGGAACGAGACAAATCCAAAGGAAGAAAATGAAAACAACATTGCCATTTTTATTATTTTTTTAAACTGCAAAAATAAATGAAAAACAAGGAACACCGCTTTTACTACCAAAAACATCCATTTATTAATGATGCAAAATGTTGCAAAATGAAACGCACGAGGTGGCCCTTACAATGGACCAGTACGTTTCGGGCAAAACGTATGGCTTTCATGCAAACAAAATTGAAAACAGAAATATTACTCTTCATAATGAGTGACAGTGATGATCTTTGAGGCCTTACAGTTCCCTGGTACGCACGATTTTATCCATAATTCGAGCTCGCAGTCACTGTCAATCTCTTCCCCCACTGCGCAGGCATGACCTGGGTCTAGCATCCCAGCACTGATGAACGTGAACGGTTGACGACGTCCTCTGTCTTCCCCAGACGAGTCTTGGCCTCCCTGATAGCCAACCCCGAACCTATCAGTTTTTACCACAATGTCTACCATTCTTCCCCAGCCTTGGGCTTTGCCGTTCTTCACCACTTCCATGGCCTGTTTGTAAGAAGAAATGGACAGTTTTTTCTCTTTCTCAGTAACAATGGCATTCTCCACCTTGACGGTTTCAAAAGCCTGACATGGTGTTTCACATGGTTCACCATCCATTTCCACTTCCATCATTCTCTGAATCGTTTCCCTCATCATTGCACACCCATTTGTAGCGACAGCCGCACAACAATTATCACAACCAGGGAAAGCTCCACTCTTCACCAGATGCCTCTGGACCACAGACATTGGAGTTTTTAACTGATCCTCATTCGTTTCCTCCATTTTTCTCTTGTCCTTTGACATCACGTTCACCCCCACAGGTCCATGCATTGGCATGGGGTCAGCATCAACATTTGGCATCGGTGCAAAATTGATGGCTTTAGAATCCACCAGATCTTGAACGACATGCTTAAAAGCTCTACAACCCTCAACATGATGTTCGGGTGCCCCAGAATGGAACTCGCACCTGGCGTTCCCATCGTAATTTGCAGGCCTCCGATGTAATTCTACAGGAACCAATATCCTTGGCTGAACTAACCCAAGACCCCTCAACCTCTTAAACAGAAGGGTATAAGTCACGGGTGACTTGTCAAACTAACGATCCGTCGTCCCTCTTTTCACCTGGCCCCCAGATTTCTGTGCTCTCTGTTGAGGTGGCTGTTGTTGTTGTTGTACAGATGAATTACCAGCAGGAATAGCTGATGTGGCAGCATACGGGTGGTAACGATCTCTACCATGTTCCTTTCTGGTATGCACACCACTTGATTCAACCTCCTTCTTGTGCTAACCATTGCCAGAGGGCTTCTTTACTCCAGACGACGGAACCTTTTCCTGAGTTTTCTCCATTATCAGCCAATTTTCAATCCTCTCCAACCTCTCAGCGATTGCTTTCTTCCCCAAGGCGAGCCCTTGCACGACGTTGAACAACTCTCTCATCATCTCTTTCAATTCGAGAATGTCGGCGTTGGGTGGATCCATCAGCTTGGATTTGTTGCGTCTGGCAGGATACCTGAGCGGAAGAGCTATGTGCACCTGGTTAGATACTAACACCTAAAAAACAGAAACCAGGTTAATATGACTCACACATGCAATGTCTATCCGGACTAGGAACATTCGGTCCTTCGATTCTGGCTTCATCGAGACGGATAATAATTTGACAATAACATTCTGACATCTGGATGTCTCTCAACCAGAATCTCGATCGAGAATGTACCCTGAGTATGGATAGACATGGGTTGGATGCGGATGAGTGCAAAACGTGAATGATGCAGATGCATGAATGCAAGTCACTGTGCATCCTCCAAGTCATCTGAAGATCAACTGTACTGGACCAGTCTCTGAACTGATTTCAATCATCTGAGGGCCCAAGTAACCACAAATCCAACTTGGGGAGTTCCGAAATAAACGGAGCTGGAGGATATATCACCATCATCCTAGGAACATCCACTGAACGGATGACAACCAGATCCTCTGAACAAGTACCCTTGGATTCAACCCGGGGATCCGAAATAAATGGAACCCCCTGATAAATACCACGGACAAACCTCCGGCGTCCCAGAAATCCATAAGTCCGACTGAACCAAAGTTACCATCACAGCATCACTGACAGAACCTGTGCTGTAGGAATCAAACCCCTCCCCTCACAGGTGAAGTCTACTAAGGTCATCCTAAGGCGGATAATGGTCTCGACAATCGGGCATGATACTCAACGGGTTTGCCCTTTCGGGTGTGCCGTTGTAGCTCTCATAAGATCATCTCAACCAAAGATCCGGGAAAGAACGGTCACCGAAGTCAACAGCTCAGAAGAGATAATCCATCCTGAGTGGAATACTCCAAACGGAAGGACTCTCTCAAATGAACCTCGTTCGGCTGTGGTATGTCACATCTCCGCATCATGTCGTACAACATGTGAAGAGACATGAGACCACGCTAATCCTAGGTGTATACTCGGGCCTGCGTATTGGGCCCCACTCAGAACACCCACCCCAAATCAGAGGAACCAACCTGTACAGAATCCAGCACAACGATAATATGATGCATGAAAACATCTATGCAGGTATATACAATCACAACATGATAATCATAACTGCAATAAATAAAGCAGCAAAAGCAACCAAAACTATCCTAAAGAGCGCTAGGATTGACTCGCTTAGGGAAGATGGACCAGCAAGAGGTCAACTTCTATGTCCCCAGCAGAGTCGCCAGCTGTCGCATACGCGAAAAACAACCGGCGGGAAAAAGAAACAGAGCCGCCACCGTGCGTTATTTATCCCAAAGGAGGGAAATAAAACGCTCGAAGTAAACCTGGAAAGGAATGGTCTCACGACCAGAGATTGCTAGATACGGGAGTCGGTTATGCGAAGGGAAGGTATTAGCACCCCTAAACATCCATCGTACTCGACGGGATCCACGCTCAGAAAGGATAGAATAAGGTTGCTGAATAACTGCTCAAACACTGCACAAACTGGAATAAAACACAGATGAAAGAAGACGGAAGCGGACTCGACAGGATGTCGCATCCTGGGCCTACGTAGTTTGTCAGGCACAAACATCAGAGTCGACGTAGTTCGGGGAGATGGGAAACGTGCTCGCTAGGACATCGTATCCTATGCATACGTATCTTCTCTAACCAGAGTAAGAATCAGAGCACTCGTAGCTCGGCTAACGCACGCCGAAACAAAACACTAAACCAAAGACGCTGAGACGTCAGAGCAAACACACAACCGGAAACGGAATGCCAATCGTTGGTCTTACATCCAACTCCACAAAAAAGAAACAGGAAACAGACAGCCAATCAATGGTCTTACATCTGACTCTGAACTCACACAAACAAATTAGAAATCGAAGGCCAATCGTTGGGCTTACTTCAGACTCCAAACAAGGAAACGCAAACAGGAAACCGAATGCCAATCGCTGGACTTACATCAGACTCCAAACAAACGCACAAAGCCGAAGGGTCTCGATTGCAACTAGGGCAAGAGAAAGGGAAGGTCTCAATCGCAACGAGGGCGAGAGAAAAGGATCAAAGTTAGTTTTCAGTCAAACTCGACAAGACATCGCATCTCGTGCCTACATATCTCATCTGGACATGAGAATCAGAGTTGCCGTAGTTCGGCCAAACTATTTCTATTTGTTTTGTGTTTTTTAGGTGGACGACGTTACTACACACTCTACCGGATGCTCGACCTTGGGAGACTTACTCACCTGTAGTAGAAGGAGTCAACGTGTCCTTAAGAGGGGAAAAAGTGTTGGTGTAAGCCCTAGAGGCCAATACATTTTGGTACTTGTATCGAATAATAAAAGGCATTCTCTTTATTATGGTTGATTAATAAAGTCCCTGGAATAGATAGTCCGTTTAATGTATTAAGTGTGACTTAATCATGAGAACACATTAAACATAAGGACACTATTCCTAAAGTATCCGTAGTCGAGCTTTAGTGTGAAGTGGGATAACATTAAAGCATTAAGACTATTATGTTTGTAGACTGGTGATCACATCTCATGGATCATGGATAAAGAGTTATCAAGTCTTAAACATAGGTATGAATGTTAGGAGTAATATTTATACCGGATTGACCCGCTATGAGAATACTATATAGAAAGTTATGCAAGGTGTCATAAGTTATTCTCATGGTGATAATAGTGTATTCCACTCTTCGACCTGAAACCACTATGGATCCTAGATGTAGAGTCGAGTGCTTTATTGCTGATCCAACGTTGTCCGTAACTGGATAACCATAAAGACAGTTGATGGGTACTCCACAAAGCATGCTGAGGGACATGAGTGACCTAGATGGAATTTGCCCATCCTGCATAACAGGATAAATGTCTATGGGCCCAATATTGAACTGGACAAGGATGACACGGTCTATGCCTTGTGTTCAATATAGACATAAGGGCAAAAGGGTAATTATACACATAATTATTATCACAGAAGGAATTGTCAGATCACTTGACACTTTCGTGTCTTGGGTAGCAGTGATGTGTTGCTAGATACCGCTCACTGTTTATTATGTTAAATGCGTGATTTAATATAATTGCCAACGTCACGAAAACCTACAGGGTCACACACAAAGGACGGATTGATGAGAGATAGAGTAACTAAGGAATACCGTAAGGTACGGTGCCCTTAAGTGAGTTATAGAGCATCGTAAGGTACGATGTACTTGAGTAGAATACGAAATATGGTAAGGTACCATGAGCTTAAGTGATTTTGGGCATATTATAAGATATGGGCCAAAATACACTTAAGTGGGCTTTTAGCTTGAAGCCCACACAAGTGGTTCTATAAATAGAACCCTTGTGCAGAAGCAAAGTTTTGCGTTTGCATTCTTTTCGTTTTCTCACTCTCTCTCTCTCACTCAAAGCCTTCATTCGTACCAGCTAGCACTGAGATTGAAGGAACCCGTTCGTGTGGACTGAGTAGAGACGTTGTCATCGTTCAACGTTCGTGATCGCTTCGTGGATTTGCATCAAAGGTTTTGATCGTCACAAGAGATCTGCACCAAAGGTTTCAACCGTCACAAGAGGTAAATATTCTATCACTGATCATGACCATTCGTAAGGATCTCTAAAGGAGAAATTTTTTATTTCCGCTGCGTTTTGGACCGCAATTCTCCTTCAGTGGTATCAGAGCCACTTACGAAACCATGAATCGGATAGGTGTTTAATTTCTGTATTAATATGATTAAAAGACAGAATGAATCAATTAATTAAACGAGTAATTAAATTTGGCATCATGAGTGTACGAGTTGGATGATTGATGTTGACTATGCTTCGGAATCCGACATTAGTATGGTGAAGCAGGGATACATCGATCGTCCATAGGTTACGCAATTGAGACCGATCAACTTATATATGATATAAGTAATCCTAATGCAAAATACGGTATATGTGATATACTGTTTCTGTTTCGTTCATTCGAACACTAAATGATTGTTTTCCTTTGAGCGATCAATGGTCATTTGCTTCGGAATCCGACATTAGTATGGTAAAGCAATGACCTGTTGATCAATCATACTGAATCAACAATCGAGGTGTGTTTGACGGTCTGAAATTGGCGCATTAGGGTTGGTGACGGCGCAAGGGTTGTGCCGTCAAGGAGTTGTGAATTTAGGGCTTTTTGGAAGAGGTCCGTAGACTGTTTCAAAGTCCTATTAGTTTGGCCGCGTGAAGCTCGTGTGATGAGCGTAACAGGCGTAACAAACTGGATGCGTGACGATCGTAACACGCCCATGACGGTCGTCACACTCACATTGCCTGTGACGGTCGTCACACGCCTGTGACGGTCGTCACACTCCCAGAGTCAAAATTTTGGGGTTCCTGTTTTGTGACTACGCAAGGGTTGTGTTCATGCAAAACAATGTCCATTTCAAATGAATTGTTCATTAAAATTTTGGACAGGGGCGCTGCCCCTCCAACCCCGCAAGGGCGCTGCCCCTTGACCCCGTCCGCTGATCGGTCAGCGGAACCACCGGCTAACTCTGCGTAGTGTGATCGGTCGCCGAAATTTAATTTGGTTTTAATTAATTAAAGGAAATAAAATTTAATAATAACAATGTGTTTATTATTATTGCCTTGTGGTGATCAGTTATGGCCTTAGTTGTCCTTTATTTTGTTTTGGGTTTTTAAATACGACCTGCGTGTCGTGCCTCTCCTTTTGATCTCTTAATGTAACTTCTTTTCTCATCTCAAACCCTCGTATGTAAAACGAGTTTCTTCTGGAATGTAATGTTATGAATAAAGAGAAGAAGACAATGTTATGAAGAAAGAGAAGATTTCAATATCAAAAGAGGACAATCTTGAAGATCTTGCTTGGAGAAGCTTAGAGAAGAATTCAATATTAAAGGAGGACAACCTTGAAGATCTTGCTTGGAGAAGCTTAGATCGTTGTAGGTTAGCTTAGGTTCTCTCATTGGCTTGGGAGAACAATTGCGCTAGGGGCCATAACTGTTTCATTTTGTTTGTATGTATGTTGATGCATGTGAATGTATGTTGATGCATGTGAGAGACGATTTATATGATAAACAAGCCGGTGAGATCATAACAATTGCAATTCCCTCAAACTAAAATATTAAGTTTATGCTTTCCAAGTTTTAGCACTCATCAAGACTAGTATCGGATAATGTAGGTTTCGCCAAAGCGAGGTGCATGTTCTATATTAGTAAGGTGCGATGGGATAATTGTAATATCCAACTGCTAAAACAATGGGTCAAACTTAACTAAACAAATTATGATGATATTATATATGTTTGCTTTCCAAGTTTTAGCACTCATCAAGACTAGTATCGGATAATGTAGGTTTCGCCAAAGCGAGGTGCATGTTCTATATTAGTAAGGTGCGATGGGATAATTGTAATATCCAACTGCTAAGACAATGGGTCAAACTTAATTATAATAATATCATATATGTTTTAGAAGCAAGAGTTGGGAATAATCCATATGATGGATTGGAATAAAGAGTTATTCACCCAACTGAAATTTTCGAGAGTTGTATGAGATACAACTGGAAGGAGTTCCTACCTAAATAACCTAGTTTTGTGTAATCCGCCTACGCGGACTTAGAACGAAGTGAAATATGGATCTCGACCCACTAGAAAATCTTCCAATGGGATTTTCCGAATCAAATGATGAGGGTCATTTGTTTTGAGTAAAATAGTGGGAGCATATTTGATTAAAGGCCTAATTAAATATGTCAATGATACTTATATTTTCTTAATCCTTATGTAGATAACCATGACAGCAAACACCTCTAACAACATCTTGCGATCAATCCTTGACAAGGAAAAATTGTCTGGGACAAATTTTCTGGATTGGCACCGAAACCTGAGGATTGTCCTCAAACATGATAAAAAGCTGTATGTCTTGGAGACACCTGTTCCTGAAGAGGAACCTCCTAGTTCTGCACCTAAGGCAGAAAGAGATGCTTATAAGAAGCATGTCGATGATGCAAATGAAACTGCTTGTCTCATGCTAGCTACCATGAACTCAGAATTGCAAAAGCAACATGAGAACATGTCAGCGTTCGATATGATCGAACACCTGAAGCTGCTCTATCAAGAGCAAGCAAGGCATGAGAGGTTTGAAGTTTCAAAAGCCCTTTTTCAAAGCAAGTTAGTTGAGGGAGCCCCAGTAGGTCCCCATGTACTCAAGATGATTGGGTATGTGGAAAACCTTGAGAGATTGGGTTTTCCCCTCGAAAAGGAACTTGCGACTGATTTGATCTTGCAATCGTTGCCAGATAGTTTCAGTCAATTTGTCCTAAATTTCAATATGATTGATATGGACAAATCTCTTCCTGAACTGCTCGCTATGTTAAGAACTGCCGAGCAGAATCTGAAGTCAAAAGGGAAGTCCATTCTGATGATCGGAAATGGAAAGAGACAGAACAAAAGGCCCACCAAGCAGGGTGATAAAGGGAAAGGCAAGGAAGTTGCCAAACCCAGACCCACCGTTGCTGCTTTGAAGCCTAGTGGAGGCATAGCAAAGGCAGGCACCTGCTTCCATTGCGGTAAGACCGGACACTGGAAGAGAAACTGCCCAAAGTACCTGGAAGATACGAAGAATGGAGTAGAGACTTCAACTTCAGGTATTTTTGTTATTAAATATATTTATCTACTTCTGCATCATGGGTATTAGATACTGGATGCGGTTCTCACACTTGTACAAATGTGCAGGGGCTGAAAGGGAGTAGAGATTTGGCAAAAGGTGAAGTTGACCTACGAGTTGGCAATGGAGCAAAGGTTGCTACTTTAGCCGTAGGATCTTATTAACTTTACCTAGTGGTTTTATAATTCAGTTAGAGAACTGTTATTATGTATCTGCAATTAGCAGGAATATTATTTCCATTTCTTGTTTGGACAAGTTTGGTTTTTCATTTATAATAAAGAACAATTGTTGCTCAATTTATTTGAATGATATATTCTATGCTACTGCACAAGTGAGCAATGGACTATATGTCCTTGATCTCATAATGCCAAATTATAACATTAATACTAAAAGGGTGAAACCTAACGAGTTAAAATCAACTAGGTAAGAATATTAAAACTCTTCGATCAGATCGAGGTGGTGAGTATTTAAGCCTAGAGTTTGATGACCATCTGAAAGAGTGTGGGATCCTATCCCAACTTACTCCTCCTGGAACACCCCAATGGAATGGTGTATCTGAGAGAAGAAATCGAACCCTGTTAGACATGGTACGATCCATGATGAGTCACGCCGATCTTCCAAACTCCTTTTGGGGACATACACTATTGACAGCAGCTTACACACTTAACCATGTTCCATCCAAAAGGTTGAGAAGACACCATATGAGATATGGAGTGGTAAGAAACCACATATGTCTTACATAAAGATTTGGGGTTGCGAGGTTTATGTGAAACGACAAATTTCAACTAAGCTTGAGCCCAAATCTGACAAATGCTTATTTGTGGGGTATCCTAAATAAACAAGATGGTATTACTTCTACAATCCTTCTGAGGGCAAAGTGTTTGTCGCTCGAACTGGAGTTTTCCTAGAAAAGGATTTTATTTCCAAAGGAACCAGTGGGAGGAAAGTAGAGCTTGAAGAAATTCAAGAGTCACAAAGCATCGACACACCTATGGAGGAATTGGAGTAGGAAACACAAGCAGTTGTGTAAGAGCAACCTACTCAAGTAGAACAAGACCATCGTAGGTCAAGCAGGATACATCACCTACCTAAAAGATATGGATATCTCATAACTGATCAAGGTGATGTATTACTCATGGATCAAGAACGAAGATGAGCCTTGTGTCTACAAGAAGGTTAGTGGGAGCATGATCGTATTCCTAGTAATATATGTAGATGACATATTACTTATTGGAAACGATATCCCTACCCTGCAACAAGTAAAGTCTTGGGTGGGGAAATGCTTTTCTACGAAGGACCTAGGTGAAGCAGCCTATATATTAGGAATCAGAATCTATAGAGATAGATCATAAAATGCTTGGCCTAAGCCAGAGTACATAGACAAGGTGCTGAGACGCTTTAATATGAATGATTCCAATAGTTATGTGTTTTGCTGAAATGGTGGCGATGTGAGCTTGAAAAGTTCAAAGCAAGATACAGTTGTTGATTCTACAACCGAGGCCGAGTTTATTGCTGCCTCAAGTGCAGCAAAGGAAGCTGTTTGGATCAAAAAGTTCATTAGTGAACTTGGCATAGTCCCTAGCATTGTGGATCCCATTGGTCTCTATTATGATAACAATGGTGTTATCGCACAAGCCACGGAGCCTAGATCTCACCAACGATCCAAACACATACTTAGGCGTTATCATCTCATTCGAGAGATAATAGATAGAGGAGATGTGAAAATATGTAAAGTACCTACACTTGACAATATAGTTGACCCACTGACAAAGCCTCTTGCGCAGCAGAAGCATGATGGCCATACTAGATCAATGGGCATACGGGGTATGCCTGATTGGCTCTAGTGCTAGTGGGAGATTGTTGGTGTAAGCCCTAGAGGCCAATACATTTTGGTACTTGTATCGAATAATAAAAGGCATTCTCTTTATTATGGTTGATTAATAAAGTCCCTGGAATAGATAGTCCGTTTAATGTATTAAGTGTGACTTAATCATGAGAACACATTAAACATAAGGACACTATTCCTAAAGTATCCGTAGTCGAGCTTTAGTGTGAAGTGGGATAACATTAAAGCATTAAGACTATTATGTTTGTAGACTGATGATCACATCTCATGGATCATGGATAAAGAGTTATCAAGTCTTAAACATAGGTATGAATGTTAGGAGTAATATATATACCGGATTGACCCGCTATGAGAATACTATATAGAAAGTTATGCAAGGTGTCATAAGTTATTCTCATGGTGATAATAGTGTATTCCACTCTTCGACCTGAAACCACTATGGATCCTAGATGTAGAGTCGAGTGCTTTATTGCTGATCCAACGTTGTCCGTAACTGGATAACCATAAAGACAGTTGATGGGTACTCCACAAAGCATACTGAGGGACATGAGTGACCTAGATGGAATTTGCCCATCCTGTATAACAGGATAAATGTCTATGGGCCCAATATTGAACTGGACAAGGATGACACGGTCTATGCCTTGTGTTCAATATAGACATAAGGGCAAAAGGGTAATTATACACATAATTATTATCACAGAAAGAATTGTCAGATCACTTGACACTTTCGTGTCTTGGGTAGCAGTGATGTGTTGCTAGATACCGCTCACTGTTTATTATGTTAAATGTGTGATTTAATATAATTGCCAACGTCACGAAAACCTACAGGGTCACACACAAAGGACGGATTGATGAGAGATAGAGTAACTAAGGAATACCGTAAGGTACGGTGCCCTTAAGTGAGTTATAGAGCATCGTAAGGTACGATGTACTTGAGTAGAATACGAAATATGGTAAGGTACCATGAGCTTAAGTGATTTTGGGCATATTATAAGATATGGGCCAAAATACACTTAAGTGGGCTTTTAGCTTGAAGCCCACACAAGTGGTTCTATAAATAGAACCCTTGTGCAGAAGCAAAGTTTTGCGTTTGCATTCTTTTCGTTTTCTCACTCTCTCTCTCTCACTCAAAGCCTTCATTCGTACCAGCTAGCACTGAGATTGAAGGAACCCGTTCGTGTGGACTGAGTAGAGACGTTGTCATCGTTCAACGTTCGTGATCGCTTCGTGGATTTGCATCAAAGGTTTTGATCGTCACAAGAGATCTGCACCAAAGGTTTCAACCATCACAAGAGGTAAATATTCTATCACTGATCATGACCATTCGTAAGGATCTCTAAAGGAGAAATTTTTTATTTCCGCTGCGTTTTGGACCGCAATTCTCCTTCAAAAAGTTGGTTTGTGTTTTAGGAAAGCTTACGCAAGAAAGGAAGTCCTAGACGAAGGAACCGTTCTACCTTAATTGACATGCAAACGAGAGACTATGCGAAGTCTAGCAATCCTATGGGGATACAATCACACCACACAAACACATACAGCATGAAGTAAACACACCAACAAGGGGGCCCAAACATCAAGGGTGAGGCTTTAGTCAAGGGGTCATATCAACCTCGACAAACAAGTCGGGCTTTAGTCAAGGGGTCATATCAACCTCGACAAACAAGCCAACTGGAAGGGTATCTGAGGGATCTTAACCACTGACATTGACCGTCAGGGTGAGCAGATGAAAGGTAATGAGGATAAGACCTCATAGCTCTTAACCCGGGCATGGGTGAGCTTCAATCAATGAAAACGTGGGAGTCCAGAATGTGGGACTCTACTCCACTTGACTGACTCTATATACAAGGATCTTGGGTGTTTATTCAAATGTATCAGCACGTAGTGCGAGCAAGATGAAAGACTCAACTGAATAGCAGGGGATTGATTGCAAGTCCCTTCTATCTGCCGATTGCCTCTTCACTTAGGAGGACTTGAAGTACATGGCACAAAAGTAAACAAACACAGTCATTGCCTCTTAAGGAGGACTTCGGCCAAATGCCTGCCAAAAGAAATGACAGGGCTCCCAGACTACATGGAGTTAGAGAGATTACCTAAGTGGTATGCCAACCACAAGCAAAGCAAAGCAACTCAAGCAATGAGTTAAAGCTACTAAAGTACCTGTAAGAAAATCAAACAAGTCAATATTCACATTCAGACAAACCAAACAGACAGTCAACAGTGAGACAACCAATATACACAATGCAAGTCAACAACTCAAGTGAGTTCATCACCAAGGAACCTACAACACAAGAAAGGTTAGTGGACAAAGAATTTTGCATCTCAATTCAGGAGATCAACATAAACCATTGGGACTAGGAGCTTGAACCTGAAATGCAAAACTCAAATGATGAGTACAAACCACTAGCACCAAGCCTAGGGTCAAAGGCAAAGTAAAAAGTCAAAACAGCAACCAATATTCAACATGAAGCATATTTAAACACATAAGAACATGTCCTAAAAAGGACCAAACCTAAATCAAATGGCAAAGTCATCTCATGAGCAAGATACGGCAAAGGCAATTACAAAGCTCACAATTGGACATCAAGAATCAAAATTCCATATTAAAACATAAATGAATCAAACAATCATGAAATATTTTATGTGCACAAAACATGTCAAACACAATCATCATGCCAAAAATTAGAATCAACGGAGCTCAATTGACATGGAAATGAAAATGAACAAGTATGACATCAAATTGTGTGACACACATTGTCACACCTCACATTCATGTGTCTAAAACAGAGATGAAAAATGCTAAAAAATGTACAACCAAGCCTCAAAAATCATGCAACATGTTGGGAATCAGCATACCAAATTTCAAATCAATTGGCCAATGTATGAGCATTTCACAATAGAATGAATGAGGCATGTCACATTTGCATACATGTTCAAATAACAATTCACCATCCAAAATCCAGAAATGATAAAATCAGGAAAATCACATCATAAAATAATAGACACTTCAAGGAGCATGTGAGAAAAAATTGGGAATTATTTGGACTTGTTTTCAATTTTTTATGAATTTTACAAGTTGCATGAAATAAAATGGAATTAAATGTGAAAACATGAAAATAATGTGAAAATGAAAGGAACTTGAAAATGCATCCAGCCAGGAATTGAATGGAGGTATCAGTCGCAGTCAAAACGACCCCGTTTTGGCTTATGAGGAATTAAAATGAAAAATGAAGAAATGCGCTCAGTGGGAATCGAAGGAGGTGTGCAAGCGCATCAAAACGACGTCGTTTTGGCTTATGGATCCTAGGGTTTACAGACGGCGGTGATACTGTTTACGCACGGTGGAAACCACCGTCTTCTTCATGAAGACGGTGGCGCTACAGTAGCTCCACATGAATTTTTTTCCAGATTTACGTAAAAATTATATCAATGGAAAGCTTATCACATGTAGGTCACGAATCTAATATTATTTTGGTCTAATTCATCATGAATCATGCAAATCGAACACAAACATATTTGACACACAAACTTTAATTTCACATAACTCAGCCAATTCTCCACCAAATTTCATGAAATTTATATCAGTGTAACCAGCATTCAAAGATCTACAAGTCTATGCACATAAATAGGAGAATTAAGAGATTCGAAAACCTAACCTCTTGAAGAGCAGTCCAATGAAACAGTGGATTTGAGGTCTTGCAAGTATCCAGATCCACTCTTGAGGTGATGTTATGAAGTTTTGTGCGTGAATTGAGGCTTGGAGATGCTTGGATCTAGCTCAAAAGTCAGTTTCCATCTTCATGTTCTTGAGCTTCATGTGCTTGATTCTTCACCAATTTCTTCAAATCAATGCTTGAATCCTACCAAATGATGATCAAGGAACAAGAATATGCAATAAAATGGAGATGTTATGTGAAGAATTTTTGAATTTGGATGGCGAGAAAAATTTGGAGGGAATTTGGATCTAGATCTAGAATGATTGAAAACTGGAAAAATTCTGTTAGGATTAGCCTTTTATACCATGTTCTAATCACATTGCTAATGATGCTTAGGCTTGGCTAATGAAAGATTAGTGAGAAATAAGGTGTTATGCACAATTGGAAATTCACCCTATGCATGGCCATTATGAACGTGAACAGTAGCATGCATGGTGTATTTTCACTTAAAATGATTTCATGAACATGATGGAATGGCTAGAAAACTCACATGATCAACCAAATTTAAATTCATGATTTTCCCTCCAAAAAACACATGCATGGACCAATGATCATGTGATGCTCATTCATGCAATGCCATGAGGGTTTTGGAAAATATGAGTCATAAGGAGCATAATGCAAAAAGAGGCACTCAATTTGGAGTTTTGGATCAAAAGTTATGGCTCTTGGAAGTTCCACGCACACTTTGCAATGATTTGATCATAACTCCTTAACCATTCATCAGATGCTCATGATCTTGGACTTTTTGGAAATGGGAGAGAAATATCTTCAACTTTCATGTTGGACAAAATTACATTTGAAGCTTCTTTGATGTTGGAAAGTCAGGTTGAAAGTAGTCCAAAAACTTGCCATTTTTGGAAACTTTAAATTACAGGTCACTTTCCATTTTGGGAAACTTTTGATTTGACTTCAAAATCTTCCAGGTAGATGTTTGACATGATGAATAACCTTCTCTTGGACATGAATGAAGTGTCTCAAACCCTTTCTCCACCTCATAGCCCTCAGTTGACTTTCAGTTGACTTTCATGGGGCCCAGATGACCTGGACATGTACTGATGACTTTTGAGCCTCTAGCACTTGGCAAAATTGCTTCAAAATGAACCTTGGTTCATATAAGCTCTCTTTAGAACAACCATGTGGCCTCTTTTCAAGGAAATGCTTGGTCTCTTGCACTGGTGATTCCTCTTGATGACAATTCTAGTTGCCAAGATGCAATGCAAGATGCAATGTTAATGCGATGTTAATGTAATGTTAATGACCTAAAACATGAAATGAATGCATGAATGGGGGGTGAAAATTTGAGGTGCTACAGGGGCATCTGTAAGACCCTAATTTTGACCCCAAGATCCCTCATGGCATCATATAATTGCTCATTGCATTTGCCTCAAGGATCATAGCATCTTGGTTCCTTACCCTAGGGTTGGGACTTGTGTGAGTGGTTTGAGACCACCAAGAATGCTTGAATTGTATATTATTGCTTTCCTTATTTTGTTTACTAACCAAAAGCACAAAAATATGTCACTAACTCTTTTTGTTTTGAAGCTCAAGCAATCATGAGATCCCTTGCTCCTAGGAGGCTCCTATGCCCAATGAAGTGGCTAGATGAAAATGAAAGCAAGCATGGAAATGGCTCACAAAGCTCTCAATCATCATATATGTCTCCCAAGTATCTCAATTTTCCAATTTGATCAAGATAAACCAAAGGGCTTGAGGCTTGTTTACCAAGGAAACCCTAATTCAGTTGTGCATTGAATGTGCCTTGCTCATGAAGCAACCTCAACCTATGATTAAATTCAATCAAGGGAAGTTATTTCATTATTTATTTTATGCATATATGAGCTTATGTGATGCCCCTCAATCATTCATTCATTAAGATTTGAAGTTTGGCTTTGAGAAGTTGACCAGTCAAATCATCTGACTAAACTGAAAATCACTAAGACCTAACTTTTGATGTGTTTGTCAAATGAAGATGACCCAAAGATAAAAACTGTTCTTAATAACCATATGAACAACTTTCATGTTCATCAAAAATCCATTAGAAACTTGGAAGGTCATCATTCATTTCAAAACATTATAGATCATTTTGACTGAAACCCTAATTTTGGGTCAACTTCCCAAGGACCTAACTCCTTCATTTTTTATGATTTTGAGGTGATACCAATTGCATTGGAAATCTTAAGATGTCTAATTCAAAAGTTATGTTGGACAAAATTTTATAATCCTAAAATAAACACTTGTTATAATACAAAACATTATATGTCACTTTGGACCAAAACCATTGAATCTTGAAAAAGTCCAACTTCAAGTGCCCATAACTTTCTCATAAAAAATCCAAATGATGCAAAATGTAAGTCCAAATTGATTATCTTGAAAATATCTACAACTTTGATGTTGTAGGTTTTCCATTTGAAGCTTGCATCACTGAAACAGAAGGGCTTGAAGTTGGTCACTTTTGGCAAATTTTTCAAAGACATGTTTTGTACATCAAACTTCATGACCAGTTTTCACAATTTTCCAAACTCCAAATAGATTTTTGTCCAACATAGCTTTTGTTCCTTATGTCAAGATCTTTCCAACCATTACTCGCATGCCTATGTTTGGGTTTTCCATGTGGGACTTTCGAAGAGGGGAACATTTGTGACCAAATATGCAATTCAATTGGAATCTTCATGCACAAGCAATTGCAATTCAAACTACACGTCCATTTCACTTCAGAGTGAGCTCAACATTCATTTCCACAAGCTTTTGGGCCTCACATGCGCCTGTACAGGCCCATGCTGGAGGACCCAAAGCTTCATGCACACGAGTATTTTCCCTCCTTGCCTTGCAGCTCAGCTATAAATACCATGCTTGCTTCATTCAATTGGAACCCTGAATTCAACCTGAAGCTCTGCAGAATTGGTAACCCAACCATACCAAAGGAATTCTCATTTTTAATTTCTCATTTCAAGTTTGAATTTCAACAAAATCAGTTGATCTTCAATACTTATTCCTTAGCCTTGCATTCATATCACACCTCAAGATCAATTTGGAAGCAAGAGATTGAGTAGATCGTGTTGTTTAAAGCTGCACTTCAAAGGTAGATGCTCAAACTAGTTTTATCTACATCTCCTCATATAATGTGATTCACTTGTGTTTATTTGGATTTCTGAAGTCCTCGTGTGAGAGGCAAGCCAGTGATGGCTTTGATTTTGTGTTTTAGAACATTTCAGTTTGAACACCTAGAAATTCAAGCTCAGATTTCTCATTCCATAGAGATCTTGAGAGAAATCCAAGGTTACAGGGGTGATGTACATCACCCTAGCTTCATTTTGGTATAAGGATAACGCATTTTGGTTGAGGTTTGAAAACCTGCAACTGGTGGTCAGAATCAGTTGACTCACCGGAGAAGACGGTGGTTCCACCACCGTCCCCACGTGGATACCTCCATGGCCATTGGATCTCATGCGCGCGTTCTAATCTCAGCCTTTGTTTCTTATGACATTTTTAAATCCAATGTGTTTCGCGCTTGACTCTTTCCTACCATGGAAGCGTGCCTCTGGACCCTTGGATGTTGCCACGTCAATTAATGAATTGATCCAAGGGGCGCTGATTTTTCTCTTTTTCTAATTTCTGTTTTATTTTCATTTATTCCATTTATTTTCAAAAATTCATAACTCTTTTATTTGGAATCACAAAAATATGAGACCAATTGCAAAAAAAATCTTTAAAAATCTAGTTTCATAATCTGATTTTTAATTATTTTTGTGATTCCATTTAATATTTTTTGTGAATTATTTTATTTTTGATAGTTTTTAATTCATTTTAATTACTTTTTGATATTCAAAAATTCCAAAAATATTTTCTTAACACACATGGATCATGATAAGTCTATGAAAAATATTCTCATCAATTTCTTAATTGATTTGAGATTTATTTGAGATTTTAGTTCATTTGTGTTATTTTTCTTTGTTTTTAATTGTTTTAAAATAGTTTTTGTTTTCAAAAAATATTGAGAAAATTTGTCAACCCTTGTTTGACCATGTTAAACTTATGATGATTCAATTGGGATTATCCAAGTTGATTTGAATTGAATTTGAAGTTTGACCATACTTTGTTCATTTTAATTTTGCATTTATTTTAATTCCAAAAAATTACCAAAAATATGTTTGACCTTTATTGACTTCTAATATTCATTTCTTTTCTGTTTACCATTGGTTAATGTTGATTTCATTCACATTTGATCATTGTGTTTTGTTTATGTCATTTGAATTCTCATTTGTCCATTTCATCTTCATCTCTCATATTCTTCTTTTTCTTTTGGCCAATGAGTTAATGATTTGTGGTTAGGCTTGACATATGGGAGGCTTAACCTTCTTTGATCCAAATCCAATTCAACTTGATCAAAGATCAAGTGAATTGCTTTGTGTCCAAGATAGGTTACTTTTTGGTCAAGCAAAAAACCTAAAATCCATACAAGGCCTTTCCTTATTTTCTTTTGGCATGGTGAGTTGTAGGAGCTTGGCTTACTAGTCATGATCTCTAACTTGTGTTTATTTGCCTATAGTTTTATTGACCGGCCTCAGATAGGTGTGACTACTATATTAGTCCACTTACGATTGCTTAACATAGTGCTAAATTGCCTTATGACACACTAACACTAACTACTAATTACTAACTTTTAATTCAAGCATTTAATTCTTGCAATTTATTTTAATGCAATTTAATTTCTTGCTCATTTATTCATATTGCCTTTTCCCTTTGCTCACTTGAGCTCATATTTTATGTTTATGCTATTTTCCTTTTGCTCACTTGAGCTCATTATTGTGAATAAATATATTATGGCTTTATGTTTGTTTTGTGATTGTTTGTGTGAACCCAGTGCAAAAAGGAGAAATGAATTAGAATTAGGACCTTACCTATGCTTAAAGGAGTTCAAGAGCAACTAGGCCTCATGCCTTTAGAATGCTAAATTGATTGAAGAGCAACTAGGCCTCATGCCTTTAGAATGCTAAATCTTGAAAGTTGACTTCAAAGGACCCCTAATCCAAAACTCTTCCTTTGTCTATTTCTCTTATTTGTGTTGTGAACCTTTTGATTGTTTGTTCTTGTGTGATAGGGATTCAAATCTTGAGATAGTAAGAAGGACCATTGTCATGAATAGCCAAGTTAAGAGAGACAAGCCAAGTGGAGATCCTAGGAGCTTGATTGAATATTTGTTTGATTGCTTGAGTTAATTGCTAAGTCCAAAGGAAATGAGCATCTTGAATCATATTTATGATCTCAAGAAAGGAACTCCAAGGGTTTTATCCCTTCTCTCATCTTTGCATGTTTAGGACTAGCCCTTCTCTTCTTCTCTCCACTCTAACCCAAGCCAAACTCATTTTGTGCAACCATTGACATTGTTTTCAAAACTAGAAACCTAGGCCATATGCCTTTGATTTTTCAAACTCTTCTCACTAATACTCATTGTAAATGAACCTTAATTCTTACTTTGATCTCATTTTGTGAATACTTCTAATTTGTAAATATAACTCACTTCAACTGTTTTTTTGTGGTTCCAATGGCCACCTTTGTTAAAACTTTTTTCATAAACATTAGCCATAGGTTTGAGTTATCATAGTGGTTGATGTAAACCTCACCTTATCCTTAGTGATTGGACTATAAGTCTTCCATACTTATTATAGGGTAGATTCCTGACTATTATGTTGAAGCTCTCCTCGCATGGTGGATTGTTGGTTTAGGTTGAGTTTTCTCCCTTTGATAACAAAAGACCTTAAGGCTTTTGATCAAATCAATTCACCAATATTTTGAGATTTTTACGCCAAACTACGAGGTTTTGATCTTACCTTTGTGATGGTACGTAGGCAATGGGTTTATCCATTCAAACAAAATTGTAAATATGTATATTATTTTCTCATCTCCCCAATCTTGTTTGCACAAATATTTTCACAAATACCAACCTACAATACAACTTTGCAAAAAGGGCTCCCTTAGAGTACTAAGGATGTTTTGGGTGCTTAAAATCTTCCCATTTCATAACCAACCCCCTTACCCAGATCTCTGACATTTTTATTAGTTTTTGATTTGATAAAACTTCTTACTTGGTTTTTGTTCGCTTTCTAACCTTTCCTTTGGATAAATAGAAGTGCGGTGGCGACTCGAATTGTATGCTTACTTTTGATTTAGTCAATAAATCATAAGGTAACGAATACCCCGCTACAATTATGAAGTTTTATCCAACATACCATTTGAAGTAGACATCTGAAGCTTTCCAATGCCTTTGGTATCACCTCAAAATCATAAAAATTAAGGAAACTATGCCCTTGGCAAGTTGACCCAAAATTAGGGTTTCAGTCAAAATGACCTATAATGTTTTGAATTGAATGATGACCTTCCAAGTTTCAAATGTATTTTTTATGAACATGAAAGTTGTTCATATGGTTTCTAGGAACATTTTTGATTTTGGGGTCATCTTCATTTGACAAATACATCAAAAGTTATAGCTTATTGAACCTCAGCTTAGTTAGATGACTTGACTGGTCAACTTTTCAAAGTCAAACTTCCAATCTTGATGAATAAATGATTGAGGGGCCTCAAATAGGCTCATATATGCATAAAATTATAAATGAAAGAACTTCCCTTGATTAAATTTGATCAGAGGTTGAGATTGCTTCATGGGCAAGGCATAGTCAAAGTACAGTGAAATTAGGGTTTCCTTGGGAAACAATCTTCAAGTCCTTTGGGTTATCTTGATCAAATTGGCAAACTGAGATACTTGGGAGACATATGTGATGATTAGGAACTTTGTGGACCATTGTCATACTTTTTCTCATCTTCATCTAGCCATTGTATTGGGCTTAGGAGCCTCCTAGGAGCATTGTGGAGTACATGATCACTTGAGCTTCAAAACAAAAAGAGTTAGTGACATATTTTTGTGCTTTTGGTTAGTAATCAAATAAGAAATGCAATAACATACAATACAAGCATGCTTGGTGATCTCAAAACACTCAAACAAGTCCCAACCCTAGGGTTAAGGAGCCAAACATGCTATGATCCTTGAGGCAATGCACTTGTGCAATAACATGATGCCATGAGGGATCTTAGGGTCAACATTAGGGTCTTATAGATGCACCTATTTAAGGTCATTCTAGCCGGAGATATGAAGGTTAAAATCTTCTTTTTGACGAGATAGAATGAGCTTAAATAATAGCAAAGAGACGAATTTTGGTCCCTAAGAGACCTCATGATGCAAATGTATGCATGCAAAATAAAATCTTCATGGTCAATAATTTCCACAAAGGAAAAGAAATCAGAAGAAACTGAAAATTCGTAGGAGTAACACACTCACTAGGGAGACATGGAATCTGGGGGGAAATAAGGTAGAAATGCGTGAGCATGTCACGACTTGAAAACTTTCTTGGAGATACGAATGGATTCCACAAAAATAAATCGATGGAAAGACTCGAGCTGACGCAAAGATGCATGTATTGAGGAATATGCCAATACAACACAATTATCCATAAAGGATACATCTGATAAAACATCCGGACTCAGACGGGGATGTCCACAAAGGACTCAGCTGAGGAAGAAACAACGAGATATTACCGGTTACTGGGTAATAAACTCAAAGAGAGACATGTTATCAAAACACCGGTTAATGTGTGAGAGAACAACACGCTCAGGGAGAAAGAATATCTATGACCGGTATAAGGGTGAAAGATATCAATGATCTGAAACATCTGAGGAGGATCCAAAAGGCACATCTCAACTCAGGAAAAACTGACTCCACAGGGGACAAAAAGTCGTAATAGGGAGCAGAAGGAAGGAACACCAATGATACCGGTTACTGGGTATATAATAGGTGACCAACCAGGCGTGAATTGGGAACATATCCAAGACACTCATCATCCGAAAGGAGGGCTGAAAAAGTAAACTCGACTTACAGGATGGACATTCGATTCCACAAGGAAATATAAATCTTACTCGACTGGGGAAGAAAAAGACTTCGACTGAAGAGCGCATGAGATATATTATCTACTACCGTTATATGGGTAAACGTAGATAACATACTCGCATGTAAGATTATCTGTAACCGGTTACTGGGTTAATAAAGGATAAATCGACCGAAAAGAAAGGACATCGGGATACCGGTTACTGGGTAAAAAATGATGACCAATCAGAATGAGAAACAATCATCACCAAATAGGGGTAAATGAAAGATGACTCGCTAGGGATGAATTGCCTGACAAAAGCAATTATCCAGGAGATATATCACCGGTTACTGGGTGGTATACTCAAAAACGAAGGAATATCAATACCGAATACTGGGTAAAGATAACCAACAAAGAGGGGATTACGTCTACCGTTTATTGGGTAGAAAACCATAGAAATAGGACTTACAACTACCGGTTACTGGGTAGAAGGCCACATAATCCGTTGGGGAAAGGATGAACAATTACTGGTTACTGAGCAATTGAACAATTGAACCACAGGGAACTGCAGGGGATAACAAGAAAGGAATCCATCTAGGAACAAACTAGAAGGACACAATCAAATAAGACTCAACCCGATGAGAACATTTCACCAATAGCAGGAGATAACAAGCAAAGATATATGGCAAAAAATGCATCATGAATATCTGAATGCTATGATTATGCACGTATATGCATGATTTGTGTATAATTAATGCTGACAAACGGACATTTTCTAACACAAACAAGTCCAAGAATCACGAACAGACACTCAACCAACGTCTCGACAAGTAGGGCGAAGCCTACTGGAGAACTCATCTTGGGAATAACCCGAGAGGGATGAAAATAAATCATCGGGGATATCAAACCCTATCCCAAAGCTACACTTGCTAAGGATATAAAGAAGATGTATTCAGGAGCAGCGAAAGAAGAGAATCAAACAGAGAACTCAACTCTGATGGAGGATCATCTCTGGAATAAGAGTAAACAAGGGAAGACTTTAACCATGGCTGGGAATAGGCAAAGTCAAAGCTTCCAACTGCAGGAGATAACACTCTGCATGGGAGAAGTCTTCCTAGAGCAAACCATCCTGACATAAGGAAAATGCAGAAAATCTGTCGGGGAGTTTCCATCAACTCTCTCGGGGACAGGTGGTTTAATAACAATAAGATCCACCTGAGAAGAAGCTCTATTAGGGAAGCTTATTAAGAAATTATGTAAAACTCCGTGGGGAACAACCACCAATCAGATGTGCATCAATCAAAACACTCCTTTCTATCTACCGGAGAGGAAACTCTGCAAAAGGGACATAATAGCATTTTTCTCTACTCAAGAAGGAAATAAAAATCTTCACCACCAGCTCTCAATGCTAAAAGAAATCTTCAGACTTGGAGGAGATACAAACATCAAACTCTGATCTGGAAACCTACTGGGGACAAGCTGCAAATGTTCTTGAGGAAACTATCCTTGTTGGAGAAATTGGAAATGAATCCTTCATCAACAAGCGACATGTCGGGGATACCTCTTTTCAAAAAAGGAAATGGGAAAATAAGCCCTTCAACAATTGCACTAGGCAACTTCCTGCCGAGGAGACAACTTGAATACTGATGGAGAGGATATAAGAATGCCAGAATATGAATAAATGTCTTACCCTTTGGTGATCATACTATCCTTGGGAAAGCACTGAGGACATCCCACTTATCCTTTCAATCATTGTGAATGTTCACTTTGTTTAAAACAATTTATTTATGAAAACTTTATTTGTTTAAAACACTGATATTCATCAATTAAAACATGCAAACATTTGTTAAACAGAAACAAATAAGAGTGCAAAGAATTGGATAAAGGCTCAAATTTATTTAAGAGAATGGTAGTTCGCAAATGGCGAGACTCCATGGATCTTTACAAATTTGAAATTGTTGATATACATGGAAAAGGGCTAAATTGAACATAATGACCGTTTCTCCACCATCTTTGAATCCACTATATTCAAAACATCAGTTGATGATGACTGAGCAAGAATCTTTGACAGATGACAGTTGTAGAACAAAGTCTTGTCAGGATACAGTTACTTGCCAAATCCCTAATTTTTGCCTAGATTTCCCCAGGGTGAGGTACTCAATCTAGCGGGATATATATTCATTTTTTTTCATGTCTCTAACTTTTCCCTAGACCGCCCTTTCGGGTTTTCAATCCACCGAGACGCTCATTTTTGCCTAAGCCTCCCTTTCGGGTTTTCAACTTAGCGAGCTATTTTATTTTTTTAGGTGAAGTATTTCTTGACTGCATCTGAATTCACAGGACGGTTGAAATCCTCCTGATCCATAGTTGTGAGTAATAGAGCATCGCCTGAAAAGGCTCTCTTAACAATGTATGGACCTTCATAGTTTGGAGTCCACTTGCCCCTAGAATCGGGCGCGAAAGACAAGACTTTCTTGAGCACGAGGTCACCTTCTCAAAACACATGGCTTGACCTTCTTATCAAAGGCTTTCTTCATCCTTTGTTGATACAACTAACCATGGCACATGGAAGTTAATCTCTTCTCTTCAATCAAATTCAGTTGGTCATAACGACTCTGAACCCATTCAGCCTCAGTCAACTTGGCTTCCATCAAGACTCTCATTGATGGGATCCGACCTCTACGGGGAGCACAACCTTCATGCCATATACAAGAGAGAAAGGGGTTGCCCCTGTTGAAGTGCGGACGGATGTGCGATAGCCATGCAAAGCAAATGGCAGCATCTTATGCCAATCTTTGTATGTAACAACCATCTTCTGGATAATCTTCTTGATGTTCTTGTTAGCAGCTTCAACAACCCCATTCATCTTGGGTCTATAGGGATAAGAATTATGATGTGCGATCTTGAACTCACTACACAACTCTTTCATCATCTTATTGTTCAAGTTAGATCCATTATCAGTAATGATCTTGTCTGGCACACCATATCGGCATATGAGTTGGTTCTTGATAAACCTCACAACTACCTGCCTGGTCACATTTGCATACGATGCCGCTTTAACCCACTTGGAGAAGTAATCAATGGCTACGAGAATAAAATGGTGACCGTTTGACGCCTTAGGCTCAACCATGCCAATCATGTCAATTCCCCACATGGAGAAAGGCCATGGTGAGGAAATAACATTCAGAAGCGTCGGGGAAATATGAATCTTATCCGCATAAATCTGACACTTGTGGCATTTCTTCACAAACTTGCAGCAGTCAGACTCCATTGTTAGCCAATAGTAGCCTGCTCTCAACATCTTTTTCGCCATTGCATGTCCATTGGAATGAGTACCAAATGAACCCTCATGGACTTCAGTCAATAACAGGTCTGTTTCGTGTCTATCCACGCATCTGAGTAGGACCATGTCAAAATTCCTCTTGTAAAGCACATTACCATTAAGGTAGAAATTGCCAGATAATCTCCTCAAAGTCTTCTTATCTTTAACAGATGCCCCAGGCGGGTAAGTATGACTTTGAAGAAAGCACTTGATATCATAATACCATGGCTTATTGTCTTTCACCTCCTCAGCTGCAAACACGTGAGCTGGTCTATCCAATCTCATCACGGTAATCTTTGGGATTTCATTCCAATAATTGACGGCAATCATTGAAGCGAGCGTAGCGAGAGCATCCGCCATCCGATTCTCATCTCGAGGAATATGATGGAAGTCAACCTTAGTAAAGAAAGTTGAAATCCTCCTCGCATAATCTCTATAAGGGATGAGGCCAGGCTGATTCGTCTCCCATTCCCCCTTAATCTGATTAACCACAAGGGCCGAATCGCCATAAACATCAAGATGTTTGATCCTAAGATCAATACATTCTTCCAAACCCATAATACAGGCTTTATACTCCGCCATATTATTCGTGCATTTGAAAGTTAGCCTTGCTGTAAAAGGAAAATGTGTGCCTTGAGGAGTAATAATCACTGCCCCAATACCATTTCCATACTGATTGACAGCGCCATCGAACACCATGCCCCATCAGGAACCAGGCTCTGGCCCTTCATCGAACGTAGGCTCATCATAATATTTCATTTTCAAATACAGAATCTCCTCATCAGGGAAGTCGTATTGCACGGACTGATAATCTTCAATTGGTTGATGCGCCAAATGGTCAGCCAAGATGCTACCTTAATAGCTTTTTGAGCTTGATACTCAATATCATACTCAGATAACAGCAACTGCCAACGGGTAATTCTCCCAGTTAAAGAAAGCTTCTCAAAGATATACTTGATCGGATCCATTTTGGATATCAACCATGTTGTATGATTCAACATATACTAGCGTAAACGCTTAGCAACCCAAGCCAAAGCACATCATGTCTTCTCAAGCATTGAGTACTGAGACTCGCAGTTAATGAACTTCTTACTCAAGTAGTATATTGCATACTCTTTCTTTCCTGATTCATCTTGCTAACCAAGGACACAACCCATGGAATCATCAAGCACAGTCAAGTACATAATCAATGGTCTCCCTTCAATAGGTGGAGACATAATCGGGGGCTCGGACAGATACTCTTTGATATTGTCAAAGGCTTTTTGGCAATCCTCGGTCCAATCATGACGCTGATCTTTCCGGAGGAGCTTGAATATAGGCGCACATGTGGCAGTCATGTGGGATATAAATCTTGAAATGTAATTCAAGCGACCAAGAAAACCTCGGACTTGCTTCTCAGTTTTAGGCGCATGCATCTCTTGTATTGCTTTGACCTTGGCAGGATCAACTTCAATACCTCTCTCGCTGACAATAAAGCCCAATAACTTGCCAGAACGGACTCCAAATGTACACTTTTCGGATTTAAGCGAAGTTTGTACTTTCTCAAATGCTGGAAAAGCTTCAACAAGTGTTCTACATGTTCAACTTCTGTTTTCGACTTTGCAATCATATCATCGACATACACCTCGATCTCCTTGTGCATCATGTCATGAAATAGGGTAGTTATAGCACGTTGATATGTGGCTCCGGCGTTCTTCAAACCGAATGGCATCACTCGATAACAGAATGTTCCCTAAGGTGTGATGAATGTTGTCTTCTCCACATCCTCAAGTGCCATTTTAATCTGATTATAACCGGAAAATCCGTCCATAAATGAAACGACATTGAATTTATCCGTATTTCTACCAACATATCAATGTGTGGTAGAGGAAAATCATCTTTTGGGCTAGCTTTATTCAAGTCACGGTAATCCACACACATTCGGACTTTTCCGTCTTTTTTAGGTACAGGCACAATATTGGCCATCCATTGAGGATATGTAGAAGTCACCAAAAACCCCGCATCAATTTGCTTTTGAACTTATTCTTTAATCTTCATTGCCATATCAGGATGAGTTCTTCTGAGATTTTGCTTCACAGGCACACACTCAGGCTTCAACGGTAAGAAATGTTGCACGATATCAGTATCTAGACCAGGCATGTCTTCATACAACCAGGCAAAGACGTCGACATATTCTCGTAACAACTCAATCAACCACTTCTTAACATACTCTTCAGGGAGTGCCCCAATCTTCACTTCACGAATGCAGTCTTCAGACTCCAAATTAATTGTTTCCAGATTCTCAAGATGTGGTTGAATGACCTTCTCCTCGTACTCAAGCAGACGGGTAATCTCATCAGGAATCTCTTCAACATCATCTTCTTCTACCTCAAATACAGGGAACTCAAAGTTGGGAGATGGTGTTGGATCATTATGTTCAATGGGTTTGGTCAACCTGCATAATGATTTTGAGTATAAAAGAGATTTCAGAATTCAAACAAGGCAAATCATTATGTAGATGAAAAATTGATTTTATTCTCTTTTTTAGGGTTTTATGGTGATCACCAATTTCATGGGAAAAGCAAAAGTGAAAAATAATTTGAAAAACAAACATTTAACATGCGATTATTGAATGAATATCATTGTATTAATCAATTATGCCAACAATGTATTCGCTTCTCCTTTTGGCATGGGAGAAGGGTTTTTTAACAAGAATGTACATATTACGTTGACTTATGGATAACTGTTGGAACATCAACATCGACCCAATTATTGCAGATCCCGCCAGGTATGACAAAGTTGTCGAGGTCTTCCTCTTCATCTTCTTCAATGATGGCAGCAGCTTCTTGATCTCCAATGGTGTGGATGAAACCTCCACTCTGAAACAACCCAAGATCATTAGAAACACCGAAAGAATACCCTATACCAGCCTGGGATTTATTATATTCCATCTTTATCATTCTCCCCAAACCATTAGTTGCGCCATGCTCGATGGCCAACTTCGCATCATTGTAGGAGACAAATGAAGAAAGTCCTTTCCTAGAAGGCTCAACAATAGATAAGGCTTGGAATGGCGTTCCAACCTCATCCTTAGCATCGATGTAGGAAAAGGAAGAAAAATAACTGACCAAGAGAGCCTTCTCTCCCCCTATCACCACCAACTTCTTGTTCTTGACGAACTTCAACTTTTTGTGTAGGGTGGATGTCACGGCGCCTGCCTCGTGAATCCATGGTCTACCTAGTAAACAGTTGTATGATGGATGTATGTCCATAACATGGAAAGTGATCTGGAAATCACTAGGTCCAATCTTGATCGGGAGGTCTAATTCACCGATCACGGTCTTGCGTGATCCATCAAAAGCTTTTACTACCACTTCACTCTGCCTCATGGGAGGTCCCTGATATGAAAGTTTTGCGAGAGTGGACTTTGGCAATACATTAAGTGATGAACCTGTGTCCACCAACACATTGGACAGGGCATCATCTTTGCAGTTCATAGAGATATTTAAGGCCAAATTGTGGTCTTTTCCCTCCTCGGGAAGATCATCATCACAGAAGCTCAAATTATTGCAAGCAGTTATATTTGCAACAGTGCTATCAAACTATTTAATTGTGACATCGTGATCCACATATCCCATGTCCAGCACCCTTTGCAACGCTTCACGGTGTGGCTATGAATTCATCAACAAAGATAAGACATATATCTTTGATGGAGTTTGAAGCAACTGCTCCACAACGTTGTACTCGCTCCTCTTGATGAGCCTTAGCATCTCACCACCATCTTCTCTCAATATGACAGACTGGACAACTAGGATAGGAGCTTTATCAGCTTTGACAACAATAGGGTCAACACCCTTCACAGCAGGAATAGAATGATTTGAAGAAGAAGTCCTTGCGGGACCGGCGGAACTAACAACATCTCTCTTCACGACGTCTTCATGGGATTTCAGTTGAGCCAAGAAAACACGACCACTACGGGTCACTCCACTAACATCGGATATGCTTACAACAGAGGTTGAGGGCAACGACACCTCCTTCCCATTTTCCAGCATAACAACATTGTAACAGTACGGGACCACTTTATCTGACACATACGGGACAGGGCCCGCTGGCTTAATCACAAGAGTTGGCACCACTTTATTTTTGCTGCCATCGTACTTGATGATAACAGGATCGGGAATATTGAACACAAGAGTGATAACATCAACTTCATCCTCATTACGATTTTGAAGTATCTTGATCACCCCTTGGTCTAGCATCTCTTGGATGTCCTTTCTTATCTTGCGGCATCCTCTTTCATTGACAGTGCACACACGGCACCTATCATGATCGTGCTCATAGTGACTGTGCTCACACAACAACCTATGCATTTCCACCAGGGACTGCCTTATATCATTCACATAAAGGACTTTATATTTGCCAGGGCAACCCTGGACCATGTTGACAACTGCCTTCCCATGCTCAGGCAATGAGTTCTTCGTAACATTAGGGCCTACATCCTCAAAGAATAGTATCCCACTCCTCACAAGGTCTTGCACCTTGGTCTTCAAAGGAAAGAAGTTCTCCACATCATGTTCGGGCGCGCCGGAATGATACACACAATGAAGTTCAGGCTTGTGCCACCATTCAGGATTGGTTGGCACAGCAGGAAGATCACGTGGAGTTATCAACTTCCTATCAATCAAGGAAGGATAAAGTTCAACGTAGGTCATAGGAATCGGGTCAAAAGTCACCTTCTTCCTCTCATAATTGTTGGTGTTGTTGTTGTTATTGTTGCGAGGCTGGTAAGCCTGTTGTTGTTGACGAGATTGTTGTTATGGTTGTTGAGCTTCTCTGAAAGAAGGTGTTATATGAGCCACCCGGTGTTGGTTGACGACCGGTCGCACTTCTTTCCTCCTCACAGAGGGCCTTCTTTTGCTATGGGAAGAAACAACATGAGTCTCCCCTTCCTTCTTCCTGGCAAATCCTCCATATTTCTTTGCCGAAGAATCATCACGGGATACACGTCCTTCATGGACTCCCTCTTCTAGCCTCATCCCCATATTTACCATTTCGGTAAAGCCCGAGGGAGCACTAGAAATCATGCGCTCATAATAGAAAGAGCCCAAAGTCTTCCGAAAGATCTTTGTCATCTTCTTCTCCTCCAAGGGTGGCACTATCTGAGTAGCCAATTCTCTCCACCTCTGGGCATATTCCTTGAAGGTTTCCTTATCTTTTTGGGACATCGCCCTCAATTGATCTCTGTCCGGAGCCATGTCCACGTTGTATTTGTACTGTTTCACAAAAGCCTCTCCTAGATCATTGAAAGTGCGGATGCTTGCACTATCTAGCCCCATATACCAACTGAGCGCAGCACCTGTCAGGCTATCCTGGAAATAGTGAACCAGTAGTTGATCATTATCTGTCTGGGTCGACATCTTGCGAGCATACATCACAAGATGACTAAGTGGACACGAGTTTCCCTTATACTTCTCAAAGTCAGACACTTTAAATTTGACTGGGATTTTCACATTGGGAACTAAGCACAGTTCAGCAACACTCTTCCCAAACAGATCTTTGCCTCTCAGCGTTTTCAGTTCCTTGTGCAGCTCAAGGAATTGGTCCTTCATTTCATCCATCTTCTCATAAACGTCCGGGCCTTCAGATGGCTCGGATTGATAGATGGTGTCTTCTACACGCGGCAAAGTGTGCACAACGGGAGGTGGCACAGACATGACCGGGCTAGATGTCGGCATAGAAACGAAAGTGGGAGCGAAACCCTCTGGCACAAAATTAGGTGGCATTCCCCAAGGGAATCCAGCACTCAGATTCAGAGCGAAGTGGGCGGTGGCAGCAGGCACTGTAGAGGTAACCACTTCAGAAATGACAGTCCTCGCGGGAGGAGTTGCAGGAGTTGGAGAAGCTTGGCTTTGAGCAGCAAGAACTAACTCCATCATGGTAGTCAGACGGGCAATCTCCTCTTTCAAATCTCGATTCTCTTGCTCAAGGTGTTCCATGATCTTTGAATGATTGGCTCGAGTGTTGTACCGATGAGTCAACTTGTCTTTAAATTAAATGAAGAGTAAAGAGTTAGACCACTGTATCAAGAGCTCAGAACCAAAACCTGCTTATGCATATGATGCATGCAATGCTCGTGCATATGATTTTTTTTTTTTATCGGAGGAACTTTATAAAGATCTATTTGCAAATATTGTGAAAATATTGAACTTTTTAAGACATATGTGGAATATAATATTTGGAAACTTTTTACACCAAGGAAGTAGTACAGTCTCGGTAACCAAAAACAATACAAGAGAAAAGGAGAATAAACATCCTATGGATCCCTAGAATAAGTCGTCCAAAGCCTTCGAGATCGGAAGATACGTCGCACGAAGCCTCTTCACCTTTCTCTCATAAACTGCTTCCATGTCGGCCTTCTCCTTGGCGAGCTGATCATATCTCTTCTTCCAAAACCTAGACGAGTGAGGCAGGAGAGAAGTAACCACATCATTGGGCTCATCAATAACCTGATGTTCTAGAAACTCGATCATTGTATCCTTATCCTTGAGCTGCTGAAGAAGCTCCACACTCACGAACCCAAGCACGCGAACGGTCTTCGTCTCTCAACTCCTCTACTCCTTAATTAGGGAGGGTTGAAGGCCCAACCATAACCATAGGAGTAGGTATTGGATACTCATACGGCATACGGTACTCGAGGGCTCTCTTCCTTACCCAAGAGGTGTAAGGCTCCAAAGCAACACAATTCCTCAGGCCAAGCTCATTCCTCCCTTTCCAATGAACCTTGCGCCAGGCGCGGACCATCCTATCCTTCAGGTTTTAGGGATCTTTACCCTCTTAAAAGAATAAGCCTTCCAACGAAAGGTTGTTAGGTTTATCCTTTAAGGGGAACCCAAGTTGACGGCGAGCCAAAGCAGGGTTGTAGTTAATTCCACCACATGTACCAAGAAGAGGTATATTGGAGAACTCACCACAAGAATCAATAATCTTAACTCCACCATAAACACGATTATACCAAGAGATATCATCATTAGTGAGAGACATAAGTCTCGTGGACCACCGCAGACATCCCTTGTTCTCCTTGAAGGCAAGCGTCTGAGGCAAGTGCGAAATAAACCACTTGTACAACAGAGGCAGACGGCATACAATGGAACCACCACCCTTTGCATTCCTCATATGCAAAGAGAAATAAGTGTCACCCAACAGAGTCGGAACGGGATTAAGAGAAGAGAAAATCCTAATAGCGTTCACATCCACGAAGTTGTCGATGTTGGGAAATAACACTAGCCCATAGATGAGGAGTACAAATATGGCTTCAAAAGCTTCCTTACTCGTGGCCTTCCCAAACAAGGTAGCTTTGGCAATCAGAAAATCAGATGGGAGACCTTGAATTCCACCCTTGGTAGTCATATTGGTAACAATGTCGGATACCTCCACGTGAAGCATGTTAGCAATCTCTTGAGAAGACGGAATCTTCTCCAAACCACTGAATGACAAACGGTCAAGAATAGGTGTACCCACATGATAAGCGTACTCCTCTAATGTAGGCAAAAGCTGGAAATCCGGAAAAGTCAAGCACTGATACAGAGGATCGTAGAACTGCACCAACACACTCATCAGACCCTCATCCACCTTGGTAGAGAGAATAGCTAGAAGCTTCCCATAGCGTGCTTTGAACTCCAAGGGCTCTAATACATAAGATGTCAGACACCTTAACTCTCTCAAGTCGGGTTGTCTGAAACTGTACTTCTTCGTATTCCTTCTTTGCTTATCCATGTCTGAAAATTTGCAAATAGACCCTTTAAGTTCCTTGTAAAAATATTTATTATTGATAACATGAATGCGAATGAATGCATGGATGCATGGATGCAACAAACACACTCAAGGATCAAGCAAGTCACACCACACAAAGGTCACGGGATGGCTCAAGTCATCGTCAATATCAATCATCCATTTTGGTGGATTATGGTTTACACCTTATCAACACCCAAGTTCCATTGATTTTGAGGATATACAAGAACGGATCGACCGTGAATCACGGGTTTGTTATGAGTCACGAGCATGGAGTCTCGGTTAAGAACCACCCAACGGGAGTGTACTATGGTTAAACCTGACAATCATGTTCTAAAAGGTTCCCATAGTCATCATCCCATCTTTCGGATATTATCGGATAAAATGACTACTCGTCCTCCAAAAATATTCTCAAGAGGGACTCTTATGAGTGTAGTATCGCGTAACAATCGTATCAAGTCTTACACTTGAACGACCTTTGCACTACGTCCTAAAATAGGCCAAGATGGGCTAGGTATCTAAGGTCCTTGGTTTCTAGGGTTCATATTGGAAAAAGTAATGCCTAACCACGACTACTCGTGTGATATTAGTGATCCCAACAAGACCTCCACCAAGTGAATGGACTTGCAAGTTAACTTGTTAAGGAATAACTCCACACAAGTCAACAAGACTATGCCATTCTCCTATCATAAGTGCACTCGAGTTCGGGTATAGAACTCATCTCACAAGAAACCACCAAGCATACAAGCAATTAATATGTCAAGCAATTCATACATTACAAACAATACATTCATCCCAAATTTGCACAAAAATATGCCACAAATAAATATAAGCATACAACACATACAAGCAAAAAGTAGGCTAGACCCACTGGAGACTAGTCCCCAGCAGAGTCGCCACTTTTCTGTAGCGGGGTTTTCGTTACCTTTAGGTTTATTTACTAAACCAAAAGTCAACATATAATTCGAGTCGCCACCGCACTTTTATTTGTCCAAAGGAAAGGCTAAAAAGCGAACAAAAGCCAAGTAAGAAGTTTTTCAAATCAAAAACTAATAAAAATGTCATAGATCTAGGTAAAGGGGTTGGTTATGAAATGTGAAGGTGTTACGCACCCAAAACATCCTTAGTACTCTAAGGGAACCTCATTTTGCAAATATGTGTTGTAGGTTGGTATTTGTGAAAAAATTTATGCAAAAGATTGGAGGGATGAGAAGATAATGAATTATATGTACAAGTTTTGTTGTTTGAATGGATGAACCCATTGCCTACGTACCATCACAAAGGAGGATCAAAACCTCGTAGTTCTTGGTAAAAATTTCAAAAAGATTGGTGAATTGATTTTAATCAAAAGCCTTAAGGTCTTTTGTTATCAAAGGGAGAAAACTCAACCTAAGCCAACAATCCACCATGTGAGGAAGGCTTCAACATGCTAGTGAGAGGTTAACCCCATAATAAGCATGGAAGGCTTATAATCCAACACTAAGGATGAGGTGAGATTTACATCAACCACTATGATAACTCAAACCTATTACTAATGTTTTTGAAAAGAGTTTAACAAAGTAGTCATTGGAACCACAAAACAACTTGAAATGGGTTATATTTATAAGTTAAATTTATTTACAAAATGAGATCAAAGTTGGATTAAAGTTTATTTACAATGAGTATTTATGAAAAGAGTTTTGAAAAGTCAAAGGCCTAAGGCCTAGGTTTCTAATTTGAAATAAAGTCAAAGTTTTGAAAATGAATTTTGGCTTGGTTAGAGTGGGGAGAAGAGAGAATGGCTATTCCTAAAGCATACAAAGATTAGAAGGGATAGATAACCCTTGGAGTTCCTTTTCTTGGAGTCATAGAGATGACTCAAGATGCTCATTTCCTTTGGATTTAGCACACAAAACAAGCAATCAATAATTTGAGTTCAAGCTCCTAGGATCTCCATTTGGCTTGGCTCTTAACTTGGCTACTCATGAAAATGGTCATCTATTCACAATCTTAAGATGAGGTTCCTATCATACAAAAACACACATCAAAAATCTCACAACATAATAAAGGGAATGGACAAAGAATAAGTTTGAGGAGAAGTCCTTTGAGGTCAACTTTGAATTTTAGCATTCTAAAGGCATCAGGCCTAGTTGCTCTTCAACATATTTTGCATTCTAAAGGCATGAGGCCTAGTTGCTCTTGAACTCCTTTAAGTATGGGTAAATCCTAATTCTAAGTCCTTTCTCCTTTTGCATTTTGGTTCACATTAAAACAAACACAAACAACACAAAATAGCAATATATTTATATACAATAATGGGCTCAAATGAGCAAAAGAAAAATGACATAAACATAAAATATGTGCTCAAGTGAGCAAAGATGAAAATCAAGATGAATAATGAGCAAGAAATAAAACGACATTAAAGTAAATGACAAGAATTTAAAAGCTCAAATTAAAGTTAGTAATTAGTATAGTTATGTTAGCTTGTCATAAGACAATGTAGCGCTATGTTAAGCAATCGTAAGTGGACTAATGTAGTAGCCACACCTATCTGAGGTCAGTCAATAAGAATATAGGCAAAGAACATAAGTTAGAGGTCATGACTAGTAAGCTAAGATCCATAAACTTGTCATGCCAAACAAAAGGGGAAGGGCCTTGTATTGACTTTTGGTTATTTTCTTGACCAAGAAGTAACCTATCTTTGACACAAAATAACTCACTTGATCATGGATCAAGTTGCGTTTGGTTTGGATCAAAAAAGATTAAACTTCTATTTGTCAAGACCAACCTTAAGACTTTAACTCATTGGCCATTGAGGGAAAGAAAGGGATGAAGATGAAAGGGGGTAAGAAGACAACAACCAATCCCAATTGATCAAAGTTAAATCAAATCAACCTTGATCAACACCAAATAGAAGAGGAATGAATATAACAAGTCAAGAAGTCAACAATATTTTTTTGGTATTTTTTTGAATTAAAAGAAAATACAAATAAAAATAAACAAACAAAGTTGAACCTCAAATTCAATTCAAAACAACTTCAATTAGTCCAATTAAATTTTCATAGGTTCAACATAGTCAAATAAACTTTGTCTAATTTTCTCACAAATTTTTAAAGTCAGAAAGTAATTAAAATCAATTAAAAATAACCAAAAAATAGCATAATATGAATTAAAATCTCAAATAATCTCGAAACAAACAAGAAATTGTTGAGACTATTTTTCATTGACTTATCATGATCCATAGATGCTATGAAAATATTTTTGTATTTTTTAAAGTTCAGAAAGTATTTTAAAATGAATTAAAATCAATAAAAACCAAATAATTCATGAAAAATATCAAATGAAGTCATAAAAATGATTAAAAATCATAATATGAAACTAGATTTTTCAAGAAAAATTTCAAAGTTGGTCTCATATTTTTCTGACTTCATATAAATTTTTAATGAATTTTTGAAAATAGAATGAATTAAAAGAAAATAAAGAGAAAATAAAAATGAACGAAAAATGTTGAACCACTAGATGTAATTCATTAATTGACGTGGCAATGGTGCACGGCTTGGATCTGAGGACACGCGATACACTCAAGTCAACAGCGCCACATGGTGAATTAAAACAAGTAATTAAAATGAACGCATGAGATTATATCGTGAGAGGGAGATCCAAAGGCTGGGATCAGAACACGTGGTGGTGGTGGTGGAAACCACCATCTTCTTCGATCAACCACACAAACTCCGGCCAAATTTGCAGAGAAATGAATCTTATCAAAAATGAAAAACAAGGACATGGAAATAAAGCTCTTGTGATGTAGATCATCACTGTACCATTGGATTTCTTTCATGCTTCCTATATTGAGAGAAAGATGAAGGAGAAAATCACGGTGTCCACAGGGATTGTTCATGAAATGGCAAATTGAATGCATCAAAAGCTTGCCTCAAGTATGAGGACTTCAGAGAATCACCAAAACACAAGAAAGCTACATTGAATTAGGAGTTTCAGATCCAAACAGTTTGAGTTTATACCTTCAAACTGATGAGTTTCTGGCCACGAATTCTTCAAGCTCTTTGCTCCTTTTTGATCTATGAATGTATGGAAGATGATTGGCTAAGGAATCTAGCTTTGAAACTCAGCTAATGTTACTGAATTTCAAGCTCGAAAATCTGGAAAAAATGGTGAATGATTCCTTTGGTGAGGGTGTGGTTTCAGTTCTGCATCATATGGGATCTCCAAAAGGTTCTGGAATGAAGCTCATGAGGCCCTTATTTATAGTTGAATGCCTCTGATCATCACACTTTGCTCATGTGCATGGGATTTGAAAATTTGAGTGCATGGGCCTTTATGGACGTGTGAGAGGCCCATGAATGGTTGATGAAGCTTGTTGAGTTCACATAGAAGGCATGTGGTCGTGCACTTGGGATGAGGAATGCTTGCATTTCAAGTTTCAACATAAAATATCAAGAATGCACATAAATGAAAAGAAATTTGAATCTCCCAAATGGTGAATCCAAAAGACTATTGTGAGTAATGGTTGGAAAGCTCTTGAAATAAGGAACAAAAGTCATGTTGGGAAAAAAATCATTTGGCATGTGAAAATTGATCAAAACTGGCTTGGAAAGTCCAAGTGTAAAACATATTCAAGTCACTTTGAAAAATTAACCCAAAAGTAAGCTTGATCAAACCCCTATGTCCTCATGATAAAAGCTTCAAATGAAAATATCTCCAATATCACAGTTGTATATATTTTCAAGATGGTCAATCTAGACTCAAAGTTTGCATCATTTGGAGTTTCTATGACAAAGTTATGGGCATTTGAAGTTGGGTACCTTTTCAAATTCAATGAATTAGGTCCAAGATGACCTATAATGTTTTGCAAAATAACATGTATTTAATTTAGAATTATGAAGTTTTGTCCAACATAAAATTTTAATTATACATCTCAAGATTTCCAATTCCTTTGGTCTCACCTCAAAATAATAAAAATTAAGGAAGCTATTCCCTTGGCAAGTTGACCCAAAATTAGGGTTTTAGTCAAAATGACCTATAATGTTTTGAAATGAATTATGACCTTACAAGTTTCAAATGGATTTTTTATGGACATGAAAGTTGTTTATATGGTTCTTAGGAACATGTTTTATTTTAGGGTCATCTTCATTTGACAAACTCGTCAAATGTTATAGCTCATTGGACCTCAGCTTTGTCAGATGACTTGACTGGTCAACTTTTCAAAGTCAAACTTCCAATCTTGATGAATAAATTATTTAGGGTCCTCAAATAGGATCATATATGCATAAAATGATAAATTAAAGAACTTCCCTTAATTAAATTTGATCAGAGGTTGAGATTGCTTCATGGGCAAGGCACAATCAAAGTACAGTGAAATTAGGGTTTCCTTGGGAAACAATCTTCAAGCCCTTTGGGTTATCTTGATCAAATTGGAAAATTGAGATACTTGGGAGACATATATGATGATTAAGAACTTTTTGGACCATTGTCATTCTTTTTCTCATCTTCATCTAGCCATTGTATTGGGCTTAGGAGCCTCCTAGGAGCATTGTGGAGTACATGATCACTTGAGCTTCAAAACAAAAAGAGTTAGTGACATATTTTTGTGCTTTTGGTTAGTAATCAAATAATAAATGCAATAACATACAATACAAGCATGCTTGGTGATCTCAAAACACTCAAACACGTCCCAACCCTAGGGTTAAGGAGCCAAACATGCTATGATCCTTGAGGCAATGCACTTGTGGAATAACATGATGCCATGAGGGATCTTAGGGTCAAAATTAGGGTCTTACAATACCTTCATTGACTAAGGACACTATCCAATCCAATTTTTCCTTTTTCATATCTTTTAATGACTCTTTTTCAATTGAAAATTTTGGAAAGAAAGTGACTCACACTCTTTACATACAAAATTTTGTTTTTCAACTTCAAAGTCTTTTTCCGTAGTGTCAATATTTTCCTCAAGAGATAAAATTTGTTTCTTTTGTTTTGACACCGTTTTATACAGAACTTTGTATTCATTGAGTAGTTCATCTATAGCACTTTGAGCATCATTATCATAAAGGGAAAAATCATTAATAACCTCTTCATATTCATCATCAGAATGGTGTGATGTCATCAAAACAAAATTTGCATATTCTTCACTTTCCGAGTCTGATGATGAACTTATTTCATAATCTTCCCATGCAATGTAGGCTCTTTTGGATTTTGTCTCTTTTCTAATCTTGAAGTCGTTCTTCTTGGTGAGTTTTAGACAATCCGTCTTTATGTGTCCTTGCTTTCCACATTCATAGAAAGTGACATTTGGTGTTGAAGTGGAAACATCCTTTTTCTTGAAAAATTTCTTTCTTTTTGCACAATTCAAGGATTTTTCGTTATTACCAAATAACTTACCAAGTCTTTTTACAAGGAGCATTGAGTTTTCATCTTCTTCCTAAGCATCATCTTCTTGTTCTTCTTTTGTGTCAACTTTCAAAGCAATGCCTTTGGATTTCTTCTCTTGATTCTCATGATTTTCAAGTCTTCTAAGTTAAAGTTCATGCTCTTGAAGTTTTCCGAACAAGAATGTTGATGTCCTGGTAGAAAGACTTTTCTTTTATGATATTGATGTCACCTTTGGTTGTAATTACCTAGTTAAAGACCTAAGCACTTTAAGATTAAGATCATCGTTAGTAAAAGTTTTATCGAGAGCAATCAAGTGATTTGTCAAGTGTACAAATCTATTTTGAAATGCGACGATAGATTCTCTGGGTTGCATTTTGAATATCTCGTACTCTTGACTTAAAGTATTCAATCTAGACCTCTTTACTTCGTAGGTTCTTTCATGAGTTTCTACCAATGTATCTCATATTTTCTTTGTCATTGTACATTGAGATACACGAAAGAATTCATCCATGCTAAATGCACTTTGAACTATGTCGATTGCTTTCTTATTGTAAAGGAATTTTTTCATATCATCTTGATACCATGAACTCTTAATATTTGGTGTCCCAACCCCGTTGACAACACTTGTAGGAACAAACAAACCATTTTCCACAACATCCCATATTTCTTCTCCTTGTGCTTCTAAATGAGCCTTGATGCAAATTTTCCAAAAATCAAAATATTCACCAGAAAATAGTGGAGGTTTATTGCTACTGCCAACTTCTTTGAAAATTGGATTTACACTTGTGGAAGCCATTTTAGATCTTTAGGAACATGTTACCTACAACCTGCTCTGATGTCAATTGTAAGTTATGAGTATGCCTAAGAGAGGGGGTGAATTAGGACTTTAAAACTTTATCTGGTTTTTATGAATATTGGTTCTATCTTTTCTGGTTAGGTTAGGCGATGAAATCAATGAAGTGCAGAAAATAAAGAACATCAAAAATTATCATGGTTCCCCTCACAATCTGAGTACATCCAGTCCCATTACAACATATAATAGATTTTATTATAGTTAGATCTTCCTAAACAAGACTCTAACCAAGTTATCAAGAACAATCCTCGTGAAACTTGTTCCAAAATAAAAGAAAACAATCCTCCATTTTCTTGTAACCTTATCTCCAACAATCTTGGATGATAAACAAACACACCTAATATCAAACAATCCTTGATACTTAGAAATTTGTAACAAAATAATAATTTGTATAAGAAAGTATGTATAATGGGCAAGACTTAATCAAATGACTAAAGTCTTCTTCTCTTTCAAATATGAAATATCTAAAACATAAACTCTCTAAGTGCTCAAAGATGCTTTTGGAATGATATGCAATTTTTCTCAAAAGCATCAAAATATGAAAGTTCTATTTTGGAAAAATAATACAAAAAGATGTTTTGACAGTTTGAAAGAGGTGAACTCAAAATGAAAGTTTGAAATCAATATATAGTGTGCATGCAACCATTCGATAATCAAGGCAATGCTTGAAATATTTTTCCCAAAAAGATTAAACGTTGAATGGAAGGGATGCATGCAAGAGGTATCATGAAAATATACTTTGAAACAAGGCTATTTTTTTAAGCGTGCAAGGTACAACCTATTGTACCAAAATGACAATCGACTATCCTAGTTCAGAATGTTACAAAAATTTAAAACCACATCAATGAAAAACGACTGAAGTAAACTGAAAACCGATTGTCATTCATGAAAATTTCTTTTTCAAAGTGGCAGTGGTTGTTACATTCAGTTGTTTCCTTGGTGCAACCGATTGTAGCTCCAAACATTTTGAAAATTTTTTCTAAGTTTTTTCACACCAAACAAAAACATCACCTATTAAATCAACCAAGACACTATATGATCCTTGAAAAATAATTACAATTGTTCAATACTGAAAAATCTTTTTCAATGCATGATAAAAATTCTTTGAGCACTAAGATTGCATATTAAGATTTTTCATATACTTTGAAACTTGACCATGAAAGTCTTGAAAGTTTCAAAGCAATGATCCTCTTTACTTATTCTTATTTTTGATATGAAATTATCTTGAGCTAAAGTATATATCAAAACAAGTTGGAAGCTTGACTTCACATCATGCTTTCTTGAAATGTCTCATCATGGTCATTCAACACATCCCATTAAAGTGACTAAATATAATAAATAAAGTTGTTGAGTAATCTAGTAATAAGCAATTAGGGTAAGATTATTTTGAACTCTATATATAATTAGAGTTTAACTTTAAAAAATTTATAAGGAAATATTATTGTTGCAACTCGAAAAATACAACCTTGCGAGCGTATCACACACTCGTGGATGACTAACAGACTCGCCACCATACTTTATTTATTCCTAAGGAAAAGGGAAATAACAATAAAACCCTAATATATAAAATTATAAAATGGTCATCACAATCAAATATGGGTTTGGGATTCGGTTATGCAATGGGAAGATATTTGCACCCCTCACATCCGTTATACTCAACGGGAACCTCCTATAGTTTTAGGATTAAGGTGTTTGTTAAGGGAATATTCGAAAATGTTTTATTTATTTTATTAATTAAAGAATATTTACAAAATATAAAAAAAATATTTACAAAGGAAAAAAGTTTAGGTTTTTAACTAGTGTGCTCGCCAAGGTTTCAAAACCTCGTGCCTATGTATTCTCAAAGTGTCGTGAGAAAATCATATCATTGTAGTTCGTAAAAAATAGTGTTGGTTGGTTAATTTTATAGAATAGGATTTAAGTTGTGTTCTTACGTTTAAAAATTGGCTTGTATGCTCACACGATGAAGGTTTAAGCGCTCGTTTGTGGTTCACGTCGAAATGACTTAACCTATTATTATTGTGAAAAGTTTGGAATAACTTGCACAAGGGCACAAAAGAATGTTTGATGAGTTGAAATTGGTTTTAATCATTTTGAATTTTGAATAAATGATTGATGTGGCAAGAACCAACTAATCAATTATTCGGAGACAAAGTGGATGTGCATCCCCTCATCTATTTTTATTTGCAAAAATGTTGAGTTAATTTGATTTTTAGAAAATAGTTTGATTTATATACAAGATTTGTATACAAGATGAGAAGTTTTATATTTTTTGGTCTTTCTTGAAGAATAAATGAAAATAAAAGATTTATTGTGTTTTTTTTATTATGAAAAATGGAAAAAAATAAAGCTAAACTAAAATAAATATAGTAAGCTATAATAAAGAAATAAATCTAATAAAGTGAAAATGACATATTTTTGTATTCTTTTTGTTTTTAATGAATGTTATTTTTGTGCTTTTTGTTTATTTTTCCTAATTAAATTAGATAACCTAATAAAATAAAATGAACATGTTTTTTGTATTTTTTTTATATTAATAGCTTAATCATTTAAATTTAATTAACCTAAATAAATAAGTTAACAAAAAATAAATGGATTAAACTAATTAATTAAAATAAATTAACTAAATAAAGAAAAGAAACAAATAAATGGATTGGGGGTGCAAATGATAAAAAGAAGTGTGAATAGAAAGAGGACCCAAGACCCATATTTAAAAAACCTTAATATCTAAGTAAAAAGAAATAATAAAAGAACAAAAAAAACAATAAAATGCTGCAAATGATAGATGGGCCCAAAATCCAAGTGAAAGAAAAATGCTAACCCTACATTTTCTTAAAAATCAAAGGTGAATGAAAAAGAACTAATTAATTATAAATGGATTGGATCATAAATCGATAGAATTGAACCCGAATTCGATAACTAATTTGATATAAAGCATAAACATACACATGGCGTATGAAATAATGCTAAAAAAATATACAACTAATTAAAAATAAATATTAAAACCATAATTAAAATAAAAACAAAAGGAAAATGAAACAATAATTAAAATAAAAAAAATGGTAAAAAGAGAAAGAACGGGTGTAGTAGTATGTTACTCTACTTCTTTTGTTAAGGATAAATAATAATAATAATAATAATAATAATAATAATAATAATAATAATAATAATAATAATAATAATAATAATAATAATAATAATAATAAAAGGCATGAGATGGTGGTCCAAGGTTTCTTGAATGGTTGTTCATATGGTGATGTTACGATGTGTTGTGGTGTTTTGTGTTTATTTGATGGAGGTGTAATGGACAGTATGGAAATTTATGGGTGATGACTTACGAACTCATAACACTAACCTAACCATGTTAACTTACTAACTCATAACAATAACCTAACAAATTAACCAATTGTCAAATTGAATTCAACTACTAACGGCAAAATGTCAAGTCCTAACATGTGAGCATTCCACAATTCAAAATTACACTAACTTTAATTCAATTAAAATATGAACCACTAACTCTCTTGATAGTTCAGAGTAAATGAGTAGACGTAGCTAACATCAGCATTTCAAAATATAACAAGGGCAACACATAACTTAAGGTTTATTCAGTTTAACCAATCTTTGAAACTACAGTACACCAATACTCTTTCATGCTAACTATAATTCAAGCTATCAACTATCTTCATTTAAAAGTGCAGGATTCATTAGCTAACATTTCATAACAACTCTTACACCACATTCAAAACGATTAACTAACGTTAGCTTTCTAACTAACTTATTTGATTTTTACCAACTTAGCATGATTCTAATCAATTAACAACCTACAAGTTCTTTATAATTAACTCAACAAGCTTCAATCTAATTCAAATTATAACAATAGGAATTTAACAGAGTCACAACTAACTAACTTAACAAGTTTCCATTTCAATCTAACTAACTTAACTGCATTAACTATCTTCCTTCACAATTCATTAACTATCTTCCTTCATAATTCAATTAACTTTCTAAAGATTGCCCTAACTATAAATGACTTTCCATAGCTGCTTCCCAAAGTACCCGATTCAGTTACAAGTTCAAACCTCTATATATTCTAACCTCACTGCAAATTCAGATGGACTCAATCATTTTCACACATTCATCACCTTCAATTCATTATCAACAAAAATCATAAATAACATAAGTCTCATTGAATTCGCTATGCGCTCTCACCACTCTCAATCCCCTCTCGTTCACTGCAAATTCATTCACTCTCAACTCTCTCACCACCAAATTTACACGTACAGAGAACAATCATATCAACAAGAACAACACATCAACTTGGAAGAAGAAGAAGAAGAAGAAGATAATAGCACAAGGAGCAAAGTGAATCAAATTACCTCTAGGAAGCTTCTAGAATTCTTGCTTCTGCTTCATCATATTCATATTCAATACATATCGTGACGTGTCTCTATCTCGAAGGTAGGCCCTGAACCTCTCTTCCTCTTGCTTATTTCTTTTCACCTCGATATAGTCTTTTTCTATAGGGACCAAACCCCTAAGGTTTGGATCCCTTGTAAAGTCCCTACATCGTGTAATTTTTGAAATTTCTCTTAGGTTTATCCTTTTTCTTTGCTTCGACGTGAGGAATCTATTGGAATTTAGGATCTAGTAGGGTGAGATTGAGATAGATGAGGGGGTTAGGATCATTTTGATTTCGGTTTTGGCCGTTTTGGAGTTGCTCCGACATGGAGGAGCTAGCTCTAGTGAGGAGCATTTATGAATAAGGGAGAGAGTGGCTAACGCGTTGAAACAAGAACGTGGTGTAATGTTACTTTACTGAGAAGTTTCCCCCATTTAGCTTGAGCTTATTGGGCTATAACAGATAGCAGACCGATACTTTTTGTTGTCCATGCCCCTTAATTACTCCTGTAACCCCCTTTCTAGAACAACTACAACAACCAATGATGGACTTTCCATCCCGAAGCCCAATTCCCTTTTTCATGGCAGATCCCCAGTTCAATGCACCTCCCTGAAGTTTGGGCTTTGTCTTGTTTGTTTTTATTTTCTTTGCTTTATTATTTCTTAAATATCATTTTTAATATTTTACACATTTTATTAAAATTTTCTATAGTAATTCTTAGAATTGTTGTTACCATTTAGTTCATACCTTTAAAAAACAACATACTTAGACTTTTTAGGTTATAATGTTACATTTTGAGAAATAATAAAAACAATACACCTTAGTCTAGAAATTAATCATTAGTCTTTTAGGTTAATTTTAAACTTAGAATTTTTAGAAATAATGTTGTTTTCATTTTAATTTTAGATTAGTATTACTTTTAGAAATTGATATGGTTGATAACATTTGATTCCCTTAGATTTTAGACTTAAAAATCAATGTGCTTGTTCATACTTTGATCTTATCCCTGATTGACTGATTGATCAAAGTTGTCTTTGATCAAAGGGTCATATATATATATATATATATATATATATATATATATATATATATATATATATATATATATATATATATATATATATATATATATATATATATATATATATATATATATATAATATCCTTTGATCCAATCGAGTGATGAAAAACCTCTTTATCACTTGACAGGACTAACCCTCTGCATTGGTACTACACTGGATTATTCAAGCTCAAGACATCATACAAGAATGTGAAGACTGTGAACATCAAGAACAATAAAGAGAATATTCTTCAATAACTTGTCAATTACAATTCAAAATATGTGCCACGAGTCTTAAGTAGTGGAGAAGAATGAGAGGGATTATTCCTATCCTTGTTCTGAGTATCTTTGAATACGGGACATAGGCCCCCATTATTCAAAGTATTTGCCCCACTCATAGACCTTAGTGCAATTCAAATCAAATAGTTGTCAAGTCTTCTTCTTCACATTCAAGATCTTTCCACTATACAACAGTGCATCAATCTTCACCCATTTTATTTCTTTGTCCTTTTAAGACTAAAATCATTTTTGCAAGTAAAGTCCAAGACACTTAAAAACACGATTTGAAATTGTACGCCATGAGCCTTAAGCAACAAATAAGAATGAGAGGGATTATTCTTATCCTTATTCTGAATATACTTGAATATGAGACATATGCCCCATCTATTCAAAGTATTTGCCTCCATTCATAGAATTTAGTGCAATTCAAATCAAGACAATCTTTTTTTTCAAATCTAAAATCAATCACAACCCATCAAACTCAATATTTCGCCTTAGGGAATTCCAAAATCGTTTTACAAAGGACATGTTACTTCCATTCTACCACAATACAAACAATGCTTAAGTCTCTCATGTGCAAGCATACAAGTAAATGTTTAATTACTAGAATATGATCCAAGCGCATCCATTCTACCACAAACAAACAAACACTTAAGTCTCTCATGTGCAAGCATACAAGCAACATTTAACTACTAGAACACGAATGTTAACACTGTTCACTAAAAACAACTAACAAATATATATTTTCTACCACGAACTATGGAGCTCTGATTTTCTCATTGCACTATGAAAATACATAGGCACGAGGGTCCGAATTCTTGGCGAGCACATTAATTAATAAACTTATTTTTCCCCTTTCTCAAGTAACCTTTAGATAGTGACATCCATTCATGTAAAGGACAATCAAAATGGTTCCCGTTGAGTACAACAGATGTGAGAGATACTAATACCTTCCCCTCACATAACCGACTCCCTTACCTGTTTCTCTTCCCTTGGGTTTTATCGATATTTCCCCTTTTCTTCAGGAATAAATAAAGTTAGATAGAGACTCTTGTATCATTGAGCATGCAATACGCTCACGTATTTTTCGTAGTGTGATAGATGACGACTCTGCTGGGAACTTAATTGCTCATGCAAGAGAGAGTCAAGCCTAGTTTTGTTTGTTTCCTTGTTCATTTGGGTGTTTATCTTTACTGTTTTACTTGCTTTATCATTATTTCCCTTATTTAATTCTTTATTTCTTTAAATATTCATTATATGTTGGATATATGTTATACTCTCTATTGTGGGTTGGGCCTTATGATGTTACATAAGAGAAAATCTCTATACCCGAGCTTGAGCATAAACACATGATAGTATTGTGGAAAGAGTCGTGTTGAACTATTTGGTTTTATTCCTCGATTAAGGTCAACATGAGACACCACACCTAGAGTAGATCCTTTTGGGAGCATCACTGTCCGACTAGTCATTCGTTCCAGGCAGTGGTATCTAAAAATAGGTTTATGACTCTATGGACCTTTTTACGAACCTTCTTCTTTGAAAACTAGTACCTACTTGTGAGGGGATATTGGGTTTTTGCATGAAACCAAGACCCTGCATACCTTTATTTCATGTATACGTTGGACCTTTGAACCTACTTTGAGACGTATAGACAGACTATCCAAAATATGATGAACTTTTGAATCATTGGATATTGCAGTTAGCTTATTTGCATGATTGGGAATATCTTTATTACTTTCTTTAATTTGTTGCATATTTATTGCTTTATATTCTGGAAATCCATTATATATTCTCCATTGTGGGACGGGCTTTGTGATTTGAGAGAAGCTTTATACCCGAGCTTGAGTATACAAACTTGATAGAATCGTGGATAGTTGTGTTGACCTGCGTTTCACGCATTGGGTTGGCACGAGACCCACACCCATACTAGATTCAATTGGAAGTACCATTGTCTTGCAAGCATTTTCTACAATAAGGTATTTTCATTTGGATCCGTGACTCTGGGAGGCTTTTTTAGGGATCACCTTTGAAGACTAGAACCTACCTGTGAGGGGATATGTGATTTTTTTGCTGGAACCATAGAATCTATATTCCTCAAAACTCATAAATGCGTTGAACTTTTGAACCTACATTTAGAATCTTATGCAGACTATCCAGAGCATGTTAAAACTTTAACCTATATTATCACATATTATTGTTGCATCATCGTGTATATATCGGAACTTTGAACCTAAATTATTGCATCATCAAACCTTTGAATCATGGATACTTCATATCTATTTGCATTCCATCCACAACATATTCACACACTCATGTATACAAACCAAAAAAAGCTCACCCTTTCCCTTCCTCATCCAAAAGACGACGATTCCCCGAAAATAATATTTGATTCAAAGCCAGTCATTTAGGAATCATGTAAAAGGTTAAGCACGAGAACACACTATGCAAGGAAAGCTTGGATCACGTTAAGCACGAGAACACACTATGCAAGGAAAGCTTGGGTCACGCCCAAGCAAGGTCGACATGATCTTGGAATAATTCATGGACAATATGACAACGAACTTCTCAGATCAAGTTGTGATTAATGAACAAACTGGGAACGAACTAAAAGAGGGTAAAATCCATAATACAATTGTAGGCATTCTGCCGGTTTATCCCCAAGAGCAGTATCTCCTACCGAATCAAAAGCCAACTAAAGGCAATTAGACATAGAAGCAAAAGAAAATCAGCAAAGGGAACAACGATCTAAAAAGGAGACGTCCTTACTATGATCTGATTCCAATGTCTTATACGCATATACTTCCTATCCTGATTCATGCTAGGGAAATTATGCCCAATGAGATCAAGCCTTCTAGGTTTTCGTACCGTCCTAAGGATAATCCTAATGCCACATGTAGATATCATGCGGGATATGTAAGGCATTTTAGGGAGGCTTGTTACATTCTCAAGACTAAAGTTTAAGATCTCTTTGATCAAAAGTTGATATGCTTTACCGAGAAACCTTGCCCGATCATCCTCAAGAGTGATCCTTCTTAGGCTCAGGCCTTGCAAAATTAGATTGTTCAATCATTTTCATTTGTAATCTTTCTTATTTGTCAAGCACTGGTCACTTGTAAAACTTGTTTGTTTTGAATGATAATGAAATAAATATGCATGTTTCGATTCAATCTATTCGTGTTCACTCATATTTTATATATCAGTATCAAACTCTTATTTAAGAAAAATCGAAAAGAGAATGATGAAATCAAAATACACGAAACTATTGGTGGTATGCTTTTGAATAAAACCTTTCTGACGATATAAGGCATTATTTCAAATCCCCAAACACCAGAGGTATAAGGAAAATAATCCCTAGTTAACCCTCAATCTTAACCCGGGGCCGGTTAGTCTTCATTTAGTTTGACCATGCGTTATGTCATACCCTAATTTTTAACCCTAAGATTCGACATGTCATTTACATCCTTACATACAAACAAGATCACATCTTTGTCCTCTCCCTCTCATCTTTAGGTTTGTCTTTTGAAAAGATCATCAATCACCTCTTTGTTGGTATTCTACCTTTCTGTTTATATGATTCATTACTTATCTAACCACTAATCAAAATGGAAAGAATATGTTTTGTCTTCTTTAAGTTTATTGTGCAAGGTAGGGCTTTTCATCAAAAGCATCAAGCATGGCTCCTCGGTTAGGTTTTTCTTTGATTCCTCAGCAAAGTGTGTTCAACCATTGATTCTAAAGGGGCTATTTCTTAAAAAATGATCTTGAAGGCTCTCAAGCATCTTTCAATCTCATTTTTATCAAGAGCATCTCAAAGTTTTGTTGCTTGTTTCTCAAGAGAAGTCAAAGGTTCATGTGTTTATTTCCATGCCTTCTTCAATAAGTTACTTCAAACTTTGAGCAATATAATCAAGGTACATTCAAGAAAATATTATTTTGAGTTCATATGATCATTCATGTACCTTGAAGTGCAATAAAAGTCCAAATACACAAGCTTATTTCAAGAGGTTTGACCAAAAAGTCAACATTTAAAGTCAAAGTTCAAAGGATCATAACTCCTTCAATTCTCAATATTTTTGAATGATTATTTTTTCATATGACTCTTCTTATTACCCTCTACAACTTCTCTTTATATGACAAGAGCCAATTATGCTTGGAGGATAATCAAAAGTTTGGAGACATTATAGGTCATTTGTGGACTTAGTGAAATTTGACCTATTTTCAAGTAACTTTTTCTCAACTTTCAAGGATTATAATTTCTTCAATTTAAACATTTGAGGCGGATTATTTTTGCACAATATCATTTGTGATGCCCTCTATAAGTTTGCTTCAAGGATCAAAGTTAAATTATGCTTGGAAGGTCTTGGAATTCTTTGAAACATTACATGTCATTTTCAGCCATTTAGGACATAAACTTTTCTAAGTTACATGACCAGGTTTTCGTGCCAAATTCAACATGCCAGAACTTTGTGCTCAAGCATCCAAATGCAACCTTTCTTGGCACATTGTAATCTTTGTTATGATGCCAACAAATTGCAAGAAGATTGGGATCAAAAAGCCTCCTGAGCAAGATGCCCCATTGAGTTAAACATGGTGACTTGGGACTGAAGAAATCACCATGATCCGAAATTTGAACTTCACAAATCTCAATTGCAAGCCAAGTTACCATGATTTTTGTACCTAAAACTGTTTAACCAAGTCTCCAGAAGTTAATTGACCCTTAAAACGCATCATTTGGCTGAGTTTTAATGGATTGGAAGTCACATTTTTCTCACATTCTGATCAAAATCATTTAGAACGAATTGAGCTTGATGCTACACGTATTTGGATCCAAACACATTCCCTATAAATAGAGAAACGTATTGCATTCATTTCCAATCTTTTGAGAGCCAAGAAATCCCTGTTTCACTCTAAAAGGTTTCCAGAAAATTGAACTATCGTGTTTTGAATTCCAGCTTGTTTCAATCAAATTTCTTGATTCCATTAGCATCTTCGATCTTATCTAAAGATTTTGCAACAATTCTCAAGCTCTAAGCCCTTCTGAAGTGTCATGACCAGATCGAGCTTCATCCATTTCTGATCACCATTTGGACAAGTTAGTTCTCAGTATCATTTGAACTTAAACAAGTTACTACAATGTAGTATTTCATTCTCTGATGCTTTCCCCTAACTTATTTGGTGTTGATTGATCATGTTCATTATTTAATTTTATTTTGTGTGGCTTGCTTGCTTATGAAACTTCTCCGAAATTCCCCATGCTCAATTTAGATAAATGAATTTGGAGCATGAGGTTGAATTCGTGATGAGGAGGCGATCACATTGGTGGTAGTCTCATGTTCTGAATTTACCAAACGATGAAACTCTGGTGAGGGGTCATCATGGAAGATGACCGAGTGTTTCAGGTCATCTGAGTTTGGCTAGATACATTGGCAATTTAAAATGTTCTAATTGGTCCATTTTGAATTAGATCCCATGTTTCATTTTTGCTAATTTCTGTCGTGCGCCCCAACTTGAGGATTGTTGGAGCTGCCACATCAATTAATGAGACCAGATCCAACGCTCCGTGTTTTTTCTGATTTTATTTATTTTTGTTTTTTGTTTTAAATTGCATTTTCTTTTAAAAATTCATAGAAAATTCATCTTTCATCCAAAAAAATCCCAAAATAATTTCTAAAATTTTCTTTTATTTTTCTTTATCTAATTTTTATTTTTCAACACTTTATTTTCTTTATTTTCTATTTTTATTGAAATTTATCTTTTCTCCTTTGTTTTAATTGGTTTAAAAATACTTTTATGCATTTGAAAATCCTGAAAAAATTATTTTATGCTTCTTATTTTATTTCCAACCTTCAATAATTTTCTTGGCCATTTATTTGATGTTTTGAAGAACTTTATGGATTTTCTTTTTTATTTACCTTTTTAAATTCATTTTTAAAAAAAAAATTAATGAATTTTATTTTATTTTATTGCATTTTATATTTGTTTAACCTTTGTTGACTTTCGTTGGCCTTGAATCATGGTTGTTTTGATCATAAGTCTCATCAAACTCAATGGATCTTGGATGTTGATGGGGTGAAAACCCTAATCCACCAAAATGGATGATTGATTTTCATGATGACTTGATCAAACCTTTGATCCAATTTGGGTGTGATCTTTCTTGTCCTCTTCTTCTTTATCTCTTTATTTTCCTCTTGATCAATTGGATGGTTTATGTCCATCTTGTTCATGATGTGGATATTAGTACTTGATGAACTTTCATCATTTCAAATCTACCTCCTAATTGATCATGGATCATTTAAGGTACTTTGGATTGATGTATAAATTTGTCCTAAGTACTATAAAGCATTGATTGATGTAATGGGCTACTCTCGAAGCCTTTGTGCTTGATCAATTCTCTCTTTTTTTATGGCATAGCTTAGGAGAATGATTTACATATCATTTCTCTAGCATGTATTAACACAAATATTATTATTGACCGGCCTCAGATAATTGTGACTTCTACATAAGTCCAATTACGATTTCTTAACATAGCGCTAAATTTATCCCGAAAGCAATTCATTTTCATAAGTGAGATTGTAAGTCACCTACTCCTCATGGGATTGTGTGAAAAATATTGTTTTCTTTCCACTTATGAGAGCTAGTGGCACACTTGTTGATTTTATCCAAGTTGGAGCCCTTATCATAGGTGATGTAGAGGTTCATATTTTCATACTTGTAAGTGAATAGTTGAGTGTTCTCCAAAAAATGGGAAATCATCATTCTCTTTTTGATCATTGACATCAATTATTAACATATTATTAATGATTTTACTTTAATGTCATTTATCTCTTGCTCTTTATTCTTTTGTCATTTACTTTATGCTTTTATTTTTAGCATCTCATATCATATTGTTTGTGCTTATATTATTTGTTCTTTGTCCATGTGGATTTCTCTTTCTTTCAAAGACATTAATAAAGGAAAAAACCCTAAAATAATTTGATTCTCTGGATTCATGGACTTGTGTTTACTATCCTTAACATTGTTGTTGAGTTATGGACTTAGAACTACGATTTTGGCCCTTGCTTTGAAAGATTATGATTTGAGACCTTGGGATTCATCTGGTACCTTTTACTTTGGAATTCTTTTGAAAACTTGGCTTGGTTACTTTTGTTTCATCTGATACATGGTTTATTTTTTTCTTATTTGGCTTGCTTGCGGATTAATCAAAAGGAGGGAATTCTTGCTTGACTTATGTCATAAAGCTTGCAATCTCTTAGTTAGATCTTTCCTCCTTAGATTTTACTTTATGCTCTAGGATAGTCTCTTTTTCTCCTTTCCTTCTTTACTTTTTAAAAATCCTCTCTTTCTTCAAAACTTTCTTATTTTCAAACTTGGACCACTTTCTCACTAAACCTTGACTTTTGTCAAGTGATTTTTAAAACCTTTTCTTAATAAATGTTAATACATCTTAAGCATATTCAAACCAATTTCAAAAGACTAAAAAATACATGATTCATTCAAACTATTTTGTGCCATTTGTGCCCTTTTTCTTTTAAAAATATTCTCTCAAATTTTAGACATGAGTCATTTCCAAAGTTGAAATATAATTCTCCTACCCCAATAGTATTGATGATAATTCTTTTCCATCTAAGAGATCTAGTGGCATACTTGTTTATCTTTATCCAAGTTAGAGCCCTTCTCTGTGGTGATGCAAAGTTCTCATACTTGTGGGTGACTAGTTGGATATTCTCCTTAAAATGAAAAAATACCTTTTCATTAAAAATGAATCAAAACAAACAGTTTTGTTATATTTACCACGAACTACGAGGTTCTGATCCTCCATTCCACTTTGTTGGTACGTAGGCATGAGACTCAGGAAGTATTGGAAAACATAAAAATGATAATAACATTTCTTTTCTCATCTCCCCAATCTTTTGCAAACAACGCCATTTTAAGGCCAAAATGCACAAATTTTCAAAGAGATTCCTATAGAGTACTATAGATGTTTAGGGTTCTAATACCTTCCTTTTGCATACCTAACCCCTGGACCTTTATCTCTGTTTTTATTAGTTTTGTTTTAAAACTTCTTTGGGTTTTGTTCATTCTTTTTCCCTTTCCTTTGGAAATAATAAAAGCGCGGTGGCGACTCTTGATTTATGAGTTAAGTTAATCAATAACTTAATCTCAAATTTTTTACCGCTACAGAAAAATGGAGACTCTGTTGGAGAGTAGTCCCTAGTGGGTTTAGCCCGTCTTTGTTTAACTGTGTATACTATGTTTGTTGTTGTTTTCTATTGTTTGTTTTATCTGGTTCTTTGATCTCTATGTGGTGAGATAAGTACTATACCCTAACTTGAGTTCTCTTATGATAAGAGGATGGTATAGTCTTGTTTGGCTTACGTGGATTTAATCCTTAATGAGTTGACTTGAGATCCCTCACTCAGTGGAGGCCCCTTTGGATTACTGATGTCTTATGTAGGGGTGGAAAAACGGGCCCGGCCCGCTGGGCATGTCCGTTTTGCCCGCACTTTAGTGCGGGGAGGGCCAAGGATTTAGGCCCTCACCCTCTAATGTGTCCGCCCCGTCCCGCCCCATTTTTTTCGCGGGCATGTGCATTTACATGAATTTTTGTATTTTTAGGCTTTATGAGTGTAGTGCCTGCAGGCTTTCCCCGCCCTGCCCTCACTTTTTTGCGGGGCGGACCTAAGTTTTAGGCCCACATCCGCAACTATGACCGCCCCGCCCCACCCCTTTTTTTACGAGCTTTTACGGGGCGGGTCTAAACGGGGCGGGCATGCCCGTTTGCCACCCCTAGTCTTATGAGTAGTCGTAATTGGCATTACTTTTTATGACCTGGGAGCCTGAGAAGTTGAGGACCTTAGCAACCTTAACCCATCTTATCCCTTTAGGACATAGTGTAGTGGATATTCAGGTGTAGACTTGAATTAGTTGTTATACAATACTACACTCAGACGAGTTTCTCTTAAGAATATTATTGGTTAGCGTGTAGTCGTTTAAGCCGGTAATATCCAAAAGACGGAATTATGACTCTGGAAACTTTTTAGAACCTTATTCTATAGGTGATTATACCCTTAGTACATACCTTGTGGGTTAGTTCTTACCCTTGGCTCCGTGCTCGTGACTTCTAACCTTTTGACCTTGCTTGTGTGCCTTGTGTGATCTTGTTTGTGGTTGTTGCATCATGCATTAATTGCATTCATGAGCATTTTTCTCAGTTTTCAAGGAACTTAGAGATTATCTTTGTAAACATCACAAATATTTTGACCATGGATATTGGAAGAAGGAATACTCAGAAATATTGTTTTAGATGTCTTGATCTTAAGGAATTGAGAAAGCTAGTACCTTTTATGGATGATCCTAAGGATCTCAGATACCGTTTTAGAAGACTTTTGTCTGTTCTATCTACTGATATTGAAGATGGTCTTCTTTATACTCTGGTTTAGTTCTACGATCTCGTATATCGGTGCTTCACTTTCCCTGATTATTAGTTGTTGCCTACCTTGGAGGAGTATGCTTATCTTTTGGGTATACCAGTTTCTGATAGGGTTCCCTTTTGTGGTTTGGAAGTAATTCTGGAGTCTCAAGTTATTGCTGGAGCTATTCACCTGAAGAAATGTAACGTATATGCTAATCTCACTGTCAAAGGAGGTATTAGAGGGTTGACTTCAGAATTTATAATTTAGAGAGCTTCTTCTTTTTCTAATGTTGATAGCATGGTTGCCTTTGAAGTTATTCTTTCCTTACTCATCTATGGTTTGGTCTTGTTTCCCAACATTGATAATTTTGTTGATGTTAATGCTATTAGGATTTTTTTGGTTGGGAATCATGTTCCAACTTTTCTTGGTGACACCTATTTCTCCATTCATCATAGGACTTCTAAAGGAAGCAGAACTATTGCTTGTTGTGCGTATTTACTGCACAAGTGGTTTATTTTGCACTTACTGCAGTCTCCTATCTTCAGAGAAAACAATGGTTGTTTAAGGTGGTCTCAAAGACTGATGTCTCTCACCAATGATGACATCACTTGGTATCCTTTTGTTTATGACAACGTCAAGATTATTGATAGTTGTGGGGAGTTCTCTAATGTGCCTCTTCTTGGTACTCTTCTTGGTACACAAGGAGGAATCAACTACAATCCGGTTTTGGAAAGACGTCAACTTGGGTTGGCTATGAAGGACAAACATAATAACACTTTGTTAGAAGGTTTATTTTTCTAAGAAGGGGAAGATACTCAAGGATGAAAGGCTAGGATGGTGCATGCTTGGCACAATATTCATAGGAAAGGAAAAAGTGAGTTTGGATTGAAGAATTGTATAGCTTTGGAGCCTTACACTAGTTGGGTGAAGAAGAGCGCAAAAGAATTCAAGATGCCTTACGCTTATGAGATATTTATGTCTTTAGTAGTTGTCAAATCACCCACTATCCATATTGAAGGTGTCATACCCCAAATTTTAACCACTACATTCGTCTTTACTACTAACTTAGATCACTCATATAGTTAAAGTCCCATTTGGGTCATTTGGTTAACTCCAATGACTTAAAAAGTCAAAGGAGAACCATTTTGACTTTTTTTTTCCTCACGGGGACCGAATTCCAATTTAGGGGTATAGCCGAAAACATCTTCCTGGTAAAGGTATATAGGAGTTGTATAATCGGAGATAACGATATTATTCGCGGGGTTGTATTTTTTAGCAGAAATAGATTAATATCAAGATACATTATGGTTAAATTGTTATAATAACGAGACTGTTTTTATTACGTAATTAGAGTGTTTCTATTAATTAACAATTTTACCTATTACTTTTAGAAATATTATTAAATTAATTCCATTATTAATAATATCATTATCAATATAGTTATTATCTATTAAAATCATTTATTATTAGGAATATCTAAAAAAAGATTTTTATTATTGCTATTGAAATATTATCGTTATTATTAAATTATTTATCAGTATTATTATTATTAGCCATATTAAATTATCATTAGTAATTTTATTACTTACTAACACGATTACTATGGTGGGATTATCATTAAAAATATTAATATTAGTATTGGGTTATTATTATGGGATTATTAGTGGAATACTATTATTAATATTTTTATTATTATTGAATTATTATTATTATTATTATTATTATTATTATTATTATTATTAGATTATTATTGGATTATTGTTAACCGTATTATTATTATTGTTATTATCAAAATACCATTATTAATAATATTATTGTTATTATGGAAATTATTATTCATATTATTATTATTATTATTATTATTATTTGAATTATTATTAGTACTGTTGAAGTATTATTAAACATCATTATTAATTCGATTATTATTAAAATTGGAGTTAAAGTTGTTTTTGGTTTGGGTCTGGTGGGTCGTTCGCCCAAGGTCAGAAGTGGATTAGACCCAATTCGGGCCTTTTTCCACTTGGGTCAATGGGAGGACCCAAGGGTCAAGTGGGTCAAACCCAAGACCCAACCCCAAATCGAGTCAAGCCTGGGCCAACCCCTGTTCATCTTCTTCCCTCTCAGAAACCCTAAGTGTGCCCAAATTCAAAATCCAAGTGAATAAAAAAACGATAATTTCCATTTCAATCCAAACTTTCCAAAATCGATACAATGTAATTTATAAACTAATCCAGTCCAGATACAATCAAATATCAAAAACTCTAAGTCTATTTCTAGACGAAATTAAACTTAATTAAAACTAAAATCAGAATCACAATTAATCAATTGAAATCTTCCTAAAGTTACAAATCAAAATTAAAACTAAAACGTAATTCCTAATTCTATAAAAACCGGAATCCAAATTAGAAGAAAGGACCCCGAAATCGACAACAGCATAAATCCTTAACCCTTACAAGAGCTTTTAAATCTGGTTGATTAGGGTTGTCATCAAACCCTATACGTATCCAAGTCTGGCCTCTTTGCCGGTAAGACCCCGCAACAAGCGAAGAAGGAAGAATTAGAGGGAATCAGATCAACAAAAATAAAAGAAGAGAAGGGTGAATTAAAGTACCTTACCGGAGGAAGCCACGTCACCGAAGGTAGGTTCTTTCTTCCTTTAAACATCATTGTGATATTTATGTTGTTAGTCATGTTTGCCCTATTGATTGTTCGTTTACATTATGTGTGGGGGGATTTGTTGGGGTTTAATGTTCAATCCAGGTTTTGATGAGGGTTTTTGGGTAATTTTTAGGGTTAGGGTACATGTGATGAACCCTAGGGTTCATCTGGGAAGTGTTAGGGTTCATTCGAACCCAGTTAGGGTTCATGGGTTCATGGGGTTGCGAAGGGTTCTGTGTTGATTTAAGGGTTCTAGGGATAAAACGGTTGAATGTTTGAATTTTCCGATTGAAGTTCAACCGGAAAAATGGGGAATATGGTGGTTGGGACGGTGGAGATGAAGAACAAGGGTGGCCGGAGGGAGAGAGAGTTGAGAGAATAGAGAGAATATTAGAGAGAAGAGAGAGAGAGAGAGAGAGAGAGAGAGAGAGAGAGAGAGAGAGAATAAAAATGGAGATATTACGAATGGGGCGTGTTAATATACCCCTCTTGGGATCACACGGATGTGTGTCAAGTGGCACCCCGAGGGGAACCGGATCGGTTGACCACCCCGGTCAACCAGAGATCTCATGTGTGTGTGCGTATGATAGTATTCTATTGATTGTGGATTCAAGCCTTTTGATTTGCATACTTTGACTAGTCAACCTAATCAAAGGCAGTGGCTTCGCGTCCTCCACCCCTCCATTCATGATCAGATGGTGCAGAGAGAGTCAACCGTTGACCCTCCCTCACCGTGGACTCTGGCTTGCTAATGGGCCTCGAGGTCTTAATGAGCACTCCCCATTTCTATTCCCACACCCGGTACTACCCGATTTGTATTTCTTTTTTCCAAATGCAGCCCCTTCGTTTTTAATTTTATTAACTAATTAATTAATTAATTAATTATAATTTTTCTGATCTAATCATTTAATTAGTTAATCACACAATTAATTATTAATTTACCATTTTATCTTTCAATTAATTAATTACTTAATTAAATTATAAATTTCCCATTTTTTAACTTTTAATTATAAGTTATTCATTTAATCTTCTAATTAATTAATTACTTAATTAATTGTGAGTTTTTTTTTTCATTTTCTAATTTTAAAAGTCATCTAATTAATTATTAATCCTTCATGTGGTAAATAGTAAGTTAATCCCCTAATTAATTATTGAGTTTTCATTCAATTTTTAACTAATTAAGTTATTTAATAATCAATGTGTATCTATTTAAGATGTTAATTTGAATAAAACCAACAAAATTTAACCCCTGTTATTTTTGTGACATGTTTATTCAATTAATTAAATATGTTGGTAAAATTGCAATTGATTGGTTTATTTTATCATTTGTATTAGGGTTGGTTAAATCATGAATTAGGGGATAAAATCGGGGATGATACTTAGGATTTTGAGGGTCTGTAACATGACATAAAATCGGGAAAAAGGGTATATCTTATGACGTTCAATTACCTTTAATTTAACTTATTATATTATTATATTTAATATGTTGTTTATTAAATTTAATGATATTTTCGGGGTAAAAAAGCGATAAGGGCATGGAATGCGATTTGGGATAAACTAAGGGATTTTCAAAGATTAAGTGGGGATAAAAATCGGGATAAGGGATTATCACCTAAGTATGACTCTAATTGTATTTTTTATAAGCAATTTAAAATAAGATTTTTTCAAGGGATAAATGGATAAAATCAATTCGAATTCACTTCAAACCATAAGACCTCCACCCTAGCGTGTTGAGGCATTTTCTAAAAAAAACACTTCTCCGCCCCCGATGCGTGGGAATTTTCAAGGGATAAAAACAACCAACCAACTAGCATGTTTAAGAAGAACTACGATACTCTGATCCCTCGCCTAACACAGAGGTACATAGGCATAGAGTTGTGAACTCTAGCGAGTACAATTATAAAAATATTTTCTTAAGTCTCTTGCTCAGTTAAATGGGTCATCTCCTGTAAATACGTAAATAAGGAATATTAAAGCAAACATTTTAGAAACATACACTGACCCTAAAGTTGTAGGAGGATCCCATTGAATACACTAGAGATAAGGGGTGCCTAACACCTTCCCCTTATTTAACTGACTCTTGAACCTAGTATCTCACCTTAGTCATAGGTTTTATCATTATTTCCCTGTTCCTTAGGAATAAATAAAGGATGGTGGCGACTCTGTCCTTTTTTCAGCCGCAAGCTGGCGACTCTACTGGGGAGTTCTTATACTTTCCCTAAAGAGAGTCCATCCTAACCTCCAGTTTTAGGTTTTTGTGTGCTTCCTTGTTTTCTTTTATTTATTTATTTGTTTATTGCTTTTCATTTATTTATTTTTCTTTTGATGCCCCTTATTGTTCTCTTATCTTATTAAATTTTCATATCTTGGTGGGAATTGATATTATGTGAGAAGCTAAAACCCAAGCTCGAGGAAAAATTAAGCTTAAGTAAGGGGTTTGTCCTGCCTCGGCCACCGAGGTTTTCATCCCGTTGGGTCTTTGATGATGATTTTGCCCATAATAGATCAATTCAAAAGGTTCGATATGAGAAGGCCAACACTTCTTCATGATTGAGCTTTGAGTTCGATTCATGACTCTGGGGACCTCTTCTAGAACCCTCTCAACTTAGGGTGACCTTATGTTATCAACATGCAAAGGTCGTTACTAAGGTCGCGCCTAGACGAGACTTATCCCGAAGGATTACTGTAGGAAGGCTTGCCCTTTCTCGTGGTAAAACAAGGGTATAATCCATGACTCTATGACTAGTATCTTACCTAAAGCTTTATATCCTACAAGTGAGGGGATTGGGTAGTCTAACCTTAGATCCAACCTAACCTTAAGCAGCCTAACCGACATAGGGCATACTTACATGACCATCCCAATAAAAACCTTAAAAGATAAAAGGCAGTCATATCATTATCAAAATAAATCTTTTACATACATTTACCATCTTTTGGGGAATTTCAAAATTTGTTGTAGGTACTTAATGGAAATGAATAAAATGACAACTCTCTGGATCAAGGCAACCATGCCAGATCTCCAAAGTTTAAAGATTCTTTAGGGGTTGATGCTCAACTCCATTCAACAGAAGATTACACTCAAATATGGGGGGATTCTTGATCTCTTGAGAGTCCCTGTGAAGATAGAGGCAATCACTGCCTTAGCTCAGTTCTATGATCCACCATTACGGTGTTTCCTCTTTCAAGACTTTATCCTAGCTCCCACGCTAGAATAGTTTGAGTTATATGTAAACGTCCCAAAAAACATAAAAGGACTCTATATGGGAATGAGGTAGAGGATAAAGCCTAAGGACTTGGCTATGAATTTAGGGATATCCCCTGAGGACCTCTTGTCACATTATAAAGAAGATAGGGGCGCCCAAGGTCTCAGGAGGAGCTACTTGGAAGGGGTATCCCGGAGAATGGATGGGACAGAAAGGTGGGGGTCGTATATTGATATTATAGCTTTAATAATGTTTGGAATAGTTATCTTCCCCAATGTGAGGGACTTCATGGATGATGCTGCCATCAGTATCTTTTGGGCTGTGAAAAATCTAGAAATAGATCTGGTGCCCACTTTACTCGTTGATATCTACTATACCATGAGCATCTGTCATAGTATGGAGAAAGGATCATTACGCTGTTGCATTCCATTATTGTACCAATGGTTTGCCTCACATCTTTATAGGGACATCCACCTAATAGATACCAAGGGTAATCACATTTAGGCACAAAAGTTGGCGTCCCTCAATGAAGGATCAGCCCTCTAGTATCCGAAGAAGATAGACACCAAGAACATAATCATCAACTGTGGGAGTTTTCCCAATGTACCCCTTATTGGTTCCAAGTGGTGCATTATTTACAACCCTGTACTGGCTCTAAGACAGTTGGGTCACCTCGTGTGGGAGATACCTGAAGAAGATGAAATGGAGGAATCTATCCTACATGGATGGGAGACTTTATACATATAACTTCTTAGGAAGGTTACTCGGGCGTGGGAGAAAGCGCACATCAAGGACAACAAAGCAAAAAGGAAGGATACTTCGTCCAGAGAATCCTACACCCCTTGGATTAAGGAAATGGTCCGTCTAGTCAAGTTGCTTTTCATAGTTGACCCAACTTACGTCCCATACATGCCTGACCCTATTACAGTATCCACCGAGGAGGTTGACCGTCTTAAAGCCATTATTGCTAGGCTGGAACAAGATAAGGAAAGTCTAGAACATAGTATTTGTGACGCGACCTATGAAAAGAACTAGATAAGTTACGACCTAGAGCAGAAGGACAAAAAACTCCTTTAAAACATGGAGGAACTCCGGACCAAAAGGAGTAAACGACAAAAGACTTTGGGAGGTTTGTTCAATGTCAGAGTTAACTTTGAAAATATCATTGGTAAGTTAAAGGAGGCCTAAGTTGAAGGCCAGAGATGGAAAAGGGCATGAGAGTTAGCCGTGTGGGAACAACAGGAAAGAGAAAGTGTTGTAATGACTCAGATCCATGGATTCGAAGAGGCGCTGGCAAAATCCTAAGTTATTGCTACTAGGCAATGACAACTAAGAATAAAATCTGAGCAGATGTTGCCACTTAATTGGAGAAGAATCTATCAAGATATCCTAAACCTAAGAGAACGGGTGCATCTTCAAAACTAAGATCACGAAGTACTGACGACTCAGGTTGCACAGTTAGAGGGAGAAATCTTAGACCTAAGGGACCTTTGTGTCGTTGCTCAAGTCATTGTTCAAGAACAAGGTGACCGAGCTGAAGCATGGGGGATCTAACATTCCAATCTGGTTTAGTTTTCCAACAACCTAGTGCAAGATATTCCTAGGATGTTCAGAAGAGCTGATGGCATGGAAAAATTCCACAATACTCTCCAAGAAGTACTCGAGTTTATCAGGCTATGTGATGTCATGTTGAAAGAATTTAAAGCCCACTTGAAGAGGGCCATGAAGGCACTACTCTAGTTTATATTTTGAGAATTTATCCTTCTGTTTTTATTTGCTTGATGTATTGTTATAAATGGGGCATCACCCCCGTATGGACTTTTACTTTGGATTTATAAATGAAATTATTACTATGATATTTACAATCATATTCGTATTCCTAAAAATATGCGACAATAGAGTTGAATGTTCCCCAAAGAAATAAGAAACAAAATATTTTCGCATACATTATCATGCATTCATGCACACGTCATTTCATATGCATTGAAATGAAAACAAAATCACCTTTTCATACTTTCCCAGTACCTTCGAACGCGACAACCTGACTCTCCAAACTCGAGCTCAGCGTAAGAAGGCCATGGAACAACTTGAACAGAACCAGGAAACACTTAGGGTAGACATGGACTTGGTCAAAGGAAATATGGAGGAAATGAAGGACAAGATGGATCGACTCACTAGAGCCATTACCAACATGTTGGCAAGGGAAGTTGAGACTGACAAAAGGAAGGCTACTTCCACACCCACACCACCACCTAGGGATGGAAACCCTCTACGAGGGTTTACTTCTAATATCCAAGGGGGTGAAGCTAAGGATGGTGCCTTTCATCTTGAGGGGTATACCCCGACTCTGGCTCAAAACAGAGAATCTCGTCCCATACAAATACCCATTCCGTAAGACAACTATGTGGACCTAAGCCAACAATATGAGGAGGAAGATCCCCGTGGCATGGTCCAAGAAAGCAAACCAATTACTCACTCAGTTGCCACTATTGGGGAAACAAGAACTGAAGACAAATATAAAGTCCTAAAAGAGAGACTGGAAGTCATTGAAGGCTTCAGTATCTTTTTGGAGTTGATGCTATGGGGATGTGCTTGGTGTCAGACGTCTTCATACCTCCAAAGTTCAAAACTCCTGACTTTGAGAAATACAAGGGAGTCAGTTTCCCAAGTAACCATATCAGGATGTTCGTCAAAAAGATGGTCGCCTACACCGCAAATGAGAAACTGATGATGCATAGCTTCCATGACAGTCTAAGTGGGGCATCCCTAGACTGGTACATGTAGCTAGCAAAAACCCATGTTAAGACTTGGGAGGACCTATCTAATTCCTTCTTAAGACAATACAAATATGATCTGGACATGACTCCCAATCGCATGCAACTTCAGAATCTTTCCCAAAAGGGCAGTGAATCCTTCAAGGAATATGCCCAAAGGTGGAGAGAACTAGCTTCTCGCGTACAACCTCCACTTTTGGAAAAAGAGTTAGTTGACATGTTCATGGCCACCCTGCAAGGCCCTTAATACAAAAAGATGATCGGTTCAGTATCCAGCGGATTTGCTGATTTGGTAATAATTGGGGAAAGAATTGAGAATGGCTTGAAAAGTGGTAATATTGGAAAACCATCCTCAAATCAACATAGCAACAAAAGGTATTCCAATATTAATAATGCGAAGAAAGCCGATACCAAAGCTGTCACAACCGAAGGGAGTTCTCAGGTGCCTTACAGTTCTTACATAGTTACAGTGGGTCCTAATCAGTATCCACAATAGACATACTTTAGGCCTCAAGCACAACAGGCCAGAGCACCGCCTCAACAAAATCAACAAAATGGGTACACACTGAGGGATCAATAAAGTCCGTGGAAGGAATTAGACCTCATACCTATAACATATACTCAGGTCTTGCCATACTTAATTCAAAAGAGATCGATAGAATTTAAATCTCTAGCACCTCCACCAAATCCGCTTCCCCATGGTTATGATGCTAATGCCAGGTGTGACTTCCACTCTGGATCGCCAAGGCATATTACCAAGAAGTGTTTGGCACTTAAGTTAAAGGTACAAGGTTTGTTGGAGCGCAAGAATATCTCTTTCACTCAAGAGGGCCCAAATGTGAAAGGAAATCCAATGTCATGACATGGTGGTCCAACTATCAATGCGGTAGAAGGGCTAGATAACACCGTTCTGACCCAAATGGTAGATCAGGTGAAGACTCCCATGTCAATAATACATGAGAAATTGATTGGTTACAAGGCATTCGAAGAGTTACATACTAACTGTAAAATTTGCCTCGTCAATCCAGACACCTGCGGGAAGATGAAGGAGTGTCTTCAACAAATGATGAATGAAGGTTTGGTTCAAATCGGGTATACCAAGAAGTTAGAAGATGTCTCGTTCATAGAATCTCATGGAAACACACCTTTCAAGATCCTCTATCAGCAAGTGGAAACTCTAGCACCATTTCAAATACCATTTCATGTACCATTCCAGACATCAACACAAATATCAGTTACAATTCCATCTCAAGTTCCATTCCAAATACCTGTAAGGACAAAGGACCCTATTGTCTTCCATGTTCCTGCACCGTTCCCATTCAAGAGCATTAATCATATACCTTGGAATTACAACTCTACGACATACGTAGGAGACAAACCTATAGTGCTAGAACCAACAGTCACTAATATTGCTGGAATTGGGCGCATGACCCGGAGCGGAAGAGTGTTTGCTCCTGGGCCATAATCAAAAGAAAAGACACCTGAAAATTTAAAAGAGAAGGAAGCTAAATCCTCCAAGAAGACCATACCTCAAGGAGAAGCCAAGGAATTCTTAAGGTTGATCAAAAAGAGCGACTACAAGGTGGTAGACCAATTAAGCCAGACATCGTCCATAATATCCATACTATCTCTATTGTTGAGTTCTGAAGCCCATAGAGAGTCCTTGTTGAAAATATTAAATGAAGCCCATATTACTCAAGACATAACGGTAAACCAATTCGATGATGTGGTGGCTAATATCACCGCTAGCAGTTGTTTGGGGTTCAACAATGATGAATTACCACAAGGGGGACATGCTTGTCATACCCTAATTTTGTCCAGGCATTTTTAAATTTTCGTAAATTTGATTTCATTTTTAATTTTGCATCATATGCACAACATGGCATGCATTTCATCATGAATAATACCTAAAATATCAGTCAGGATAAATTATTGAAAATACAGACAAATTATTTAAATCATTTCTCAAAAACGTGCAAAATCAGTGGGTAAAAATTTTCAAAATTAAAATTGCAGACTCCAGTATTATTAATCTACGGTTCACGTAGTTTAACCTGGTGTGCTCGTTATATTTTTCAGCGGCTGTTTCGGCTGTATTTTGACCCACCTGAGTCTTTCGACCGGTGGAAATTTATTTCAGAATTCGAAGAAAAACTATATTTTTTCAATAAGTATATTTTGTGCTGATCATTTTAGTGCGTCCGATTTAATTTTTCGAGCATATTTTCGCCCGACTTTTATGCATATTTAATCGTTTTAATCTTATTCTTTTGCCAAAATATTCAGAAAACTTAAATAGGAATATCTATGTCTCCCTTTTATTTTTATCATATTCATTTTAGAAATTGTGAATTTTATTTGATTTAATTAATTTAATTTGTTTTAAATTGATTAAATCATCTAAAAGGGGTATTTTAGACATTTTTAAATTAGCTAACAATTTGTGCTTCTTTGTGTGTTTCCTTGGATTAATCGTGATCGTTAGATTATGATTAATCAAGGGTCAATGTTAGTAACTCGTGTGCATTTCTATTCACCAAAAAAAATCAATCAATTAATAATAATATGAAAAAGAATAAATAAAAAAATCTGACTTCCCCATTAACCCCATGTGCCAACGGATCTCTTAAGGAAAAAGACAAAAAGAATAAAAAATCTCCTTTTCCTCACATGACCCTTCATGTGGCTACCTGACACCACTCATTACTTCCCCTCCCCACAGTACACGCGTTTCTCTCCCTCTGGACTGATTCTCATCAACCACCCACACCGTCTCTCTCTCTCCCACACAAAAGGACGGAAAAGAAAAATTAAAAATAAAACCCTCACTTCTTTCTCATCTTGACTACTGGAAAAGGAGAGGAGACTTTTCGTCTCCTTCATCCAACAACTCTCGTCGTGCCGTCAAATCCTTCGCCTCCGACCACCGCGAAATCGCAAACCTCAACCGCAACGATCTCCGCTGGTTCGTACACCACGAAACCTCTGCCACGCTGCCGTACCCATCGCACTTTCCATCATCATCGTCGATACAACTTCACCACCGCGAAGCCACCACGAACAGCCGTGTTCGTCCTCATCTTAAACCTTTGAAAAAACCCTCGGCGCCGCACCTACCACTGGCCGGATCTCCATTTCCGACAGCACCTCACCATCGACGGACCGAACATCTCACGAAGCGAAACGTCGCGTAAACTATCACCTCCAAATCCAATAATTATTTTTGGTCATCCCCACCCCAGGAAAAACGCATACGCCATCGGTGTTTCAAACAGTAGCGCGACTTTGTTCTTGGAGGTTCGATTTAATCGACACGCGATCCGGTTATTCTGTTTGGAGCTTGATTTCATATTTCGGTATAATTTCTAAGTTTATGCATATACATACTAAGTGGTGTTTGGCTGTTCAAATTATTTTTTCTTCCATTTCGGATATCGTTTCAAGGTGCTGTGTTTACTGTTTTGCTGTTGTAAATTGTTCCAAGATTTTGGTCATTTTCGGGACGACGCCGGATGCGCGTCTGTTGTTGCAGATAGGCAACAATTTGTTTCTTTTTCAAAGTCTGATTTGTTTTCTATCAGGTCTTGTTACCTGGCTATTAATATTTGGTATTTGAATTGCTTGTGTTTGTTCCTGGTTGTTTTCTTTTTGTAGAATTTTCCATCACTAAATTATGCTTTTTGGTGTTAGTGTTTATTTTGTGGCCGAGTCGATTCAGCAGAAGGATGTTCATGTCCATGTTCAAAATTCTTCATGAAATTCAAGTAGGATTATTCTTATGCTACCTCTCGGTCTGATGAATAATTGATTAAGATGCTCATTTAGCTTGTGAAAAAGAGCATAAAATAATGAAGCATTCATGACTATTGACGTGAATTTTATGGAACGTGAATCTAGTATAGGGAGTTAGAAAAGTAAAAAAGGTTTAAATATTATTTGCCTATTTTCATTCTTGAATATTGTTCGAATTAAGCATTAAGTCTTACTTTGTTTTTTATCATGTATTTAGGTTCCTATTCAACTAGTGCGTGTTGGTATTTTAGTAAGCATTGTAAATAAAATATAATTGTGATCCTTTACTATTTCATTGTGCCGCATTAGGTAAATCAAATTCTTTCTATTCATGGATTCGACAATTATATGCCGATATACCGTCAAAATATTACAATACATCAATGGAATATTTCACTGTGTTATGAATTCGCGAATAACAGTAATCATTATTATCTCGTACAAACCGATTTGAGCATACTGATTCGATTAAATAAAGCGATATCGTCACTTAAATATTTTTCTTTAATTACAATAAATTAATTAATTAAATTTTGACCAATTAATTAATTACTATTAATTAATTTTAATTAACATGATTATTTGACTTAATAAAATAATTCTGATAATCAATCTTAATTAATTTAGTTAATCAATTAAATCAAACTTTAATCAATTAATTTCGGTGATTAAATATTGACCGATCTCCTCCACCATCACTTCATCATCAATTCATAAACCAAATCCATTCCGATCATCATCGATTCAAAACCATTTTAAACCACATGTTTCTCGATTCAACATTGAGTCCATTTCCCACACCTTTGTAAGTCGATCGCTTTTTAGCATCACCATCAACCTCACATAGCTTATTCTTGGGCTTTCTTACAATGAGACCTATTCAGTTATTAATTAATCGAGTAGATGATTGATCCACTACAATTTATTCACCCAAAGCACAAATTCCAATCTCGATCCAACATCGAATATTTTTATTCAAGATAAATTAATATAATTTCTAAAAAACCCTTTTCATTCTAAACTCCGAATAAAAGAAAGATGGGAGACGTTCGTCTCACCATCTCGCGAATGATTGAACGATTGGCGCCCGCCACATCGCTCAATTTCTCGTCATTTAATTAAAATATTAATCGTGCCAGTTTAAAATAACACGACATCTAAGAACATACCTTTAATAAATTAAAATTCGGATTGATAAAAGGATGGGAGGCATTTGCCTCACTATCTTTCGATTATTCAAATAATTGGCGTATGCCATATTGATCGAATTCTCGTCGTCAAATTCAAAACACTATCATATAAATTCAAATCACCTTTTATATTAAACACAATTTCACAAAATAAACTTTATAACTTACACTTCAATTGAACGAATGGGAGGCGTTCGCCTCACCATCCTTTGATTATTTAAGCGAGTAGTGCACGCCACATTGCTCAAGTCATCAACTTTCGATCAAAACCTACCAATTAAAATTCAAATTATTTTCCCAAATTAATAAAACTTCTAAAGACATAACTTTTACAATTTAGACCTCGAATGAAGAAGAATGGGAGGCGTTCGCCTCACTATCTCTTTAATAATTGAATGATTGGCGCTCGCCATATTGCTCAAGTTATTAACTTCCGATTAAAACACATTAAATAAACTTGGATAAAGGAATTAGTGGCGCACACCTTATTGTTCCTTGAATAAGCAAGTGGGAGGCGCGCGCCTCATCACTGTGCATATTCGACTTCCACAAACAAACTTTCAATAATAATTCGAATGAAAATGGGAGTAGAAGGCGATCGCCTTATTATTCCTCGAAAAATTGGACGATTGGTGTGCACCACATTGCTCAATATTTCGTTGTCTTCAAAACATCTCAAACAAATCAAACCTAACTTCTCGCCCTCGTGCGATCGAAATCGACCAAATAAAACATCAAAGATATCAATTCAACTTGTCACCCCTGCGTGACCAAAACTCTTTTCAAAAAGAACACTGTTAATCCTTTCTAATACGCACAATAAACCAGCGCTTAAGCCTCCGCCGAGAGTAGACAAGCCAATGTTTAGCCTTTAGAACGCCGATCTAAACAGTCGTTTATTAACAAAACACACCCATTAATCATAGTGCCCGAACTACGAATGCTCTGATTTCCTTATTGCACCATAAGGATACGTAGGTAGGAGATTGTTGTATCTTCACGAGCACACAAATAAAAAAAACTCCCTTTTCCCCCTTCTGAGGTTCCCATCCATCTTTTTTCAATATTTTAAATTACTCGAAGAAAGAGAATAACATCCAACTAACATTTAAATAGCAAATTAGACTAATAGGTTTCCGTTGAGTACAATGGACGTAAGGGGTGCTAATACCTTCCCCTTGCGTAATCGACTCCCAAACCCGAATATGGTTGCGACGACCATCATTCTATTTTTTAAAGGTTTTATCGATATTTTCCTATTCCTTCATTAGAATAAATAAAGTTCGGTGGCGACTCTGTTCGAACTAAATTTTTCCACGTCCATCGCGAGGGATCACATTTTTTCGAGGTGCTACAATGCTCATGACAAAGCTTTACATATATTCGTCAAATGCCAAGATAGTCTTCTATCAATAATACTGGTGGACACGGGATCATCTCTAAATGTCATGCCTAAAACTACCTTGGGAAAGCTGAACAATGTGAGAACTTCCATGAAAGCCAGTACATTGGTGATCAAAGCTTTTGATGGTTCGAAGAGGGTGGTAATCGGAGAAGTTGATTTACCAATAACTGTGGGCCCTCATACCTTTATGGTCACTTTTCAAGTGATGAATATCAATCCATCATATATTTGTCTCATAGGACGACCTTGGATCCATGCCGCAGAAGCTGTAACTTCTACCTTACACCAGAGGATTAACTTCATAATTGACGATAAGGTGATAATCGTCGAAGGGGAAGAGCACACGTTTGTTAGACATCTCCCATCCTTCAGATACATAAAAGCAGAAGGAGAAACACTGGAAATACCTTTTCAATCATTGGAGATTGCGGCAGTTAGTCGAAGAAAAGAAAAATCAATATCCCCATGGGAAAAGATGTCAAAGTTGATCAAGGGTAGAAATATTCAGGGCTGGGGAAAGCTATTGGATATACTAGAGAAAAAGGATCGTCTCAGGCTGGGTTACAAACCAACTAATGAAGGAGTTTAAAGGACAAACCAAAAAAAGCTTGGTACACTTCAAAAGACCTTCCACGGTGCAAGATATACGGATGAAGATCAAGTGACTATGATTGAAGAAGAAAAAGGGATGCCCAGCTTGGCGTGTCACTGTTTATCAAGTGTACCTCTCAATAGTTGGAAGGCCATTGAGATCCCGGAGATGATTTACAATTCAAAGTAATTTACTATTTTCAAAAAATTAATAAGTCCTTTGTTATGCCCATGGAAAATGGACAAACTTTGTACGTTCCCCTTTCATTTCAATTACTTATCTATGAATAAAATTTCATTTTTGTTTTCAATCAAGATCCTTTCCTTTCATTTTAAATCTTCTTTACAAAAATGACAAAACCCTTTCATACTCTTTCATTTATATCAAATCATCCAAAAGATAATAATATATAAAAATCTCCCTCATGCAGATTAATGAATGAACCTATTGAAAATGACACTATTATAATCCCTTATAACATAGAATTTGCAATTAACCAAGCGGAAGAAGGTGATGAGGACGATTGTGAACTTCTAGAAGAGTTAGCAAGACTGTTGAAGCAGGAGGACAAAGAAATTCAACCTCATCAGGAACCAACGGATGTGATCAATCTGGGGACTGAAGAAAACGAGAAAGAAGTCAAGGTCAGTGCTTCCTTGAAATATGAAGTCAAGAAAAGGTTGACCAAGCTCTTACATGAATACTTATATGTGTTTGCTTGGTCATACCAGGATATTCCAGGGTTAGACACGAATATAGTCGTACACAAATTACCACTCAAACCAGAATGTTTGCCAGTTAAGAAAAAATTAAGAAGAACCAGGCCATACATGTATCTCAAAATCAGGGAAGAAGTCAAAAAACAACTCAATGTCGGGTTCTTAGTTGTTGCAAAATATCCATAGTGGATGGCTAACATAGTTATTATTCCAAAGAAAGACGGAAAGGTCAGAATGTGTGTAGATTATCTGGATTTGAATAAAGCGAGTCCTAAGGACGACTTTCCAATAATGCACATCGACGTACTGGTAGATAACACCACTCAGTTCTCACTCTTCTCCTTCATTGATGGATTCTCCAGCTACAACCAGATAAAAATGGATCCGAAGACATGGAAAAACCACGTTTATCACTCCCTGGGGAACCTTCTATTATAAGGTAATTCCTTTCAGATTGAAAAATAATGGGGTAACATATCAAAGGGCCATGGTAACCCCATTCCATGATATAATCCACAAGGAAATAGAAGTCTACATTGACGATATGATTACCAAATCATAAACCAAAAAGGATCACATAGTCAACCTACAACAACTTTTTGATTGTCTAAGAAAGTTCAAGTTATGTCTAAATCCAGCAAAATGTACTTTTGGGGATAGATCGGGAAAGTTATTAGGGTTCTGTCGTACCCCAAACTTTTCCCTCCCCTTTTCACTTCTTATCTGACATATGACTTGAGCTTCATCTGCACATATACATGCTTCATTCATATGCATTCATGCTGACATTGGTCAATCTATAGATTCAAAGCTGGTGATTGAGGATTACTCATTATATGGATTCAAAACCCTAGTTCTTGACTTTGGGTATTCACTTCACCTTGACTATGTATGAAACCCTAATTCATTGGGGAAGAAGAGGTTATTGACTTACATGTCTTCTTGCTTGTGATGTCATTTGGTTCAGGGTTAAAAGCACTATTCCCGGGTCTTTGACTCGAGTCTTTAGTGCATTGGTTACTAGCCCATTTTATACAAGGAATCACTAGTTTCTAGCTTCCAGATGACTTTGATCAACTTTGGACTTTTTGATCAACTAGTTGACAAAAGTCAACCATCCATTCCTAAGTCCAATCTTTGGTAACATTGTCCATTATCTATGCCCTTTCGACTCACATCATTGTTATATCCATCATGGTGCTTCGATTTTGATTTCAAAATTGATTCTAATTTTAAATTAATTTTAATTGATTTTAATTGGATTTTGAATTTAATTTAATTGACTTTTTATTTTCAATTCGATTTTTATTGATTTTTAATTTCAAATTGATTAATTTCGAATTAAGTCTAATTTCAAATTAATTATGGAACTTCAATTTTATTTTTAATTGATTTTTAAATTGATTTAAATTTTAAAATGATTCAAACTTTAAATTAATTGATTTTAATTTCAAATAAATTTTAGATTCCTTGAATTTGATTTTAATATCAAATTGATGCTAAATTAATTAATTTTGATTTCAAATGAACTTTAGATTTTTCAAAGTGATTTAATATCAAATCAATTCTAATTTTAAATTAATTCAATTTTTATTTTAAATGGATTCTAATTTTAAATTGATTTTAATTATTTTTAATTATAATTGGATTTTGGATTTTTAAATTGATTGGACTTTGATTTTTAATTTGGTTGTTTCAATTTTTAGATTAGCTTTAGAAACTATCCATTTTAATCACCATAACCAATAACCATTTCACAATAACAAATATCCATTTGGACAACCAAATAACCATTTAACAATAACAATATCCATTTAACAACTGATATACATTTAAATATCCATTCACCACACTCTACAACCAGTATCCAGTCACCCTCTAACCGCCCTGTCCAGATATCCATAGGTGAATCCATTACATGTCCATCAAGTGCATTTGGCGAACCGAAATGGCAACACACTGTAGAACGCAAATTGCAAGCACAATGACATAACTGAATTTCCACCTGCATTTTTCAAACCAGAACAAGAATGAGCAATCCACGATAACAACAACACGAAATACACGGAATCAAAATCTCATAACTGATTGAACTAACCGAAATCTAGCAGCTTCTAACAGTTAACTAACGCCTAACAGATTGGCACATGATGGATTAACAGAACGTAACAGATCTCACAGAATCACATCCTATAAATAAGCTAACACTGCAACTTTTAGTTTTTCACAATTTCATTCCACTGATTCATTATTCACTCTTCTCACATCTTCATGATTTTCACAACTCTCACACCGCAAACTCACAGCGACGCAAATTCAGGGCGTACTTAGTTTCCCTCTCATCCGTATCTGATGCTCGCACGTGAATAAGAAGAAGAAGTGTGAATCAAAATCGGAGAAGGAGAAAGTTTTGATACCTGTTAGTGTTAAAGCTTCGATTTGGTGAGTTTCATGCTTCAAAATTCGATTAATATTCTTTTTTGTACGTGCGTTTGATGAATTGCAATCGAATGCTGATGTCGGAGAAAGATTGATGCCGAGGCCTCGATCCATCCTGTTTACCTTTGCTTCGGGTTCATCCGTGGGGATGAAGTGGCACAAGGGAGTTGTGGAAATCGGATGGAAAACGCGATGTTGGAGGCGAAGAGTCTTTGCCGCGTGAAATATGAGTTTAGTAATTTCAATCTGAAGGCAATGGGTTTTTGTTGGCCGTTACCGTTTCAATTAGATCTTGTTTGGGCCTAAAGCCCAAACACTTTCTTCATACACACTCTGTTTACTACACGCACCCCCGCTATGAGACTGAGATTTGCAATGGGCCAAGCTCCCCGGGCCCACGCGAAATCTTGTTGTGTGCTGACCAATTGCTCCATTTTGGGTTGGATATTCTAAGCCCATTCGGCATGTTCTAAGTAGTTCTAAATATTGTTTAAGAATAATCATAATTAATTAGGTTGATTTAGAATCTTAATTAATTTAAGTGTTCTTTATGAAATAAATGATTAATTAGATTTTTATATTAGTAAGCTTAAATTAGGGTATGTTTAGACATTGTTTTGACTAAGATGATTAAGATAATTGAATTTAGTTAGAAACTTTAGGTAGAAATTTAAGTAATATTAGGCCTAATATAGTTTAATTTAGTGTTGATTATAGAAACATGTTGATTTTAGATTTAGAATTAGAATGCTAAATAGGTTAATTAGATGTTAATTATAATTAATGAGTTAATTAATTTTAATTGAATCTTGTTTGTTAGAAATTAGTCAATTTTTAGGATATGACTATTTTGCCCTTAAGGCCTAAATCTTGATTTTGAATGCATAATCCCTTAGTTTAGGGCTTTAATCATATTTTTCTGATTTTATTTTGTTAATAAATTCAATAGATTTATTATTGTATATAATTCAACTATTATTTTAATCTCATTGATTAGTGTTGACCAAAGGACACTTTGGTCAACTAAATCCTTTGATATCTTGTTGTAAGCCCCAAGCCTATTTCAAGTGATCAAAAGACCCTTGATCACTTGATATGGCAAGTTCATTACGCTCAAGCTATTATGGATATGATGAACCTCTAGAGCTCAAGACCTCAAGGTTCAAATATAAGATCAAGAATTCAAGTCAACATCAGTCAAGCATAGCTAGCAAAGTGGACTACTTCTCAAGCACTACAAAGGTATCAACACTTGTCGATCATAATTCAAAGTGTGCGGAACGAGCCTTAAGCAATAAAGAAGGAATGGGACTGGAAAATTCCTATCCCCATTCTGAATATCTTTGGGTATGGGACAAATGATCCAATGCTTATTGTATTCACCTCTATTCATAGACTTTAGCACAATTCGAATCACACGATTGAAAAATCTCTCTCTCTCTCTCTCTCTCTCTCTCTCTCTCTCTCTCTCTCTCTCTTCACAAAGCATTAATGCAACAAGCAAAAGACTACACCAATAACTTATCAATCAGAATTTAAAGTGTGTGGCACGAGCCTTAAGCAATATAGAAGGGATAAGACTGGAGCTTTCCTACCCTCATTCTGAATATCTTTAGGTGTGGGACGTTTGGCCTGTGGCTCATCGTATTCACCTCTATTCATAGATTTTAGCATAATTTGAATTACATGATTTTCGAGTCTTCTTCTACAACAAATGACACAACATCAATAAGATCAACACGCGAGATCTATTGACGGTAACTTGTTAATTTTGATTCGAGTTACACGCTATGAGCCTTAAGAAACAAACAATGATGAGAGTGGAGAATTCCTATCCTTGTCTAGAATATCCTTAGGTGCGGGACGAATGACTCAGTTACTCAAGGTATTCGCCTTTGTTCATAGACTTTAGTACAATTTGAATCACGCAATTGACAAGTCTTATATAAGCAAGCATCAAATAGTCAACACTTCAATAGTGAAGCATCATTGCACATCAACCTTCCTTCAGTATCAGACTCTCCTCCTGGATGTTCATACATTTCTTGGGATCATGATCTTGGGGTCACATACCCATTTCTCAATCAATTGCTTCATGCATTGCCTATCAGTTCAGACTATGACATACTTTATTGCTTGCCCTCAAGGTGCAGACCTTGGCAACCTCCTTTAGCCCATGGAGTTTAGACTCTAGATTTGCTTCTTGCCCTCAAGGTTTAGACCTTGGCGATTTCCTTCAGCCCATGGAGTTCAAACTCTGGCTTTATTCTTTGCCCATAAGGTGAAGACCTTGGCGTTCTTGTCACGTTGAGTTTAGACTCTCGCAACCATTGATTATACCCATATAGTTCAGACTGTGGCATCTTGTATTCTTTGCCTATAAGGTGCAGACCTTGGCATTCATCCCGTGGAGTACAAACTCTGGCTTTGCTTCTTGCCCTCAAGGTGCAGATCTTGGCAACCTCCTTTATCCCATGGAGTTCAGACTCTGGATTTATTCTTTTCCTATGAGGTACAAACCTTGGCATCTTGCCCATGCAGTTCAGATTATGGCATCCTTATCCTTTATCTATAAGGTACAGACCTTGGAATTCAGCCCATGGAGTACAGACTCTGGCTTTGTTTCTTTGCCTATGAGATATAGACGTTGACATCTCACCTATACAGTTCAGACTATGGTATATTTTATTCTTTGCCTACAAGATACAGATCTTGGCATCCTTACCCCTTTGAGTTCAGACTTCGACCATCTTGATTTAGTCTATACAGTACAGACTTTGACATATTATTCTGCCTTATAGTTCATACTTTGGAATTCATTCATCCAGCCCATTGAGTTTGGGCTCTGGCTACCTCTTTCATTGCCTATACATTTCAGACTTTGGCATCATATTCTTGCCTTTATGGAGTTCAGACTCTGGCATTCAGTTCAGTTCCTTTGCCTTGTATAGTTTAGACTATGACATGCTTACACATTCGGCCCATGGTTTCAGACTCTGGCAACCTTTGACATTATCTTGAAGTTCATACTTTGGCATTCATCTATCTTGCCCTGTGGAGTTTAGACTCTGGTTATATCCCAGTTGTTCCTGTGGATGATTACCATCATTGGTTAGTGCCACATTCTTGCTTGTTAAGCAATCTACCTTGCCTCTGGAAAATCCTATAAAATCTCCCTTTATTTTCAAACGTAGTAGGCTGAACTACGATTACTCTGATTTTCTCATTGCACGATGAGAATACGTAGGAACGAGGGTTCGAATCCTCCGCAAGCATACTTATTTATTATTCCTGCCTTAGGGCATTCATCCCATTCATTTCCATGATGCATTTATATTCTACCTTCATTCACTTCATGTGATATACCTATTCTTTGAGCCAAATACAATATTTCTTTATGCTCCATCTTGTACCTCCTTGTGAACCAAGAGTTGTTTGTGTTATGAAACCAAACACTTAACTTCCTTTATTTTCGGCTATATCATATAGTGGTGAGTGTTCAGACATTCCACATATCAGTTAATGCTAGTTTTACTCTTGGGTCCATGTTTTCACCCTTTTTGGAGTTCAAATCAGATTATTCTTTGGTTCAGACCATACCTGTTATCATAATTCTTTTCACCTCCCATCATTAGTTCTTTAAACTACGGAGCTCTGAATTCCTCATTGCACTATAAGGATACATAGGCATGAGAGCCCCAATCCTCACCAAGCACTTTATCTATTTCCTTTTCCTTTTCCCGTTCTTTTGCGAGTAATCTTTAGATAACACTTATCCGAGCAAGAACAATCAAAACGGTTCCCATGGAGTACCATGGATGTTTGGGGTGCTAATAGCTTCCCCTTCCATAACCGACTTCCTTACCCATTCCCCCGAGTTTTATCGATGTTTTCCCTCTCCTTAGGGAATAAATAAAGTTTGATGGCAACTCTGTTGTGTAGGAGAATTGCCATCCAAGGCGCAGCGGAATTTAAAATTTTCTCCATTTAGTGATCCTTACGAATGGGCATGATTAGTGATAGAATCGTTACCTCTTGTGGCGATTCAAACCTTTGGTGCAGATCTCTGATAATGATCAAAACCTTTGATACAAATCCACGGGGCGATCACGAACATTGAACGATGACAACGTCTCTACTCAGTCCACACGAACGGAATCCTTCAATCGCAGTGCTAGCTGTTATGAATGAAGGCTTTGAGTGAGAGAGAGAGAGAGATACGAAATTCCAACTCTTCAGTTGTGTTTTCTGTCTCAGTGAGTTACCTTGCTTCTACCCAAGGGGTTTTATTTGTAAAACCACTTGTGTGGGCTTCAAGCCAAAAAGCCCACTTAAGTGCATTTTGGCCCATATCTCATAATATGCCAAAATCACTTAAGTATTTGGTACCTTACCATATTTCATATTCTACTTAAGTACACCGTACCTTACGATGTTCCTTAATTATTCTATCTCTCATCAATTCGTCCTTTGTGTGTGACCCTATAGGTTTTCGTGACGTTGGCAATTATATTAAATCACGCATTTAACATAATAAACAGTGAGAGGTATCTAGCAACACATCACTGCTACCCAAGTCACGAAAATGTCATGTGATCTGACAAAACCTCATGTGATAATAATTATGTGTATAATTACCCCTTTGCCCTTATGTCTATATTGAACACAAGGTATAAACCGTGTCACCCTTGTCCAGTTCAATATTGGGCTCATAGACATTTATCTTGTTACGCAGGATAGGCAAATTCCATCTAGGACACTCATGTCCCTCAGCATGCTTTGTGGAGTACACATCAACTGTCTTTATGGTTATCCAGTTACGGACAACGTTGGATCAACAATAAAGCACTCGACTCTACATCTAGGATCCATAGTGGTTTCAGGTCGAAGAGTGGTATACACTATTATCACCATGAGAATAACTTATGACACTTTGCATAACTTTCTATATAGTATTCTCATAGCGGGTCAATCCGGTACAAATATTACTCCTAATATTCATACATATGTTTAAGACTTGGTAACTCTTTATCCATGATCCATGAGATGTGATCATCAGTCTACAAACATAATAGTCTTAATGCTTTAATGTTATCCCACTTCACACTAAAGCTTGACTACGGATACTTTAAGAATAGTGTCCTAATGTTTAATGCGTTCTCATGATTAAGTCACACTTAATACATTTAAATGGACTATCTATTCTAGGGATTTTATTAATCAACCATAATAAAGAAAATGCCTTTTATTATTAATAAATAATCCGATACAAGTACCAAAAGTATTAGCCTCTAGGGCTTACACCAACAATCTCCCACTAGCACTAGAGCCAATCAGGCATACCCCTAATGCCCATTGATCTAGTATGGCCATCATGCTTCTACTGCGCAAGAGGCTTTGTCAGTGGGTCAGCAATATTGTCAAGTGTAGGTACTCTGCATATTTTCACATATCCTCTATCTATTATCTCTCGAATGAGATGATCACGCCTGAGAATGTGTTTGGATCGTTGGTGAGATCTAGGTTCCTTAGCTTGTGCGATAGCACCATTGTTATCACAATAGAGACCAATGGGATCCATAATGCTAGGAACTATGTCAAGTTCACTAATGAACTTTTTGATCCAAACAACTTCCTTTGCTGCACTTGAAGCAGCAATATACTCGGCCTCTGTTGTAGAATCAGCAACTGTATCTTGCTTTGAACTTTTCCAGCTCACAGCGCCACCGTTTAAGCAAAACACATAACCAGATTGCGATCTAAAGTCATCCTTATCTGTCTGGAAGCTGGCATCGGTGTATCCAATTACAGCCAACTCTTCCTGACCTCCATATATCAAGAATGAGTCCTTAGTCCTTCTTAAGTACTTAAGGATATTCTTGACAGCTACCCAATGGGCATCACCAGGATCAGATTGGTACATACTCGTTGCACTTAAAGCATACGAGACATCTGGTCGAGTACATAACATGGCATACATGATAGATCCTATTGCAGATGCATATGGAATCTTATTCATGTGATCCCTTTATTCCTTAGTTGAAGGTGATTGTGTTTTTGATAGACACATGCCATGTTTCATAGGTATGAATCCTTTCTTGGAATCATGCATATTAAAGCGTCTCAGCACTTTGTCCATGTATGTACTCTGACTTAGGCCAAACAGTTTTTGTGATCTATCTCTATAGATTCTGATTCCTAATATATAGGCTGCTTCACCTAGGTCCTTCATAGAAAAGCATTTCCCCAACCAAGTCTTTACTTGTTGCAGGGTAGGGACATCGTTTCCAATGAGCAATATGTCATCTACATATAATACCAGGAAAACGATCATGCTCCCACTAACCTTCTTGTAGACACAAGGCTCATCTTCGTTCTTGATGAATCCATATTGTTTTACCATTTCATCAAAACGAAGATTCCAGCTTCTGGAAGCTTGCTTCAATCCATAGATTGATCTTTGTAGCTTACATATCTTATGGGCTTCTTCTGGTATGTCAAATCCTTCAGGCTGTGTCATGTATACATCCTCAAGAAGATTCCCATTAAGGAAAGCAGTTTTGACATCCATCTGCCATATTTCATAATCATGATATGCAGCGATAACAAGTAAAATCCGAATAGATTTAAGCATTGCAACTGGTGAAAAGGTTTCATCATAGTCAACACCATGAATTTGTTTATATCCTCTTGCAACCAGTCTTGCTTTATAAGTATGTACCTTACCATCCATGTCAGTCTTCTTTTTGAAGACCCACTTGCATCCTATAGGATTAACTCCTACATGAGGCTCTACCAAGTTCCAAACTTGGTTCGTGTACATGGAATCTATTTCGAATTTCATGGCCTCTAGCCACTTCTCAGACTCGGGACCAGCTATGGCCTCTTGGTAGGTCACAGGCTCATCTTGATCCATGAGTAATACATCACCTTGATCTGTTATGAGATATCCATATCTCTCAGGTAGGTGACGTATCCTGCCTGACCTACGCTGGTCTTGTTCTACTTGAGCAGGTTGCTCTTCCACAACCACTTGTGTTTCCTGCTCTAATTCCTCCATAGGTGTATCGATGCTTTGTGATTCTTGAATTTCTTCAAGCTCTACTTTCCTCCCACTGGTTCCTTTGGAAATAAAATCCTTTTCTAGGAAAACTCCAGTTCGAGCGACATACACTTTGCCCTCAGAAGGATTGTAGAAGTAATATCCTCTTGTTTCTTTAGGATACCCCACAAATAAGCATTTGTCAGATTTGGGCTCAAGCTTAGTTGAAATTTGTCGTTTCACATAAACTTCGCAACCCCAAATCTTCATGTAAGACATATGTGGTTTCTTACCACTCCATATCTCATATGGTGTCTTTTCAACCTTTTTGGATGGAACACGGTTAAGTGTGTAAGCTGCTGTCAATAGCGCATGTCCCCAAAAGGAGTTTGGAAGATCGGCGTGACTCATCATGGATCGGACCATGTCTAACAGGGTTCGATTTCTTCTCTCAGACACACCATTCCATTGGGGTGTTCCAGGAGGAGTGAGTTGGGATAGGATCCCACACTCTTTCAGATGGTCATCAAACTCTAAGCTTAAATATTCACCACCTCGATCTGATTGAAGAGCTTTAATATTCTTACCTAGTTGGTTTTGTACTTCATTCTTGAATTCCTTGAACTTTTCAAAGGACTCTGATTTGTGTTTCATTAAATACACATAACCATATCTACTGAAATCATCAGTGAATGTGATGAAGTACTGAAAACCTCCTCTGGCTGGTATGTTCAGTGGACCACATACATCAGTATGTATGAGAGCCAAAAGATCATTAGCTCTTTCACCTTTTCCTGTGAATGGAGACTTTGTCATCTTTCCAATTAAACAAGATCTGCATGTCTCATATGATTCATAATCAGAAGAGTCCAACAGTCCATCTTTATGGAGTTTGGAAATGCGTTTCTCATTTATGTGGCCTAATCGACAATGCCAAAGGTAAGTTGGATTTAACTCATTAGGTTTCATCCTTTTAGTATTAATGTTATAAATAGGCATTTCAAGATCAAGGACATATAGTCCATTGTTCATTTGTGCAGTAGCATAGAATATATCATTCAAATAAATTGAGCAACAATTGTTCTTTATTATGAATGAAAAACCAAACTTGTCCAAACAAGAAACGAAAATAATATTCCTGCTAATTGCAGGTACATAATAACAGTTATCTAACTGAATTATTAAACCACTAGGTAAAGTCAATTCATAAGTTCCTACGGCTAAGGCAACAACCTTTGCTCCATTACCAACTCGTAGGTCGACTTCATCTTTTGCCAATTTTCTACTCCTTTTTAGTCCCTGCACATTTGTACAAATATGAGAACCGCATCCAGTATCTAATACCCATGATGCAGAAATAGATAAATTAATTTCAATAACAAAAATACCTGAAGTTGAAGTCCCTACTCCATTCTTCTTATCTTCCAGGTACTTTGGGCAGTTTCTCTTCCAGTGTCCGGTCTTACCGCAATGGAAGCAGGTGCCTGCTTTTACTATGCCTCCACTAGGTTTTAAAGTAGCAACGGTGGGTTTGGGTTTGGCAACTTCCTTGCCTTTCCTTTTATCACCTTGCTTAGTGGGGCTTTTGTTCCGTCTCTTTCCATTTCCGATCATCAGATCGGACTTCCCTTTTGACTTCAGATTCTGCTCGGCAGTTCTTAACATGGCGAGCAGTTCAGGAAGAGATTTGTCCATATCAATCATATTGAAATTTAGGACAAATTGACTGAATCTATCTGGCAACGATTGCAAGATCAAATCAGTCGCAAGTTCCTTTTCGAGGGGAAAACCCAATCTCTCAAGGTTTTCCACATGCCCAATCATTTTGAGCACATGGGGACCTACAGGGGCTCCCTCAGCTAACTTGCTTTGAAAAAGGGCTTTTGAGACTTCAAACCTCTCATGCCTTGCTTGCTCTTGATAGAGCATCTTCAGGTGTTCGATCATATCGAACGCTGACATGTTCTCATGTTGCTTTTGCAATTCTGAGTTCATGGTAGCTAGCATGAGACAAGCAGTCTCATTGGCATCATCGACATGCTTCTTATAAGCATCTCTTTTTGCCTTAGGTGCAGAACTAGGAGGTTCCTCTTCAGGAACAGGTGTCTCCAAGACATACAGCTTTTTATCATGTTTGAGGACAATCCTCAGGTTTCGGTGTCAATCCAGAAATTTTGTCCCAGACAAATTTTCTTTGTCAAGGATCGATCGCAAGATGTTGTTAGAGGTGTTTGTTGTCATGGTAATCTACATAAGAATTAATGAAAATATAAGTATCATTGACATATTTAATTAGGCCTTTAATTAAACATGCTCCCACTATTTTATTCAAAACAAATGACCCTCATCATTTGATTCGGAAAATCCCGTTGGAAGATCTTCTAGTGGGTCGAGATCCATATTTCACTTCGTTCTAAGTCCGCGTAGGCGGATTGCACAAAACTAGGTTATTTAGGTAGGAACTCCTTCCAATTGTATCTCATACAACTCTCGAAAATTTCAGTTGGGTAAATAACTCCTTATTCCAATCCATCATATGGATTATTCCCAACTCTTGCTTCTAAACATATATATAATCTTATTATAATTTGTTTAGTTAAGTTTGACCCATTGTTTTAACAGTTGGATATTACAATTATCTCATCGCACCTTACTAATATATAGATCATGCACCTCGCGTAGGCGAAACCTACATTATCCATTACTAGTCTTGATGAGTGTTAAAACTTGGAAAGCATAAACTTAATATTTAATTTGAGGGAATTGCAATTATTCTAATCTCACCGGCTTGTTTATCATATAAACCGTCTCTCACATGCATCAACATACATTCACATGCATCAACATACATACAAACAAAATGAAACAGTTATGGCCCCTAGCGCAATTGTTCTCCCAAGCAATGAGAGAACCTAAGCTAACCTACAACGATCTAAGCTTCTCCAAGCAAGATCTTCAAGGTTGTCCTCCTTTGGCATTGACTTCTTTGCTTTCTTCATATCATTACTTTACATAAAAGAAACTCGTTTTACATACGAGGGAGTGAGATGAGAAAAGAAGTTACATTTGGGAGATTAAGAGAGAGGCACGACACGCAGGTCGTATTTTAAAAACCTAAAGCAAAATAAAGGAAAACTAAGGCCATAACCGATCACCACAAGACAATAATAAACACTTTTATTATTATTATTATTATTATTATTATTATTATTATTATTAATTCCTTTAATTAATTAAAATCAAATTAAATTTCGACGACCGATCACACTACGCAGAGTTAGCCGGGGGTCCGCTGCCCGGGCAGCGCCCCTGCTCGAAAATTTTAATGAACAATTCATTTAAAATTGACGTCGTTTTTCGTATCAACACTTGATACTTCAAAGCACTTTTTCTAGCCGAACCGGTGAATTTTTCCTTGCGTTAACCGGTTAACCATATGCGTTAACCGGTTAACACTGTTTGAAAACTTTTAGAAAATTCTTTTCTGCCTTGCGTTAACCGGTTAACCATATGCGTTAACCGGTTAACACTGTTTGAAAATTTTAAAAAAATTTATTTCGTATTGTGTTAACCGGTTAACCATACGCGTTAACCAGTTAACACTGTTCGGAAAAGTGTTTAGAACGCACAACTCTTGTGCAGTCAAACCCTAATCGCATAACTCTCTGACAACACAACCCTTGTGTCGTCACTAACCCTGATGCACCAATTTCAGACCGTCAAACACATCTCGATTGTTAATTCAGTATGATTGATCAACACGTCATTGCTTCACCATACTAATGTCGGATCAAGAAGCAAACGACCATTGATCGCTCAAAGGAAACCAATCATTGAGGATTTGAATGAACGAAACGAGAACACTATATCATATATAATGTATTTTGCATCAGGATTACATATATCACATATATGTAACTTGATCGATCTCAATTTAACCTTTGATTCATTCTGTCTTTAATCATATTATTACAGAACAAAAACAAATATCAGATTCATGGTTTCGTAAGTGGCTCTGATACCACTGTAGGAGAATCGCCATCCAAGGCGCAGCGGAATTTAAAACTTTCTCCATTTAGTGATCCTTACGAATGGGCATGATCAGTGATAGAATCGTTACCTCTTGTGGCGATTCAAACCTTTGGTGCAGATCTCTGATAATGATCAAAACCTTTGATACAGATCCACGGGGCGATCACGAACGTTGAACGATGACAACGTCTCTACTCAGTCCACACGAACGGATTCCTTCAATCGCAGTGCTAGCTGTTATGAATGAAGGCTTTGAGTGAGAGAGAGAGAGATACGAAATTCCAACTCTTCAGTTGTGTTTTCTGTCTCAGTGAGTTACCTTGCTTCTACCCAAGGGGTTTTATTTATAGAACCACTTGTGTGGGCTTCAAGCCAAAAAGCCCACTTAAGTGCATTTTGGCCCATATCTCATAATATGCCAAAATCACTTAAGTATTTGGTACCTTACCATATTTCGTATTCTACTTAAGTACACCGTACCTTACGATGTTCCTTAATTATTCTATCTCTCATCAATTCGTCCTTTGTGTGTGACCCTATAGGTTTTCGCGACGTTGGCAATTATATTAAATCACACATTTAACATAATAAACAATGAGCGGTATCTAGCAACACATCACTGCTACCCAAGTCACGAAAATGTCATGTGATCTGACAAAACCTCCTGTGATAATAATTATGTGTATAATTACCCCTTTGCCCTTATGTCTATATTGAACACAAGGTATAAACCGTGTCACCCTTGTCCAGTTCAATATTGGGCCCATTGGCATTTATCCTGTTACGCAGGATAGGCAAATTCCATCTAGGACACTCATGTCCCTCAGCATGCTTTGTGGAGTACCCATCAACTGTCTTTATGGTTATCCAGTTACGGATAATGTTGGATCAGCAATAAAGCACTCGACTCTACATCTAGGATCCATAGTGGTTTCAGGTCGAAGAGTGGTATACACTATTATCACCATGAGAATAACTTATGACACTTTGCATAACTTTCTATATAATATTCTCATAGCGGGTCAATCCGGTACAAATATTACTCCTAATATTCATACGTATGTTTAAGACTTGGTAACTCTTTATCCATGATCCATGAGATGTGATCATCTGTCTACAAACATAATAGTCTTAATGCTTTAATGTTATCCCACTTCACACTAAAGCTCGACTACGGATACTTTAAGAATAGTGTCCTAATGTTTAATGCGTTCTCATGATTAAGTCACACTTAATACATTTAAATGGACTATCTATTCTAGGGATTTTATTAATCAACCATAATAAAGAAAATGCATTTTATTATTATTAAATAATCCGATACAAGTACCAAAAGTATTGGCCTCTAGGGCTTACACCAACATGTTGTATGTTCGAGCGTGCAATGCGTCCGGGTATATTTCTGCTAGCTTCAGGTTCATAGTCATCCAGGGGGGAATTGAAGTCGATCCTGAAAAAGTGAAAGTTATCCAAGAGATGTCAGCTTCAAGGAAAGAAAAGGAGGTTCGGGGATTTCTGGGGAGATTGAATTACATTGATAGGTTCATCTCACATCTTACAGCTACGCGTGAACCAATCCTCAAGTTACTCAGGAAAAATAAAGCCATCGAGTAGAACGAAAGTTTTCAAAAAGCCTTCGACAAAATTAAGGAATACCTGCAAGAGCCACTTATCTTGGTACCACCAGTCCCTGAGAGACCACTTATATTGTACCTAACAGTACTTAACAACATTATGGGATGTGTACTGGGACAACAAGACAAGACTGGAAAAAGGGAGCACACAATCTACTACCTAAGTAAGAAGTTTACCGATTATGAATCCCGACATTCACTCTTAGAGAAGACTTGTTATGCCCTAGCATGGGATGCTCGACGGTTCAGACAATATATGGTGTGTAATACCACTCTATTGATATCCCGAATGGATCCTATCAAATATATCTTCGAGAAACCTGCAGTAACTGGGAGAATATCTCGATGGCAAATGTTGCTAACAGAATACGACATTCGGTATTGTCGCAACCTGAAAAATACAGTGCGCGAAAAAACAACCGGCGAAAGAAAATGACAGAAGAGTCGCCACCGTGCGTTATTCATCCCAAAGGAGGGAAAGGAAACGCTCGAAGTAAACCTGAAAAAGGAAAGGACAAGGCGGGGTCTTGCAACCAAATCTTGGGTTCGGGAGTCGGTTATGCGAAGGGAAGGTATTAGCACCCTACGCATCCGTAGTACTCTACGGGATCCACTTTTGTAGTTCTTGTCTAAAGGGTGTGGGTTTATCTAATGTGTTATTTACTAAAAAAAAAAGGGGTTAAATGAAAATGACTCGCGCGGATGTCGCATCCACTGCATACGTATCTCATCTGAATATGAGAATCAGAGTCTCCGTAGCTCGGCTACCTAGGGGTTAACGGTAATTGTGCTCGCTAAGACATCGCGTCTTATGCCTACGTATCTCATCTGGAATGAGAATCAGAGCAAGTCGTAATTCGGATAACTATGGGGTTATGGATTGGGTTTTGGACGAACGACGTCACTACGCAATCTACCGGATGCTCGACCTTTGGAGACTTACTCGCCTGTAGTAGAAGGAGTTAACGTGTTGCTTTGGGTTTTAGGGTTTGGGATGCTCAAGGGCAAAAAGGTAGTCCTTGACGAAGGAACCGCGCTACCTGCAGGGATCCGAACACATACAAAACAAACATGTATAAAGTAAATGTGCCAACAAGGGGCTCAGAAGTAAATAAACAAAAGAAAACAAATGCCTCCTATCGAGGTCTTCCAGTTAAGAAAGCGATAAAATGCAGAAAAGAGGTAAAAGTACCACACGGATAAAGATCCGAAGTAACAACAATTAAAGGAGTAAGAAGCCTAGGGATCTCCCAAGTTAATGCCATCAAAGAAAGGTGAGTCAGTACAGGTAATCGGAATGAACCTCCAGGGGGTATCCCACAAATAAAGTGGGAAAACCACGCAAACCATCTCTGCAAGAGTCTGTGAGCCCTCACAAAAACTCAACAAAAGGGTTAGTGAAACACGATAAGCATTTTTTTCATGGATAATAGTATGGTTTCAGAAACCTCAAACTCTGTGGCATACATTTCAGAAATCATGTGATTAAACATTCAAGGCATAGGTTTCACCCATTCATGCATAATTAAACCCGTGGGCAAAAACATAATGAAATTCATCCATCATACCTCGTACATTCAGATGATCCAAATTAAGAGCATAAAATCATGGGAATGAGGCAAACCTGATGGGAGAGACCGGTTGAAATCAAATGGCACGGCTGGGTTTGCAAGGCAATGTTAGGGTTTGCGTGAGATGAAAGTGTGTGAGTCAGATTGAATTTTTCAGAGCTGCCTGGGGGTTGCTCTGAGTTCTCTGTCAGGTTTCTCTCCAGGTTTTGTCAAGGGTTTTGTATCAAGGAAACCTCCGAGTATTTTGCTTCTCTTCCTTTTTCTGTCTGATCTCTCTCTTTTATAACCTGATTTTCATGGCTTTGTGGGCTCAAATGAGAGAGGTCCAAGTCCAAGTTTTTTCTATTATATTTTATTTATTTTTTTATTATTATTTTTATTTATTTATTTATTTTTGTAAAAAATTATTTATTTATTTATTTCGTTTTATTTTTCGTTTTTTTTTTAAGTTTCTTGGATCTAATTTTGATTGACATGATGAAATGCAATATGAAATGCTAAATGAATGCATGAATGAGGAGGGCAAATTTTGGGGTGTTACAGCTGCCCCTATTCAATCATCAGCTAACCCGAGTAGGATGAAAGCGAACAGCTTATCAGACAAACGGGGTGAGCTGTGATTGAATACCAAAGACAGACCGAAAATTTGCGCTTCGAGAACACCACAAAAACGCGGAAATACACCGCGCTGTTTATTTTTCTTCCGATCCTCTGGCTGGATCTGAATCAGTCTTCTGGCTTAATCTGGAGTTTCGATCCTCTGGCTGAACCTATACTCAATTTAGTCCTCTGGTTGGATATTAATTTTGATCCTCGGGCTGGATACGATTTTGATCTTCTGGCTAGATCTTCTTCGATCTTCTGGCTAGATCTCCTTCGTTTCGATTCTCTGGCCGAATCTATTCTCTTGGATTCTCTGGCTGAATCTACTTCGATCTTCTGGCTAGATCTGGATTGTTTTGATGATAAATTCCCATCATTAGGATCCCGCATCTGAGGCATGCGCTGGTTGACCCTCTTTTGAAATCTACACCCAACCTTCATATTAGATATGCAGCTTCGAGAATATTCCACTCTTGGGCTTCGTACATATTCTTCGGGCTAGAACATGTTGTAACGACTCCTCAATTTGACTTGGGCTTGCTGGGGAAATAAAGCTTGTAGGCGACTTCACTGGGGAATCTTCAAATTGAGCCTTAGGCTGGCTTACTGGAACACGATTCTCAGGCTGAATCTTCGAAATGACCCTCAGGCTGGATCACTGGAACACGATTCTCAGGCTGAATCTTCAAAATGACCCTCAGGCTGGATCACTGGAACACGATTCTCAGGCTGAATCTTCAAAATGAACCTCAGGCCGGATCACTGGAAAACGATTCTCAGGCTGAATCTTCGAAATGACCCTCAGGCTGGATCATTGGAAAACGATTCTCAGGCTGAATCTTCAAAACGACCCTCAGGCTGGATCACTCACGCTTGATCCTCTGGCTGGATCTCATGACCTTGGTTGTAAAGTAATTCTTCAGTCTGCTTGGAAGAACCTGTTTATCAGCTTATGTGTATGCTTGATATGATATGCATGCAAATGCAAATGTTATGCATGGTGTAAAAAGAAATCTGCTTGGGGAAGCAAACTCCGGTAGGGAACAGATCGCTGTATCAATCCTTGAATGCTCTGTGGGGAATGATCCGTCTGCCGGGACCAATGAGCCACCAAAAATAAATTGGCTGCTTGAAAAGTTGACCTTGCGGGGGGAGTATCAACTATGGAAACTTTGTTCGGCGAGGCTCTGTGAGGAGAGTCTGTGGGGAAAACACTTCCTGGGGAAATGTCGTAGGAAACGACCTTTGCTGGGGATATGAACTTGCTAATCACCCTCAAGCTGGGGATTAACAAATCTGTTAAAAATAATCTGCTGGGGAATGAGATGAACACTGGGAACACCACCCTCTCATCTGTTGGTTATGCAACCACTCCGCTGTTGCTAGGAAGATACAGTCTGACACTGTCAACTCCGCTAGGGATATATAGTCTGGATACTGTCAACTCTGCTGGGGAACATGCTCTGCTGAGGAGAGACTTTGTCAACCGCTTGGGGATGAGGATTCATGACTTGGCATCCGGTTCCTGTGACCTGCAACCAAAAATACACGTATGCCTCGGGGGAATTACTCGGTTTGAATTCACCGTCCGGGATTAAGCACATTCAAAGCAATTTTAAATGTTTTCCTGTGCAAATCATCTGCAAAAGCCACCATTATGTTCATATGCAATATGTTTTATCAAAAATTCGGATATTTTTGCAAACAAACTGATAAATGAAAAATAAAGAGGCTCTTTAACTGAATTATTCGACTCTTACTGGGGAGAAAATTTGTGCCAGGAATAGGCGAGGGTATCAGGAAGCTGATCCCTGAAAAGAGGTGATCGCAATAAAAAGAGAACTATCCTAATGGCAATGGGGATACGGGGTCCCACCGAGTTTCGACTCTGCTATGGCTCGTATGTCCTCAAGACGCTCTGCTCATCTTACTTTCTGAAGTGGATGATTAGTCGATCTTTAACCTTCGAAGATTGTCGGATTGAATGAAACGGTGATATAACACTAATGAACTCAGATCACAGTCATTCGCTTATTCCCTAACTTTTGCCTGGATCGCCCCCTTTTCGGGTTTTCAATCCACCGGGATACCCATTTTTGCCTGAGCCGCCCTTTTGGGTTTTCGACTCACCGGGTGTACTCCTTTTTTATATCCCTAATTTTTGCCCGAACCTCTTTATTCTTTTTTTTTGGTTCGTCGGGATGCCCTTTTTTTGCCTGGACTATTCTTTTTATCGTCCAACGGGTCTATTTTATGCGAAGTATTTTTTTTTAACTGCGTCTGAGTTAATAGGGGACGGGAATCCTTCGCCATCCATGGTTGTTAGCATCAAAGCTCCGCCATCGAAAATCCTTTTAACCACGTACGGACCTTCATAGTTCGGTGTCCATTTGCCCTTGTGATCTGTGTTGGGAGGAAGAAATCTTTTAAGTACCAATTCACCGACTTGATACCCCCGAGGGCGCACTTTCTGACCAAATGCTTTCTTCATTCGTCTCTGACCGAGATACGTCAATTCTGGGTACGTAGTTCCAGCATAGCACCTTAATCATCGAAGACAAGGTAAACAAAGCATCAGCAAATTGGTTTTCTTCAAAAGAAAGTTAACAATCTTCTCGTGTAGTCTCTGTAAGGAGCCAGATGAGGCTGAGGTGTATACCATTTCCCGTTGGTTTGATTGATGACCAAAGCTGAATCCCCGTATACATCCAGGGTTTTAATCTGTATATTGACGGCTTCCTCAAGTCTTAGGATACAAGCTTCGTATTCGGCTTCATTGTTGGTGCAGGGAAAAGTTATTCTGGCACCAAATGGCATATGAACCCCCTTCTGGTGTGATCAACACTATACCAACTCCGTGACCATTGACGTGGACCGCCCCATCAAACATCATAACCCATTTGGATTCAGGGTCAGGCCCCTCCTCCGGGAGTGGTTCCTCTCAATCTTTCGATTTGAGAAACATGATGTCCTCATCAGGAAAGTCAAACCTCATAGGTTGGTAATCATCAATCGGTTGCTCTGCAAGATAGTCTGACAAGACACTTCCCTTGATGGCTTTTTGTGAAGTGTATTGGATATCATACTCTGTCAGTATCATTTGTCACCTAGTAACCTTTCCGGTAAGTGCTGGCTTTTCAAAAATATACTTGACTGGATCCATTTTTGATATCAATAGAGTCGTGTAAGTCAACATATACTGTCTTAGTCGGCGAGCAGCCCATGCCAAAGCGCGACAAGTTTTCTCGAGCAATGAGTATCTTTGTTCATAGTCGGTAAACTTTTGCTAAGGTAGTATATTGCATGCTCTTTTCGACCTGACTCGTCATGCTGACCGAGCACACAACCCATTGACCTTTCTAACACAGTCAAGTACATGATCAACGGTCTTTCCTCTCGGCCTGTAGACTTGCCCCGATCTTGATCTCTTTCTTGTCGTCTGCGGTACCGATGTTGACGGTCTCAATCACCTCCTGATAAGGTGTAATAGCTCGGTCCTCCTGTTTCAACAATCTGGCTAACCCTTCAGGCAATTCACAATCTTCCTCAACCCCTTCTTCGGCTTAATAGATAGGATTGTCGAAGTCATACTTGGCCATAGCAGTGTCGTTAGTAGTGAGATCCGGGTGGTCCGCTCTGCATGATGGAGGATCATGCTTTACCTTAGAATGAGAGATTTTTTTTTTGGAAAGAAAGAAAAAACGAAAAAAGAAACATTGCCATTTTTTTTGTAAAAGTAGAAAAAAAAACTGAAAGAAAGAGAACACAAAATTGTTTGCAAAAGCCGTCCTTTATTGATGATAAAAATAATTGCGAAATGTAACTAAATGGATGGCCCTACAAATGAGCCGTTACACCTTGGGCAAAGTGTAAGACTTTATTATGCATGTAATAAAGGAAAACAATAAAAATCACTCTTTCAGTAGAGTAACCCGGACGGTTTTTTCAGACGACCAATTGTCGAGCTTTTCTCCCGGGACACACGGGAGAATCCAGCTATCCAAGTCACAGTCGTTGTCAACCTTGTCTTCATCTGCAGCATTGACGATGTGGGGAGAAACCAAACCCCCGCTGGAGAGAGTACCGGTTTCATTCTTCTGAGATCCCAGAGCATACCCCAATCCAAACTTGTCTTCTTTGATGACTGACTCCACAAATTTTCCCCAGCCTTGGGCATTACCAGCTTTAACCACTTCGACAACTGGCTTGTATAAAGAGATAGAAGTCCCGACCTTCTCAAACTCAGGTGAAAAGACAGCTTCGGGCGCGACCTCATTGATGTTTATGGCTTCGAAGCCCTAACATAACATCTCGTGCATCTCCCCGTCCATCTCTACATACTTAAATGTAGATAGGTGGCTAACAAAAATATCCTCTTCACCACAGACAGTGACGACCTGACCTTCTAGTTCATATTTGAGCTTCTGGTGGAGGGTAGAAGTAACGGCACCGACAACATGAATCCAAGGCCGACCTAGCAGACAGCTATAGGCAGGCTGGATATCCATCACATAAAAGGTGCTCTTGAACACCTGCGGTCCAATCTTAACTGGCAACTCAACTTCGCCAAAGACAGCTCTCTTAGAGCCATCAAAAGCCCTCACAACTAAGTTACTTGGCCTCAGGATGGTGTCATCGCAATCCAACTTCGTTAAGGCTTTCTTTGGAAGAACATTCAGAGAAGAGCCTGTATCAACCAAAACATGGGAAAGCACCACCCCATTGCACTCCATTGTGATATGCAAGGCTTTGTTGTGATTCCTGCCCTCAGATGTCAGGTCATTATCGGTGAAACCTAGCCCCCGGCTAGCGTTTACATTGGAAACTACCGACACCAGCTGGTTAACAGTTATCTCCGGTGGAACATAGGTCATATTCAGTACTTTCAACAAGGCTGCTCTGTGCGCCTCAGAGCACAGCAATAGTGAGAGAATGGAGATCTTTGAGGGTGTCTGATTTAGCTGGTCGACTACCTTGTTGTCACTTTTCTTGATAAGCCTCATAATCTCATCCACTTCCTTCTCGAATGCGGCCTTAGGACGATCTTCCTCAGTAGTAACCTCTTCGGCGGCCATCTGTTTCCCTTTAGCCTTGGCAGCTGCCTCGACTTCAGTATTCGTGCGTAATGTTGATGATGCAAATAGGCGTCCACTGCGAGTGAAGCCACCAACCCCTCCAACATTGTCTACAGCGGAGCTACCAATGTCAATGTCTTCTTCGTTAACTTTCTGCCCCTGGCAGTAGATATCAGCCCCATAGTGCCACAGGATAGCACTGTCTTTCTCATACGGAACGGGTCCTGGTATTGTGATGGTGATCGGACCAACCAAAGTCGGTTGAGGGCTGTCAGAGTAAATTGCAACTGGTGCTGAACTTTCGATGTTCACCGCTGCTGGTTCTGTACTTTCTGGGAAATATATTATTGTCGGAGCGAGTCTCTCGGGAACATATATTTCTTCAGGAGTGAAATAAAACGTCACCGTCGATACATCATTCTTCACTGGACGGGCCTGATCGAACTGAAGACAACCTTCATCTATCAGTTGCTGAATACCCTTTCTCAAACTGTCACATCCGTTTTCGGCAGCTTGACAATTTCTGCATTCTTCCCCACAGCCCGGGAAAATCTGTCCTTTCAGAAGTCGGTCTTTAACCACCGATAGCGAAGTCTTCACCTTAGTCACATCAGAAACCAAATTCAAAGTTTCCCCACTATCAACAACATTAATCCTCTGCCAGCCGTGAGCCGGCATTGGGTTCTGGATAACATTAGGCACCGGAGCAAAATTGATAGCCTGGGCATCTCTCAAATCTTGTACCTTTAACTGGAGAGCCTTGCAATTATCTGTAGTATGGCCAGGTGCGTTGGAGTGAAAAGCACATCTGGCGTTGACATCATAACCTCTAGGCAAATTATTGGGATCGATTGGTGGGGCCAGAGTTCTCAACGTAACCAGATTCATGTCAATCAGCTTGGGAAGTAATACTGAATAAGGCATTGGGATTGGCTCGATGACCCGGTCCGTCTGCCTTGGACGTTGTTGATAGTGTCTCTGCTGACCCGGATTACCTCCTTGTTGTTGATTGTTGTACCTGGGTTGTTGTTGCAGATGATATTACAGTTGAGGAACAGGTGTTGGAATAGTGACTGCGGCCACTTGATCTTGATGATAATTAGGGCGTCCTTTACCCCTGCCTCTGCTGGCATACACAACGCTTGCCTCGCCTTCTTTTCTTCGCTGACCGTTACCAACAAACGGTCTCTTGGGACCTGATGAGTTGGAAGCACTATTGTCTTGAATTCGGCCCATCTTCAACAGACTCTCGATTCTTTCTCCAGCAATTACTATCTCTGCAAAGCTGATTGACGGGCAAGCAGCCAATCTCTCAATATAATTGCCTTGAAGAGTGTTCATGAATATGTCCGCCATCTCCCTTTCAGACATAGGGGGTTGGACGGACGCAGTAATCTGTCTCCAACGCTGAGCATACTCTCTAAAGGTTTCCTTGACAGTCTGAGACATACCTTGCAACAAGGTCCGATTTGGAGCCATGTCCAAGTTATATTGATATTGCTTGACAAAAGCCTCTGCCAAGTCTTTCCAGCTCTTGATGGTAGTACGAGACAAATGAGAATACCATTCACGAGAAGCTCCAGTTAGGCTGTCTTCAAAATAGTACATCCACAACTTTTCATCTTCCGTGTGAGCTCCCAACCTTCCCAGATAAGATTGGAGATGAGTGCGTGGGCAAGAAGCCCCGTTGTATTTCTCAAAAGTAGGGGGTTTGAACTTGTGAGGAATCCTTACTCCCTGAACCAGACCAAGATTTGTGACATCAAAGCCTAAGGAATTTTGAGACTCCAAAGATTTGAGTTTCTCAGCAAGCTCATCCATACGTCGAGTGGTCTCGAGGGCCTCGTCGTGCAAAGAAAATTGATCATACTGATAATCTTCAGTAACGGGGCGCCCGTTAATCCGAATTCCTTGATTCACATTGTACCTTCCGCCAATACCATTTCCAACATTCCCTGTGTTGCCAACATTACCCGGGTTTCCATCAGCATTTGCGTTACCCGCGTTACCAGTGTTCACAGGGTTATCAGCGTTCCCAGGGTTACCAGGGTTTCCCTCAGCATTTGGTATCTCCACCTCCGGATCGGGTCTCGGTTGCTCAACCAATTCCCTCAACTTTTCCTGGCCTTCTGCCATACCAGTCATCAATATCATGAACTGATCCATCCTTTCACGCATATCAGCCAGCTCTTTCTGTACTTGGTCCATCGCTAGCTGTGGACGATTTTCCTTTGTCGGATACCTGTGGACTCGCTTGGGACCAATAACTGCCTGATACAGGGAACAAACATTAGACACTGCGGTGACACCTGCAAAACAGACAAGGGTTAATATGCATGGTATGCGATGCACTGCTTATTCAATTTTTAGGCACCCCCGTTTTGAAAGGGAATACCCTGCAAATGAATAAGCATGAGATGTTGGATGCAAATATGCAGATGATGTTATGCAATGCAAAGGCATGTCAGTCAGAATTGATGGATTCGCTTGAACATCTGTCAGGTTGCACTGCCTGGAGAGAAATTCACTGAGGAATATAATACAAGACCAAAACTCTGCTCCAGAAAACCGGGTTGGTTGGAGGTTAAGGTTTCCTGAATTTAGCCCGCCCCTCATTGGTAGGTTCTAAGAACAGAAGTTCGTCAACTTCATCCCTTCAGTCGCGAATAATACGTTTACCACTGAAGGTTTGGTATTATTACGGGACAAAAGACCTCCATTGACTCCCCTCAACAGGACATCCTAATAGCAAGTTCCCAGTCTCGGGATCCTCGGATTGAGCAGCGAGAATGCGCCCACCAGAGCTAACATAATCACGTCTCGGAGGAGAGGCCTCGACTGAGTTCTCGGGAAATGGTCACCAGAGTCGACGATTTCTAGAGGAACATTCTGCCGTTACGGAACACCCGTAAGACATAATATATCCAAAAGAAACCTCGTCTGGGTGTGGTTCTTCACGAACGACTTAACGTAGCAACACGCCACGCAAGCCTCATGACTATCCACTCTAAAACCTGTGTGTACACTCAAGCCTGGGTAATGGGCTTATCTCTCATAGAACACCCCATCCCAACAAACAAACAAACAGATCCAACAGATACAACAGATGCATGCAAGCAGGTAAGCAAATAAATGTACAAAAGCATGAACACCCAATAAACAAGAAATCACACAAGCTAGGAGGGACTCGCTTAGGGAAGATGGACCAGCAAGAGGTCAACTTCTTTCAGTCCCCAGCAGAGTCGCCAGCTGTCGCAACCTGAAAAATACAGTGCGCGAAAAAACAACCGGCGAAAGAAAATGACAGAAGAGTCGCCACCGTGCATTATTCATCCCAAAGGAGGGAAAGGAAACGCTCGAAGTAAACCTGAAAAAGGAAAGGACAAGGCGGGGTCTTGCAACCAAATCTTGGGTTCGGGAGTCGGTTATGCGAAGGGAAGGTATTAGCACCCCTACGCATCCGTAGTACTCTACGGGATCCACTTTTGTAGTTCTTGTCTAAAGGGTGTGGGTTTATCTAATGTGTTATTTACTAAAAAAAGGGGGTTAAATGAAAATGACTCGTGCGGATGTCGCATCCACTGCATACGTATCTCATCTGAATATGAGAATCAGAGTCTTCGTAGCTCGGCTACCTAGGGGTTAAGGGTAATTGTGCTCGCTAAGACATCGCGTCTTATGCCTATGTATCTCATCTGGAATGAGAATCAGAGCAAGCCGTAGTTCGGCTAACTATGGGATTATGGATTGGGTTTTGGACGAACGACGTCACTACGCAATCTACCGGATGCTCGACCTTTGGAGACTTACTCGCTTGTAGTAGAAGGAGTTAACGTGTTGCTTTGGGTTTTAGGGTTTGGGATGCTCAAGGGCAAAAAGGCAGTCCTTGACGAAGGAACCGCGCTACCTGCAGGGATCCGAACACATACAAAACAAACATGTATAAAGTAAATGTGCCAACAAGGGGCTCAGAAGTAAATAAACAAAAGAAAACAAATGCCTCCTATCGAGGTCTTCCAGCTAAGAAAGCGATAAAATGCGGAAAAGAGGTAAAAGTACCACACGGATAAAGATCCGAAGTAACAGCAATTAAAGGAGTAAGAAGCCCAGGGATCTCCCAAGCTAATGCCATCAAAGAAAGGTGAGTCAGTACAGGTAATCGGGATGAACCTCCAGGGGGTATCCCACAAATAAAGTGGGAAAACCACACAAACCATCTCTGCAAGAGTCTGTGAGCCCTCACAAAAACTCAACAAAAGGGTTAGTGAAACACGATAAGCATTTTTTTCATGGATAACAGTATGGTTTCAGAAACCTCAAACCCTGTGGCATACATTTCAGAAATCATGTGATTAAACATTCAAGGCGTAGGTTTCACCCATTCATGCATAATTAAACCCGTGGGCAAAAACATAATGAAATTCATCCATCATACCTCGTACATTCAGATGATCCAAATTAAGAGCATAAAATCATGGGAATGAGGCAAACCTGATGGGAGAGACCGGTTGAAATCAAATGGCACGGCTGGGTTTGCAAGACAAAGTTAGGGTTTGCGTGAGATGAAAGTGTGTGAGTCAGATTGAATTTTTCAGAGCTGCCTGGGGGTTGCTCTGAGTTCTCTGTCAGGTTTCTCTCCAGGTTTTGTCAAGGGTTTTGTATCAAGGAAACCTCAGAGTATTTTGCTTCTCTTCCTTTTTCTGTCTGATCTCTCTCTTTTATAACCTGATTTTCATGGCTTTGTGGGCTCAAATGAGAGAGGTCCAAGTCCAAGTTTTTTCTATTATATTTTATTTATTTATTTATTATTATTTTTATTTATTTATCTTTTTTTGTAAAAAAAAAAATTTTCGTTTTTTTTTTTTTTTTTTAAAGTTTCTTGGATCTAATTCTGATTGACATGATGAAATGCAATATGAAATGCTAAATGAATGCATGAATGAGGAGGGCAAATTTTGGGGTGTTATAGGTATGTCATACAAAAAGTCGTAAAAGAAAGTGTGCTAGCAGATTATCTCTCACATCAGCCAACAAAATATTATGACCCTATATAGTTTGACTTTCTTGACGAAGATATTATGGTAATAAGGTATTGCGATTCCCCAGGTACCGATGAAGGACCTGAACCAAGATCACGATGGAAATTGGTATTTGATGGTGCCTCAAACACAACCGAACATGGAATTGGAGCCATCATAACCTCCCTAACAGGGTACCATATTCCTTTCGTAACTAGGTTATGCTTCACCTGTACGAACAACACGACAGAGTATGAGGCATGTATCTTGGGGATTGACGAAGCCATCGACTTAAGAATCAAGATCCTGGAGGTATATGGAGACTCAACTCTTGTCATCAATCAAATCAAGGGAGAATGGGGAACTTATAATGCTAAGTTAATCTGGTATCGAGACCATGTCCGGAAGTTGATCACTTACTTTTACGAGGTTACCTTCCATTATATTCCTTGGGAGGAGAATAAACTAGCGGACGCCTTGGCCACATTATCATCCATGTTCAAGGTCAAGTGGTACAACGAAGCACCAACTATATGAATTCACCGTCTGGATGAGCCTGCCTAATGCATAGCCATAGAGGAAGAAGGGGATAATAAACCATGGTTTCATGACATCAAACAATTCCTTCAGAAACAAGAATATCCCGCAAACGCCTTAGGTGGTGATAAGAAGACACTCAGGAGATTGGCTTCCCAATTCTTCCTTAATGGATAAGTGCTTTATAAGAGGAATCATGACATGGTCTTTCTCAAATGATTAGACGGGTATGAGAAAGACACGCTTATCAAAGAAATTTATGAAGGATCCTTTGGCACCCATGCTAATGGTCATGCCATGGCTAAGAAAATTCTCCGAGCAGGATATTATTGGTTGACTATGGAAACTTACTGCTTCAAATACGTCAAGAAGTGTCACAAGTGCCAGAGCTATGCAGATAAGGTACATGTTCCACCTACTCCCTTAAATATTCTGACTGCTCTATCGCTGTTTTCCATCTGGGGTATAGACATAATCAGGATGATTGTGCCCAAAGTTGCAAATGGACACCGATTTATTCTGGTTGCTATCGACTGCTTCACCAAATGAGTGGAAGTTACTTCTTACACCAATGTGACAAGACAAGTGATTGCATGATTCATTAAGAAGGAAACCATTTGTCAGTACGGGGTTCCTAACAAAATTATCACGGATGATGGGTTAAATCTAAATAACAAAGTGATGGATGAGTTATGCGAGAGCTTCAAAATTGAACACTATCATTCATCACCCTATCGACCAAAAATGAACAGCATAGTAGAAGCAGCCAGCAAGAATATCAAAAAGATTATCCAGAAGATGGTGAAGACCTACAAAGACAGCCATGAGATGCTCCCTTTTGCACTACACGGCTATAGAACTTCCACCCGCACTTCAACAAGAGCAACTTCCTTCTCTCTGGTATATGGTACCAAAGTTGTACTCCCTGTAGAAGTCAAAATCCCTTCATTAAGAGTCCTGATGGAGACCAAACTAGACGAAGCGGAATGAGTACAAACCAGGTTCGATCAATTAAACTGCATAGAAGAGAAACGCATGGTTGTAGTATGTCACGGGTGTCGCATTACGCGAAAAACCGGCGGGAAACGAAGACAACAGAGCCGCCACCGTGCGTTATTTATCCCAAAAGAGGGAAAGGAAACGCTCGAAGTAAACCTGGAAAAGACATGGTCTCGCGACCAAAGAGAATGGGATCGGGAGTCGGTTATGCGAAGGGAAGGTATTAGCACCCCTACGCATCCGTCGTACTCGACGGGATCCACGCACTAAAGGAAGGAATATGGTTGCTAAACACTGCTCAAATAAACACACACTGGCTGAAAGAGACACAGGAAAACAAGAGAAACTGACTCGGCAGGATATCGCATCCTGGGCCTACTTAGTCTATCAAGCATAGACATCAGAGTCGAAGTAGTTCGGACTGGGAAAACACATGCTCGCTAGGATGTCGCATCCTATGCATACGTATCTTCTTGGACTAAGAAGAATCAGAGCATCCGTAGCTCGGCTCACGCACGCCAAACAAAACCACACAAACACGGGCAAACATGGAACCCGAATGCCAATCGCTGGACTTATATCAGCTTCCGAACCAAACACACCCACACTGGAATCCGAATGCCAATCGCTGGACTTATATCAGCTTCCAAGCACACAACAAGAGGATACGGAATGCCAATCGCTGGGCTTACATCCATCTCCTGACACACACAAAGACAAAACAAAAGGGCGCCCAGAGAGATCAGCTCATCTCCTGCCTACGTACCTCATCTGGTATGAGGATCAGGGCAACGTAGTTCCCCCACGAAGGGACACAGGACTAGCCTAACCAGATAACAGAGGGAGACACAACTAGGGAGACTACGACTCGAGCCTAGATGTTATCATGCAAAATCATCCCTAAGTCAAGGTTGTTATCTAACTTGCACAGGGAGCAAGCTATCCTAATCAGCACAAACAGCAAAGCAAACAATCACAAACAGCACACACTATATGCACACAAAGTGGGGCTCAAACAAGGGTTAGGCTGCAAGAGCAAGCCAACTGTATCAGGGTGATGTTAGCTCTTAACCTTAACATTGCGGGTTAAGGTGAAGCAGATGAAAGGTTAGTGAAGATGAGACTTCACAGCTCTTATCCCTGGCCTGGGAGAGCTTAAGACAATGAAGTGTGGGTCCAGAAAGTGGGAACCCTTCTACACTTATGACATTGACTCAACTGTACAATTGTACAAGGATCTTGGGTTACTATCCGCAATGCATCAACACAGTGGTGTGAGCAGAGGGATGACACAACAGAATAGCAGGAGATAGATTGCATATCTCTTTTATCTGCCCATTGCCTTATCAAAGGTCTTTTCCTGCTTGGGGACGAAAATAACAAGCACAAACATTGCCTCTTAAGGAGGACTTCAGACAGGTGCCTGGCCAAGTAACAGGCCAGGTCTTCCAGACTACATGGAGAAGAGATCATTATACCTCAATGCTCAAGCTAGCAAGCAAAGCAAAAGCAAGTTCTCAAGGGAACTATAACAACTAAGGTACCTGAAATCAATCCAATATAATCAGTACTCAGCTCAAACAAAAATCAAACAGACAATGGTCAACAGTTAACTATACATTCAAACAACAGTCAATGCACAAAGGTGCAAGCCACATGGCACAAACTCAAGTTTCAAAACCTACAAAACAAACTCAAAGTTAGTCATAAACAAGCAATAAGCCAACTCCAATTGAGTGCACATCATCAAGCATAAGCAATTGTGCTCTTTGACCTGAAACAAAGCTCAAATGTGAGAGCACAAACCACTAGTACAAGACTAGGGTCAAAATAGGATCAATAAACCAAAACAGAACATGAAACTTATCCAAACTCAAGGTCAATCAAATAAGAATCAAACCCAAGTGGTCTCATGTTCATATCATCAAGCAATATCATTTCATACATCAATCATGGTCAAACATGCAAGTTAGAACCTCATAGAACCAAACAGAATGATTCAACTCAAATCAACTCACAAACATTTCAATAAATCTCCAAAACATTCATGGTCAAACAGCATTCATATCATGGTCTACACACCAAATTTCAAGCCATTTGGACAAAGGGAAGCAAGTCAATGAAATTCATCAAGTCAACACAAGTTTAAACAAGCTCATACAAGGCACCAAAACATGCATCCACTTCAAGCAATCATAAAACAGAATTGGAATAATATAAATGAACCAAATCAAAGCCATGGCTCACTTCAAGACGTCTATAATACACATGCCAAATTTCAAGTCCATCCAATAAACCACAAGAATTTCCCAAATCAAATAAAATCATGTCTCACAAGAAGTCAACAATTGGTCAAACAGGGGAGAAAACCTCAATCAAATTGGAAATGCACTCAAAATATCCACAAAAATTCTCATTCAAACTTAACATCCAGAAGATTCAACATGCAAAAATTCAAGTCCTTTAGAGTTCATATGGCATGGTAACAAAAATCATGAAGTTGCACAAGAAATAGTGTGACACAAATTGTCACACCTCTAATGATCAGGTCATATCTCACAATCCAAGAATGCAAAAATCACAAACCATATACCAAAATGACCAGGAATGAGTCTAGATTACACATGTAAAATTTCTAGAATTTCCAATTAAGCATCATCATTTCATGATCAAAATAGTAAGCATGGTGCAACAAATGACATGTTCACATAAACCCTAGCCAAAACAGAAATCCACACGTGCACAATTTCCACAAAAATCATCAAAAAATTCTAGAGATTACAAGGATCATCATGGAAAAAATCTCATATTAATTGGACAAACCATCAAGAAGTTATGAATTTTCTATTGAGAAGAAAAAATAAAAAAAGTGAACAAGGCATGATGAAACATGGATACATGAATGAAATAAATGCCAAAGCCTAAAAGAGAAAATGCTATCCGGTGGAATCGAAGTGTGGACACGGCACCACCAAAACGCAGTCGTCCCACTTACTGACGTGGCGACAACTCATCCAGTCCAGTCGCGCGTGGCACGGTCAACAGGCGCATGGCCAATCGTTTTGCCAAGCGGCATGCCACGCTAGCACTGATAGGGACTAAGCCCTAGCGCTGTAACATAGAAGGCGGTGCTACAGTAGCCCGCGGCGGAATCAACCGTCTCCTTCATGGAGACGGTAAAGCCAACAACAGTGTCACCTCTTTTTTTTCCAGATTTCGCAGAACCGCACACCAAACGAAAGATCTCGACGTGAGGAGCTCGAATCTAACACTATTTCGCTCTAATCCTCAAAGAATCAAACAAATCGATCAAAATAACATTTAACATTCAAACTTTAAACTCAAGTATCTTGCTCAATATTGCGCCATTTTCCACAAAATTTATATCAGCAGAATCAGGGTGAAAGGAACTTCATGATTATACGCTTATAAACAAGATATAAGCCGCGCGAATTCTGACCTTTTTTGGAGCTTTATCCATGGCAGTGATGGATTTGGAGTTTTTAAGCCTTGCAAGATGAAAACAGAAGCTCTTCAATGCTCCAGTAGATGAATGGATGGTGGATTGAAGCTCAATTTTGCTCGATCTTGCTCAAATATGCAGCTGCCATGGGAGATGCTTGATGTAACAGTCCAAGAAACAGCTTGCAATCCTTGCTCTTTTTCTTCAATCCAGCTCAATGATGATTGTAGATGATGATTCAATCGTGGAAATGGCAAGGGATTGGAAGAAACTTGCAGGAAAAGTGAAGAGAAAAAGTGGAGAAAATTTGCAATTCTTAGATCTAGATCTGTGTGAATGAATGTTAATGTGTTTTCTGTTTTGATTATGCATATATACCATGGATTAATCATCTTTGCTAAACAAGATTAAGCCAAGCCAAAAGATTAATGAAATGAGTGTTTTTGTGCAAATTGGGAATTCACCCTCATGTGCATGGGGTGCATGCTACAGTACACGAAATTGGGCCTAAATCCACTTAAAACTCTGTTGGTAATCCAATGGGAATGTTGCCAAGTGTAAACAATGCATTATTTTAATATTTGAAAATTCCAACCAAAAAGTCAAGTGAAAAATCAAATAATTTTGTGATGAAAATGCATGACTTGTGATGCATGATTTAAATAGTGCATGTTAAAAGGAGAATGTAGCAAAAAACCCCACTCAATTTGGCCAAATGGTGTGAAAGTTATCCCACTTTGAAGTTCAAAATATCTTGACAATGATTTGATCATAACTTCCCAACCACACATGAGAAATTCATGTTCTTGGACTTTTTGGAAATGGGAGAACAAGATATTCAACTTTCATGTTGGACAAAATTTCATTTGAAGCTTGTATGATGATGTAAACTTGAGGAGAAGAACTTTCCATTTTTGGCAATTTCCAATTATAGGTCACTTACTATTTTTGGCAATTTTTCATCTGACCTCAAATTCTTCAATCTTGATCTTTGAAATGTCAAATGAGACTTGTATGGACATGAATGAGGTCTTTCAAACCATTTCCTACCTTCAAATCCTTGATTTCAGGCACAGTTGACCATAGTTGACTTTCTAGGGTTTCTGGTGGATTGAACAATGACTGATGACTTCTGAGCACCCAATCTTTGACCAAACCACTTCAAAAGGACCCCTAGGTCATGTGAACATGTTGGACCAACCCTAGGGCTTTGCTTCCTTGAGAAATGCACTTGCTTTCTTGTTTGAATGATCCTCCTAACCAGTTGACCTAATCTTGTCTGATGGCTTGCACTTGGGCAAAGGACAATGCAATGCTATGCAGTGGACAATGTAATGCTAATGACCTAATGATGAAAATGTATGTACAAAATGGGAGGTGCAAATTTGAGGTGCTACAGCTGCCCCTATTCAATCAACTGGGGACCCGAACGGATGAGAGCAACGGCTGTCAGACTTTCAGGGTAAACAGGGATTGAATACCAAGAACCGTAGAATTTGCACAATGCGGGGATCCACCAACGGAAACGTCCACTGGGATCTGATATTTATTACTGGGTATTTTGATTTTTTTTTCTTTCCAAGGATACAGTCACATCCAGACATCACAAGACGATGAATGGGAACAGAAATCACAACTAGATGCCAACGGACAACTAGGAAAAACTCAACGTTTACCAAAACCAACGGAGAGGTAACCAGACATTAATGAATGACTGGGAGAGATACAACCATACGTCAGCGGACGACATGGGAAAAACTCATCGTTTACCAAAACCAACGGAGAGGTAACCAGACATTAATGAATGTCTGGAAGACTCGACCAGACGTCAACGGACGAACGGGAGAAGCTCGACGTTTACCGACATCGAAATATGATGTTTACTGACACCAAAAAAATATCGACCAGACATTTACGGATGAATGGGAAGAACTCGACGTTTACCGACATCGAAAGATGATGTTTACTGACACCAAAAAAAGATCGACCAGACATTTACTGATGAATGGGAAAAACTCGACGTTTACCGATATCGAAAGATGATGTTTACTGACACCAAAAAAAGGATCGACCAGACATTTACTGATGAATGGGAAAAACTAGACGTTTATCGACACCAACGGAGAGGAGACCAGACATCAACGGATGCATGGGAAGACTCGACCAGACATCAACGGACGAACGGGAGAAGCTCGACGTTTACCGACATCGAAAGATGATGTTTACTGACACCAAAAAAAGATCGACCAGACATTTACTGATGAATGGGAAAAACTCGATGTTTACCAAGACCAACGGAGAGGTAACTCTGCATGGGGAAGGGTACAACTAGACGTCATCGGACGAATAGGAAAAACTCGGCGTTTATCAGAACCAACGGAGAGGTAACTCTGGGGGAATCAACAGTCATTAACTAATGATCTGTGGGGAATAAGCAACTATACGTCATCGGACGCATAGGAAAAACTTGGCGTTTATCGAAACCAACGGAGAGGTAACGCTGTGGGGATAATGATCACAACCAACCGTCAACGGACGACCACGAAAAACTCGACGTTTATCGACACCAACGGAGAGGAGGACTCTTCTGGGGAGAGAGAACAAGACTCAACCAAACGTCAACGGGCGATTGGGAAAAGCTCGACGTTTATCGACACCAACGGAGAGGAGGACTCTTCTGGGAAAGATGCACAACTATACGTCAACGGACGAATAGGCAAAAACTCGATGTTTATCGACACCAACGGAGAGGAGACTCACTGGGGATCACGGTCACGACAGAGAGCAGACAGGAAGGAACACCAAGAATACCGGGTTGTAGGCATGAAAACTGGTGACCGACCAAAGCGTGAATTGGTTTGTGTTCCAAGACACTCAACATCCTGAAGAGGGCTAGAAAAGCGATCTTGTTAGAGGATGGTCATTCGATTCCACCAGGAATACGAATCTTACTCTGATGGTGAAAACAATCAAAAGATTGACCAAAGAGCGCATGAGATATATTATCTATAGCCGTCAAAACGTAGATAATACACTCGCATGGAAGATCATCCTAACCGGTTTGTAGGTTGTTAAAGGATAAATCGACCGACATCATCCTGAAGAGAGCAAAGGCAAACTTGTTAAAGGATGGACATTCGATTCCACAAGGAATACGAATCTTACTCTGATGGTGAAAACAATCAAAAGATTGACCAAAGAGCGCATGAGATGTATCATCTATAGCCGTCAAAACGTAGATAATATACTCGCATGGAAGATCATCCTAACTGGTTTGTAGGTTGTTAAAGGATAAATCGACCGAAAAGAAAGGCATCGGGGTACCAGACTAGGTATGCAAAGATGACCAATCAAAAGGGGAAACCACAAACATTACCAGCAAACGGTGAATGAAAGAGGACCCACTGAGATAAAGTTGCTGACTCTGAGCAAATACCCGAAAGGGGAAAGGAATATCAATACGGACTGGATAATGATAACCACAAAGAGGGGATTACATCTACCGGTTAGTAGGCAGAAAACCACGGAACAGTAACCGTCATCACTAGGATGAGCACAAGGGTAGACTCCGCAAAGAGGAGAAAAGAGGATTCACATCTACCGGATAGTAGGTAGAAGACCACAAAGATAGGACTTACAACTACCGGTTTGTAGGCAGAGGCCAATAAACTCTGCTGAGGATAAGATGAATGAGTGCCGGCTAGTGAGCAACTACTCATTTATACCACAGGGAAGCACAAGAGACAGTCACAAGGAGGCCAATTTAGGATCGATCCAAAAAGGCATACTGAATCAAGACTCATCCTAATGAGGAAAGAACTCAATAGGGAAACCCATCATGTTATGTGTGGGGAGGGAACGGAAACATCCGTCATCCACGAGGATATAACTCAGTGGGGATCGCAGAAGGAAATGACAGACACTTTCTGCTTAAGGGGTCGACTCTATATGGAGATTAGACAAACCCACATCTGCTAGGGGAGGATCTACTGGGGAGATCTGGTTTTCCTTTCACCAACGGATGAGGAAATAAACCTCTCTGGGGGGGTATCAATCCTGAATGCTGTCAGGAGCAACTGTAGCAAATGTGTCGTACAAATGTTGAACGAGAATCCGCCTCTGCCGGGGATACGGTCTGGTGGGTAACACATGAATGCATATGTTTGAATTTTTCTATGGCGTAATGCTCCATATTGAATGGAAATGCTACGCAATTTGAGGATGCAATGATTACTATATGCCAAATGCAAATGATGAAAACTCCGTTGGGGAGCCCAAAGATCAGATACTCCAACTATGTGGGGAGACTCCGCTTGAAGAAATCTGCTTGAGGAAAACTCTGCAGGGAGAGAAACGACTTCTCACTCATGCTGGAGAAAGAGATATTGTTGCTGGGGAAAGGATAGACTCCGCTGGGGATATGGTAACCTTCAGGCTTGCTGAGGAGGCACCGATCTCGAATCTGCTAGGGAGATGACACTCTCAAACCCATTGGGGAAATACGGCCTATCGGACACGGGCCGCCCTTCGATTCGTCGAACACTGGTGTTCACCATCCTACCACAGTGTTGACTTTCCACTTTTGAGAACTCCCAGGCTCATCTGGACTTTTCTGATTCATCATCTTGTATTCCCGCCCATGGGGATCGAACTCCTGAGATTCATACAAACTTTCCGGTCCTCAGACTTTGAAGAGTCTTCTTGATTACCCTCTAGGATCGTCGTCCTTCTTTCGTCGTCCTTTCACCGTTCTTCTATCCCTTGCCCCTGATTGGACTCTGTGGGGATCTCCTGTCAAAGTATTCCCACTCACAACCTGCAAGTGAGTGAACATGGCTAACAGCACCTGCAAAAGAGATCGTTAGATAAAAGCGTGCCCCAGGCGTGCCGACATTTCAACACCTACGTCACTCCAACTTCCGAATACGATTTCCAGATTTCTACCTTATAAGCATGCACCGGAAGGGATCTCTATGTTACAAAATGCAAATATTCTTATCAAAACAAACAGATGTTTTTGCAATCAAAGCGGTAATGAAGACAAAAACAAAATTATTTGACTGAACACGCATTTTATTGACTGAAAAAGATGACTCAAAACCGAGCAACACACAGGAAGCAATCCCTGAAAAGAGGTGATCGCGCACAAAAGGAAAAAATCTACCCTAATGGCAATGTGAAACCGTGATCTCATCGGGTTCCAACTCGATTACACCTCATATGTCCTCAAGACTTTCTGCACTTTCTGTCTTCTGAACAGGACGCTTCCGATCGATCTCTGTCAGAGATTATCCAAGTCATATCTCAAGCACAAACGATCATGCTGGACGCAGTTGTTCGTTTCAATCCCTCTTTTGCCTGGACCGCCCTTTCGGGTTTCAGTCCACCGGGATACCCTTTTTTGCCCAAGCCGCCCTTGTGGGGTTTTCGACTTGTCGGGTGTACAGTTCTTTTCTTTTATTATCCCTAACTTTTGGCCGAACCTTTTCTCTTTTTTTTTTGTTCGCCGGGATGCCCCTTTTTGCCTGGACTTTTTTCTTTTTTGTCCAGCGGGTCAATTTTTCACGAAGTATCTTTTAACTGCGTCCGCATTCACAGGGGATGGAAAATCTTCGTCATCCGTGGTCGTCGACAACAAAGCTTTGTCAGAGAAACCTTTTTGACCAAGAATGGACATCCATAACTGTGTGCCTACTTGCCCCACGATCGTTGAGGAGGAAGGATCCTTTTCAACACCACATCTCCCACGTGATACGCACGAGGTCACACTTTTCGGTCAACGACACGCTTCATTCACTGGGTGCAACTGCCCCATGACGAGTAACCGCCAGCCTCTTTTTCCTCAATCAGGCTCAACGCGTCATACCGAGTCCTCATCTACTCAGCCTTCTCTAATTTCATCCATCAGGGCTCTTCACAATGGGACCTAGACTTCAGTAGATAATATCAATAGGTAATATCACTTCCAGCCCATACTGAATGAGAAAGACGTTGCCCCAGTAGATGCACGCACCGCGGTTCGGTACCCAGGATGCCAACTTCGTACTCAGCCACCATCGTTGGTGCATTCAAATGTTATCGGGGAAGCACTAACTCATTCACTTTAAACTCTCCCCATCAGACATCAGAATCCGTTCGGATTCAGGGTCAGGCCCCTCCTCCGGGATCGGTCACTCTCAATCTTTCGATTTGAGTACCTCGAGATGTCCTCACCAGGGAACTCAAACTTCCTGGGTTGATAATCATCAATGGGCTGTATACCATGAATCGATCATAAGTATTTTCCATCTCGCAACCCATCCAGTCGATGCTAGCTTCTCAGGCACATACTCGATCAGATCCATCTTGGAAATCCACGAAGTGGTAGGAACCAGCATATACTGTCTCAGTCGGCGAGCAGCCTATGCCAAAGTACAGCGAGTTTTATCGAGCAGTGAATGTATTGTCTCACAGTCGGTAAACTCTTTGCTAAGGTAAATTGCATGCTCTTTTCGACCAGACTCGTCATGCTGACTCAGTACGCACCTCATAGACCCCTCGAGGGCTGTCAAGTACCAGATTAACAGAATCAGAGGTTCCTGCAACTTATCCCTTTTTCCAATGCCCCTTGGCAATCAATATCCTACCTGACCGTTTGATCTCTTTTTGTTTTCGGTTCAGGCATTTCTTGCGTTATTTTTCTTTTTCTTTTTCTTTTTCTTTTTCTTTTTCTTTTTCTTTTTTTTTCTTTTTTTTTCTTTTTTTTAGTAGGATCGACCTCGATTCCTCTTTCGTTCACAATAAACCTCAGCGGTTTACCGGACAGCACTCCACAAGTGCACTGATTCGGACTCAACCTCAGTCTGAGTTGTCTCAATCCGGTCAAATGACTTGCCCCGGATTCCTGAGTTGTCTCAATCCGGTCAAACGACTTGCCCCGGATTCACCAGATGCCCTTCTTCTGTTTGGGACTTTGCTATCATGTCATCAACATAGCATTTGATTCCACGATGAGTCATATCATGAAACAAAGTCACTCTGATACGTGGCACCGGTATTCCTGAGACCGATTGGCATCGCCTTCGCTCTTGACACTTGCCTCTAAGCGGAACCAACTTTCACTTCCTTTCCGACCTCGGCGGTGCCTGGATTATCAATCTTGAATCGCTCCTCGTGCGGTTGAATCACCTTCTCCTCTTGTCTTAACAACCTGGCTAATTCCAGCAGATCACAATCTTCTTCGCCTTATTCTTCGGCATGATAGATCGGATTGTCGAAGTCATACAGAGGTGTAACCGAATTGTTATCAATGAGATCAGGAGAATAGTCACTTGTGAGGTCGGAACAAGACGAATCAAAAGGAAAGAAAAAAATGAAAATAAACATTGCCATTTTTTTATTTTTAAAACTGCAAAACTAAGTGAAAAACAGGGAACACCGCTTTTAATCACCAAAACATCCATTTATTACTGATGCAAAATGTTGCACAATGAAACACATGAGATGGCCCTTACAATAGACCATTACGTTTTGGGCAAAACGTATGGCTTTCATGCAAACAAAAATTGAAAAACAGAAATACTACTCTTCAGGATGAGTGATAGTGATGATCTTTGAGGCCTTCCAGTTTCCTGGTACGCACGATTTTATCCACGACTCAAACTCGCGGTCACAGTCAATCCCTTCACCTACTGTACAGGCGTGACCAGGATCCAGCATTCCTGCACTGACGAAAGTGTACGGTGGACGGCATCCTCTGTTTTGTCTAGACGACTCCTGATCTGGCTGATAGCCGACCCCAAACATGTATGCTTTTACCATGATGTCGATGATCCTTCCCCAACCTTGGGCCTCTCTGTTCTTTACCACTTCCAGGGCTTGTTTATAAGAAGAAATGGACAACTTATTCTCTTTCTCAACAACAAAGGCGTTTTCCACCTGGACTGTTTCCACTGCCTGACTTGGTGTTTCAAATTTTCCACCGTCCATTTCTACTTCCGACATCTTCTGAGTCGTCTCCCTCATCATTGCACACTCACTTGTGGCGACAGCCGCACAACAATTACCAATACTAGGGAAAGCTCCATCCTTCATCAGATGTTTTGAGACCACAGACACTGAGGTTTTTAACTGATCTCCCTCAGTCACCTTTGTTCCTCTCTTGTCCTTTGACATCACTTTCACCCCCACGGAACCTGGCACGGGGTTAGGGTTAACATTCAGTGTTGGCGCCAAACTGATGGCCTTAGAATCCACCATGTCTTGGATGACGTGCTTGAAAGCTCTACAACCCTCAATGTTATGTCCGGGCGCCTCAGAATGGAACTCACACCTGGCATTCTCATCGTAACTTGCAGGCCTCCGATGCGGTTCTAGAGGAATCAATACTCTCGGCCGGACTAACCCCAGATCCCTCAACCTCCTGAACAGAAGAGTATAAGTCACAGGTGGCTTATCGAACTGACGATCTGGCTTCCCCTTCTTGACTTGACTCTTAGCTTTCAATACTTTCTGTTGAGGTAGTGGTTGTTGCTGTGGCGCCGATGAACTACCAACAGGAGTGGTTGCAACGGCAGCATACGGGTGATACCGATATTTACTGTGCTCCTTTCGGACAGGCGCACCACCTGATTCGACCTTCTTAAGCTGACTATCGCCAGAGGATTTCTGTACCACAGATGACGGAGCATCCCCCTGAACTGTCTCATTTGTCATCCAGCTTTCAATCCTATCCAACCTCTCAGCAATCGCCTTCTGCCCCAAGGCGAGCCCCTGCACGGCTTTGAACAACTCCCCTATCATCTCTTTCAACTCGAAGATATCGGCGTTGGGAGGATCCATTAGTCTGAGCTATTTGAACGGAAGAGCTATGCGCACCAATTAATCACTGACACCTACAAAACAGCAAAAATGTTAGTATGACTCACGCATGCAATGTCGATCCGTACCAGGAAAATTCTGTCCTTTGATTCTGGCGTCACCGAGACAGATAATTTTTCATCAATAACATTCGGACATTTGGATATCTTTCAACCAGAATCTTAATCAAAAAATGGACCCTGAGTACGGATAGACATGGGTTGAATGCAGATGAATGCGAAATGATAATGATGCAAATGCATGAATGCAGACCACTGTGCCACCAAGTCCTCTGAAGACCCATCAAATCTCTGAACCAGTCACAGTCATCTGAGGGGCTAGGTCACCATAAATCCGACTGGGGGAAGCTCCGAAATAAACGGAACCAGAGATTACATCTCTATCATCACAGGAACATCCACTGAACGGATGACAGTCAGATCCTCTGAATAGGTACTCTCAAATTCGACCCGGGTATCCGAAATAAACGGAACCCGCTGATAAATCACGGACAAAACTCCGGCGTCCCAGAAATAAATGTCCATAATTCACAGTCACCATCAGTACCAACCAACAAGTCACCAACTGTACCTATAATGATCATTCCCTCCCCACTCACGGGTGTCATCTAGGCCAGGGTAAGGTCGAAAGAAACGCAACATAAATAACCTTTCACAGAATACCATCATATACATACCCGAAGTATGTAACGATAACATCCCACCAGGGTCTGAACTACTCGTGATATCAATGTTCCGCTAAGTGGCGCAATACCACCCGCTTCCCATGACTCACTCTATTCCTAAGTATCCTAGATTTCACTCATGGCCTGGGTATTGGGCCTTTTACCTCGAGTAACTCCCACCCCAACAGAGAGAAACAGACAATCAGCCAGCCAGATGAACAATGAATATGAATGAATGCAAACATAAATGCAAACATAAATGCAAACAATAAATGCAAACAATAAATAATGAATGCAATAAATAACAGCAAACAGCACCCAAAACCCTAACCTAGAGAGCGCTAGGAGAGACTCGCTTAGGGAAGATGGACCAGCAGAAGGTCAACTTCTCGTATTTCCCCAGCAGAGTTGCCAGCTGTCGCATTACGCGAAAAACCGGCGGGAAACGAAGACAACAGAGCTGCCACCGTGCGTTATTTATCCCAAAAGAGGGAAAGGAAACGCTCGAAGTAAACCTAGAAAAGACATGGTCTCGCGACCAAAGAGAATGGGATCGGGAGTCGGTTATGCGAAGGGAAGGTATTAGCACCCCAACGCATCCATCGTACTCGACGGGATCCACGCACTAAAGGAAGGAATATGGTTGCTAAACACTGCTCAAATAAACACACACTGGCTGAAAGAGACACAGGAAAACAAGAGAAACTGACTCGGCAGGATATCGCATCCTGGGCCTACTTAGTCTATCAAGCATAGACATCAGAGTCGAAGTAGTTCGGACTGGGAAATCACATGCTCGCTAGGATGTCGCATCCTATGCATACGTATCTTCTTGGACTAAGAAGAATCAGAGCATCCGTAGCTCGGCTCACGCACGCCAAACAAAACCACACAAACACGGGCAAACATGGAACCCGGATGCCAATCGCTGGACTTATATCAGCTTCCGAACCAAACACACCCACACTGGAATCCGAATGCCAATCGCTGGACTTATATCAGCTTCCAAGCATATAACAAGAGTATACGGAATGCCAATCGTTGGGCTTACATCCATCTCCTGACACACACAAAGACAAAACAAAAGGGCGCCCGGAGAGATCAGCTCATCTCCTGCCTACGTACCTCATCTGGTATGAGGATCAGGGCGACGTAGTTCCCCCACGAAGGGACACAGGACTAGCCTAACCAGATAACAGAGGGAGACACAACTAGGGAGACTACGACTCGAGCCTAGATGTTATCATGCAAAATCATCCCTAAGTCAAGGTTGCTATCTAACTTGCACAGGGAGCAAGCTATCCTAATCAGCACAAACAGCAAAGCAAACAATCACAAACAGCACACACTATATGCACACAAAGTGGGGCTCAAACAAGGGTTAGGCTGCAAGAGCAAGCCAACTGTATCAGGGTGATGTTAGCTCTTAACCTTAACATTGCGGGTTAAGGTGAAACAGATGAAAGGTTAGTGAAGATGAGACTTCACAGCTCTTATCCCTGGCCTGGGAGAGCTTAAGACAATGAAGTGTGGGTCCAGAAAGTGGGAACCCTTCTACACTTATGACATTGACTCAACTGTACAACTGTACAAGGATCTTGGGTTACTATCCGCAATGCATCAACACAGTGGTGTGAGCAGAGGGATGACACAACAGAATAGCAGGAGATAAATTGCATATCTCTTTTATCTGCCCATTGCCTTATCAAAGGTCTTTTCCTGCTTGGGGACGAAAATAAACAAGCACAAACATTGCCTCTTAAGGAGGACTTCAGACAGGTGCCTGGCCAAGTAACAGGCCAGGTCTTCCAGACTACATGGAGAAGAGATCATTATACCTCAATGCTCAAGCTAGCAAGCAAAGCAAAAGCAAGTTTTCAAGGGAACTATAGCAACTAAGGTACCTGAAATCAATCCAATATAACCAGTACTCAGCTCAAACAAAAAGCAAACAGACAATGGTCAACAGTTAACTATACATTCAAACAACAGTCAATGCACAAAGGTGCAAGCCACATGGCACAAACTCAAGTTTCAAAACCTACAAAACAAACTCAAATTTAGTCATAAACAAGCAATAAGCCAACTCCAATTGAGTGCACATCATCAAGCATAAGCAATTGTGCTCTTTGACCTGAAACAAAGCTCAAATGTGAGAGCACAGACCACTAGTACAAGACTAGGGTCAAAATAGGATCAATAAACCAAAACAGAACATGAAACTTATCCAAAATCAAGGTCAATCAAATAAGAATCAAACCCAAGTGGTCTCATGTTCATATCATCAAGCAATATCATTTCATACGTCAATCATGGTCAAACATGCAAGTTAGAACCTCATAGAACCAAACAGAATGATTCAACTCAAATCAACTCACAAACATTTCAATAAATCTCCAAAAAATTCATGGTCAAACAGCATTCATATCATGGTCTACACACCAAATTTCAAGCCATTTGGACAAAGGGAATCAAGTCAATGAAATTCATCAAGTCAACACAAGTTTAAACAAGCTCATACAAGGCACCAAAACATGCATCCACTTCAAGCAATCATAAAACAGAATTGGCATAAGATAAATGAACCAAATCAAAGCCATGGAACACTTCAAGATGTCTATAATACACATGCCAAATTTCAAGTCCATCCAATAAACCACAAGAATTTCCCAAATCAAATAAAATCATGTCTCACAAGAAGTCAACAATTGGTCAAACAGGGGAGAAAACCTCAATCAAATTGGAAATGCACTCAAAATATCCACAAAAATTCTCATTCAAACTTAACATCCAGAAGATTCAACATGCAAAAATTCAAGTCCTTTAGAGTTCATATGGCATGGTAACAAAAATCATGAAGTTGCACAAGAAATAGTGTGACACAAATTGTCACACCTCTAATGATCAGGTCATATCTCACAATCCAAGAATTCAAAAATCACAAACCATATACCAAAATGACCAGGAATGAGTCTAGATTACACATGTAAAATTTCTAGAATTTCCAATTAAGCATCATCATTTCATGATCAAAATAGTAAGCATGGTGCAACAAATGACATGTTCACATAAACCCTAGCCAAAACAGAAATCCACACGTGCACAATTTCCACAAAAATCATCAAAAAATTCTAGAGATTACAAGGATCATCATGGAAAAAATCTCATATTAATTGGACAAACCATCAAGAAGTTATGAATTTTCTATTGAGAAGAAAAAATAAAAAAAGTGAACAAGGCATGATGAAACATGGATACATGAATGAAATAAATGCCAAAGCCTAAAAGAGAAAATGCTATCCGGTGGAATCGAAGTGTGGACACGGCACCACCAAAACGCAGTCGTCCCACTTACTGACGTGGCGACAACTCATCCAGTCCAGTCGCGCGTGGCACGGTCAACAGGCGCATGGCCAATCGTTTTGCCAAGCGGCATGCCACGCTAGCACTGATAGGGACTAAGCCCTAGCGCTGTAACATAGAAGGCGGTGCTACAGTAGCCCGCGGCGGAATCAACCGTCTCCTTCATGGAGACGGTAAAGCCAACAACAGTGTCACCTCTTTTTTTTCCAGATTTCGCAGAACCGCACACCAAACGAAAGATCTCGACGTGAGGAGCTCGAATCTAACACTATTTCGCTCTAATCCTCAAAGAATCAAACAAATCGATCAAAATAACATTTAACATTCAAACTTTAAACTCAAGTATCTTGCTCAATATTGCGCCATTTTCCACAAAATTTATATCAGCAGAATCAGGGTGAAAGGAACTTCATGATTATACGCTTATAAACAAGATATAAGCCGCGCGAATTCTGACCTTTTTTGGAGCTTTATCCATGGCAGTGATGGATTTGGAGTTTTTAAGCCTTGCAAGATGAAAACAGAAGCTCTTCAATGCTCCAGTAGATGAATGGATGGTGGATTGAAGCTCAATTTTGCTCGATCTTGCTCAAATATGCAGCTGCCATGGGAGATGCTTGATGTAACAGTCCAAGAAACAGCTTGCAATCCTTGCTCTTTTTCTTCAATCCAGCTCAATGATGATTGTAGATGATGATTCAATCGTGGAAATGGCAAGGGATTGGAAGAAACTTGCAGGAAAAGTGAAGAGAAAAAGTGGAGAAAATTTGCAATTCTTAGATCTAGATCTGTGTGAATGAATGTTAATGTGTTTTCTGTTTTGATTATGCATATATACCATGGATTAATCATCTTTGCTAAACAAGATTAAGCCAAGCCAAAAGATTAATGAAATGAGTGTTTTTGTGCAAATGGGAATTCACCCTCATGTGCATGGGGTGCATGCTACAGTACACGAAATTGGGCCTAAATCCACTTAAAACTCTGTTGGTAATCCAATGGGAATGTTGCCAAGTGTAAACAATGCATTATTTTAATATTTGAAAATTCCAACCAAAAAGTCAAGTGAAAAATCAAATAATTTTGTGATGAAAATGCATGACTTGTGATGCATGATTTAAATAGTGCATGTTAAAAGGAGAATGTAGCAAAAAACCCCACTCAATTTGGCCAAATGGTGTGAAAGTTATCCCACTTTGAAGTTCAAAATATCTTGACAATGATTTGATCATAACTTCCCAACCACACATGAGAAATTCATGTTCTTGGACTTTTTGGAAATGGGAGAACACGATCTTCAACTTTCATGTTGGACAAAATTTCATTTGAAGCTTGTATGATGATGTAAACTTGAGGAGAAGAACTTTCCATTTTTGGCAATTTCCAATTACAGGTCACTTACTATTTTTGGCAATTTTTCATATGACCTCAAATTCTTCAATCTTGATCTTTGAAATGTCAAATGAGACTTGTATGGACATGAATGAGGCCTTTCAAACCATTTCCTACCTTCAAATCCTTGATTTCAGGCACAGTTGACCACAGTTGACTTTCTAGGGTTTCTGGTGGATTGAACAATGACTGATGACTTCTGAGCACCCAATCTTTGACCAAACCACTTCAAAAGGACCCCTAGGTCATGTGAACATGTTGGACCAACCCTAGGGCTTTGCTTCCTTGATAAATGCACTTGCTTGCTTGTTTGACTGATCCTCCTAACCAGTTGACCTAATCTTGTCTGATGGCTTGCACTTGGGCAAAGGACAATGCAATGCTATGCAGTGGACAATGTAATGCTAATGACCTAATGATGAAAATGTATGTACAAAATGGGAGGTGCAAATTTGAGGTGCTACAACGGGAAACTGTATCAATGAAGGCTCAAGAAAGAATCCGACAAGAAAGTTCATCCTTGACATTTCGAAGTAGGCGATCTAATGCTCCGGGAAATCTTACCCATCCATCCTCATGGAAAATGGACCCCAAACTATGAGGGACCATATGTCGTGAAGAAGGCCTTCTCTGGTGGAGCTCTGATTCTCACGACCATGGACGGAGCTGAGTTACCACGAGCCATAAACTCATATGAAGTCAAGAAATATTATGCCTAGAAAAAGAGGATAAAAATCCCATTAAGTCGAAAACACTAAAAGGCGACTTAGGCAAAAATTATGGCGTCCTGGTGGATTGAAAATCCGAAAGAGAAATCCAGGCAAAAATTAGGGACTTGTATACAAATAAAACTTGATAATTCGAAAACCCAAAAGGGTGGCTTAGGCAAAATAAGGCATATCATCCCGGTGGGCTAAGACTCGAAAAGAGCATTCCAGACAAAAATTAGGGACATCCAAAAGGTATGTGACCACATCATTTATTTTATCCTACGACAAGGACTCAAATGGGAGTAATCAATTCAATCATCACCATTGGAAGCAAAGTATTGTAACCTCGAAGGTGTAGGGATAATAACACGTGTTAAATTCAATAGGGACATGAATAAATATGTTTTTCATTGCCATTTTACATATTCTTAGATTTTTGATAATCTCTCTTTACGAAAATTACTTCCTTATGTAATACTGCCCACTTACAAGCCAAATCCAATTAACAAAATTTGTTTTAAATATCTTCCTTTGATTTTTCAATTTTTTTTCGACTTGATTACAAAGTGTCAATTATTTATAATACATTGAAACGTTGGGCATAGTAAAAAAGGTTTGCAAGGAAAAAACATATCTTACTTCGATTTTGAAAACTTCAAAGGGATCATACTTTTATGACATTTCCTCTCAAGAAAAACACAAGATTTATAAATCAATAGTCACAATTTAACCAGCACGAAGGTTTCTTCTCTTCATAAGCACATTTCATATTCTCGGATATCAAGAGCATCGTGACCGGTTCCATGGATATATCAAAATCTCAAGGGGTCATAAATTCAGAACGCCATGAAAACATTGGTTCCCATAAAGTCACATATTCATCATGCACATCATAAAAGAGGCGTTAGCCCAAATAATGCATCATGCATAAAACATATACATCAATTCAAAATATGCATATAGATGCATAGATAATACACGACATAGGATTTGTGACCACCTTTAGAGTACCAACCCCTAGCTTCACTAATATGTCTCACACGCGGGATGTGCCCCATCAAATACACCAGGGATTATATCAAGGGATTTCATCAAGGGTTTTGTATCAAGGGAATCTATCATAGGGGTTTATCCAGGTTCTATCACGTGGTTCTATGAAGCATTTTAGTAAGGGGGTTCACTCGGAGTTTTTCGTCAAGGGTTTCTGCTAGAATTTTACCAAGGGGCTCAATCAGAATCTTATCAAGGGGTTTCACCAGAGTTGCATAAAGGGGTACCACGGGGTTTCATCAGGATTCTTACCATCAGGGGTTTCATCATAAGTTGGATTGGAGGCCAGTAGAGTGTCATGGATTTTCAATCCTCGCCCATCCCTAAATGTCTAATAACTTTATGGCCAAAATTTGGGTTTCGTCTCTATATTTAACCATCTCCTCCTGGAGAGGATGAAGGTTCATCGACATCATCATCCCAATCTGAAGCTGATTAACTAGGGGCAGATATCGTACACCAAATTTTAACCACCTCGTTCGTCTTTACTACTAACTTAGGATATATATCACTCATACAGTTAAGTCCCATTTGGGTCATCTGGTCAACTCCAGAGACTTAAAAAGTAAAAGGAGGACCATTTTGACTTTTTTTCCTCACGGGGACCGAATTCTAATTTAGGGGTATAGCCGAAAATATCATCCTGATAAAGGTATATAGGAGTTGTTTAATCGGGGATAACAGTATTATTCGTGGGGTTATATTTTTTAGCAGAAATGGATTAATATCGGGATACATTAGGGTTAAATTGTTATAATAACGAGACCGTTTTTCTTTACGTAATTAGAGTGTTTCTATTAATTAACAATTTTACCTATTACTTTTAAGAATATTATTAAATTAATTCCATTATTAATAATATCATTATCAATATAGTTATTATCTATTAAAATCATTTATTATTAGGAATATCTAAAAAAGGTTTTTATTACTATTATGGAAATATTATCGTTATTATTAAATTATTTATCAGTATTATTATTATTATCCATATTAAATTATCATTATTAATTTTATTACTGACTAACATTTACTATGGTGGGATTATCATTAAAAATATTAATACTGGTATTGAGTTATTATTATGGGATTATTAGGGGAATATTATTATTAATATTTTTATTATTATTGAATTATTATTATTATTGGATTATCGTTAACGATATTATTATTATTGTTATTTTGAAAATACAATTATTAATAATATTATTGTTATTATTGAAATTATTATTTATATTATTATTATTAATATTTTTATTGATAGTATTATCATTTGAATGATTATTAGTATTATTGAAGTATTATTAAACATCCTTATTATTATTGATTGGATTATTATTAAAATTGGAGTTAAAGTTGTTTTTGGTTTTGGTCTGGTGGGTCGTTCTCCCAAGGTCAGAAGTGGATTAGGCCCAATTCAGACCTCTTTCCACTTGGGTCAATGGGAGGACCCAAGGGTCAACTGGGTCAAACCCAAGACCTAACCCCAAATAGAGTCAAGCCTGACCCGACCTCTGTTCATCTTCTTCCCTCTCAGAAACCCTAATTGTGCACAAATTCGAAATCCAAGTGAATAAAAAAACGATAGTTTCCATTTCAATCCAAACTTTCCTAAATCGATACAATGTAATTTACAAATAATCCAGTCCAGATACAATCAAATATCAAAAACCTAAATCTATTTCTAGACGAAATCATACTTAATTAAAAATAAAAATCAGAATCACAATTAATCAATTGAAAACTTCCTAAAGTTACAAATCAAAATTAAAACTAAAACCTAATTCCTAGTTCTATAAATATCGGAATCTAAATCAGAAGAACGAACCCCGAAATTGATAACAGCAGAAATCCCTAACCCTCATAAGAGCTTGAAATCTAGTGGATTAGGGTTGTCATCCCTAACCTCCTTGCCGGTAAGACCTCACAACAAGAATAAAAGGAAGAATTAGAGAAGGAGGGAATCAAATCAACAAAAATAAAAGAAGATAAGGGTGAATCAAATTACCTTACCGAAGGAACCCACATTGTCGAAGGTAGGTTCTTGCTCCCTTTAAACGCCGCTCTGATATATATGATGTTAGTCGTGTTTGCCGTGTTGACTGTTTGTTTACATGATGTGGGGGGGATTTGTTGGGGTTTAATGTTCAATCTGGATTTTTATGAGGGTTTGGGGGTTTTTGGGTGATTTTTAGGGCTAGGTTAGGGTTAGGGTTCATCCAGGAAGTGTTAGGGTTCGTCCTAACCAAGTTAGGGTTCATGGGGTTGCGAAGGGTTTTGGGTTGGTTTAAGGGTTTTGGGATAAAACGATTGAGTGTTTGAATTTTCCAATTGAAGTTCAATCGGAAAACTCAGGAATACGGTGGTTGGGACGGTGAAGATGAAGAACAGGGGTGGTCGGAGGGAGAGATAGTTGAGAGGATAGAGAGAGAGTCAGAGAGAAGAGAGAGAAAAAAAAGGAAAAGTGAGAGATTGTGAAGGGGCGTGTTAATATACCTCCCCCGGATCACACGGATGCGTGCCAAGTGGCACCCTAAGGGGAACCGGATCGGTTGACCACCCTGGTCAACCAAAGATCTCATGTGTGTATGCATACAGTAGTCCTTCATTGACTGTGGATTCAAGCCTTTTGATTTGCATACTCTGACCAGTCAACCTGATCAGAGGCAAGGGCTTCGCATCCTCCATCCCCTCCGATCATGATTAGATGGTGCAGAGAGAATCAACCGTTGATCCTCCCTCACCGTGGACTTTGGCTCGCTATGGGCCTTAGGGTCTTGATGGACTCTCCCCTTTTCTATTCCCATCCCCAATACTAGCCCATTTGCTATTTCTTTTTTCCAAATAAACCCCCATTTGTTTCTAATTTAATTAATTAATTAATTACTTAATTAATTATAATTTTCTTATCTAATCCTTTAATTAGTTAATCACTTAATTAATTATTAATTTTCCATTTTATCTTTCAATTAATTAATTACTTAATTAAGTTATAAATTTCCCATTTTTTAAACTTTTAATCATATAATTAATTATAAGTTGTTCATTTAATCTTCTAATTTGTTAATTACTTAATTAATTATGAGTTTTTTTTCCATTTTCTATTTTTAAAAGTCATCTAATTAATTATTAATCTTTCATGTGGTAAATAATAAGTTAATCCCCTAATTAATTATTGAGTTTTCATTCAATTTTTAACTAATTAAGTTACTTACTAATCAATGTGTATCTATTTAAGATGTTAATTCGAATAAAACCAACAAGATTAGACCTCTTTTATTTTTGTGACATGTTTATTCAATTAATTAAATGTGTTGATAATATTGCAATTGATTGGGTTTTTTATCATTTGCATTAGGGTTGGTTAAATCATGAATTAGGGGATAAAATCGGGGATGATACTTAGGGTTTTGAGTGTCTATAACATGGGAGAAAGTCGGGAAAAAGGGTAAATCTTATGATGTTCAATTACCTATAATTTAATTTATTATATTAATATATTATATTTATTATGTTATTTATTAAATTGAATGATACTTTCGGGGTAAAAAAGGGATAAGGGCATGGGATGCGATTTAGGATAAACTAAGGGATTTTCAATGATTAAGTGGGGATAAAAATTGGGATAAAGGATTATCACCTAAGTATGACTCTTATTGTATTTTCATAAGCAATTTAAAATAAGACTTTTTCAAGGGATAAAGGGATAAAATCAATTCGAATTCACTTTAAACCATAAGACCTCTACCCTAGCGTATTGAGGCATTTTCTAAAAAAAAAACACTTCTCCGCCTCGATGCGTGAGAATTTTCAAGGGATAAAAACAATCACCCAACCATCATTTTTAAGAATAACTACGATACTTTGATCCCTCACCTAACGCGGAGGTACGTAGGCATAGAGTTGTGAACTCTAGCGAGTATAATTATAAAAATATTTTCTTAGGTATCTTGCTCAGTTAAATGAGACATCTCTTATAAATAAGTAAATAAGTAATATTAAAGCAAACATTTTTGAAACATACACTGACCCCAAAATTGTAGGAGGATCCCATTGAATACAATGGATATAAGGGGTGTCTAACACCTTCCCCTTATTTAATAGACTCCCGAACCTAGTACCTCACCTTAGTAATTAGTTTTATCATTATTTCTCTGCTCCTTAGGAATGAATAAAGGATGATGGCGACTCTGTCATTTTTTCAGTCGCGACAGAAGACATAGAGGAGTTGCAAAAAGATTTGGTTAGGATGAAGCAAGAGAAGGGTGCTTGGGAAGACAAGTTTCACGAAGATAGAATTGCAGAAACAACTGAAGGAAAATGACGACTTGATAGAGTTACTTGAGCAACGTGTTATGAAGAGGTCAATAGCCCAAGAGGATTTTTTTCCTCTAACAATTCATCATCTACTCACCTTCCTACTTCCGGTGTTTCGAAAGGCATTGTAGATCAGCTCGTGATGGAGAAGCATGCCATGAAGAGCAACTATGAAAGAGAGATCAAAAGACTTTGCAAGAAGTATCAACTTGGAGTTGGATAATCATTGGATATGATTCCATAGACCTAATTTATTTTCGCTTATGCTTTAGGATTATTGAGATTGTATTTCAGATTGTAATCCTTTCCATTATTAATAAAATGAGATTTTTAGTTTTTCAAAATGTGTTATTTCCTTTATGATGTTTGTAATATGCTTTATATCTTGAAGTTCCTTGAAAAAATTTCATTTGCATTTGCATATCATGCATCATATTGCATCTTATTCTTGCTTTGTGTAAGTTTTCCAGGTGTCTAATTTCTCCCTTTTCTTGGTCTTCATTCAGACAAGTTGTCTCACCAATACAAGACTCGTGCTAATCAACAGAAAAGGGTGGCTCATTTGGAACAAGAGAATCGTGAACTCTGCGAGGAAGCGACTAATCTGAGAGAAAGTTTGGAAAGGCTCACTGCTATGATAGAAGTTCTGGAGGTTGCTCAGAATCAACCTTCTCCTCCTTCTCAGACTCCGCTTCAGAGGACTGTGATTTTTGAAATCACTTTTGTGCCCATTTCTGTGACTCCAGTCAGTGCTCTGCAGAACCAGATGCCTCTTGGTTTTCCTTGGGGTATGCCTCCTTACTTTGTGCCTAAAGGATATCAACCAGCTTTTAAAGTTCCCTTTGCTCAACTTGTTATGTTTGTACCACCTCCCATGGTTCATGTTGCTCCTTATGTTGAAGAACATGTTTTCCATGCTGATTAGAGTGAAAGTGTTGGTGTCTATGAAAGGATGGATGAATTTCAAGACCAGTTTCAAGAAATGCAGAAAGAGATTCAAGCTCTGAGGGGAAAAGAATTGTTTAGGAAGAATGCTTATGATCTATGCTTTGTTCATAATGTAAAGATCTCTCATAAGTTCAAAGTTCTAGATTTCAATAAATATAAGGGTAACTATTATCCTTTGAGTCACTTAGTGATTTATGCTCTCAAGATGTCGACTCAAACTGATAACCATAAACTTTTGATTTATCACTTTCAAGACAATTTAACTAGTGTTGTTTTGAAGTGGTACACGAGACTTGACATCACCCAGATCACACTTTCAACGATCTAGGTGAAGCTTTTGTTTGTCAGTACAAATATAATGTTGACATGGCACCGGACCGAGATCAACTTCATGCTATGTCCGAAAAGGATAAGGAGACTTTCAAAGAGTACGCACAGAGATGGCATGAGATTACCGCACAAGCCAGTCCTCCGTTAGAAGAGGAAGAGATAACAAAGATGTTTTTGAAGACTTTGAGTCCGTTTTACTATGACCGGATGGTTGTAGGAGCTCCTAGTGATTTTACCGAGATGGTAAACATGGGGATGAGACTAGAAGAGGGCATTCGTGAGGGACGATTGAAAGATAGTGGTTCGTCTGACACTTGTAGGAAGTATGTGAATGGTTTTCCCAAGAAGAAGGAATATGATGCTAATGTTATTTCAGAAAAGAAGCATAGGAGATCCCCGAGAAGCAATCAACGTCATCAACATGTGGCTTCAGTTACCTCGATTAATAATCTTGCTCCAGTTGTTCAAGTAGCACCAAGTTATCAACCACGTTTTCAACAACGTCCTCATCAGCAGAATCATCAACAGAACCGTGTCTAGAAACCAACGCAATTTGATTCAATTCCAATGTCCTATGCAGAATTATTTCCTGCTTTGATACAAAAGAATTTGGTACAGACGAGGAATCCTCTAGCTACTTTGAAGGAACTTCCATGGTGGTATAAAGCTGATCATCATTGTGCATTCTATCAAGGTGCACCCGGTCATGATATTGAAAATTGTTTTGCTTTGAAAGCTGAGGTGAGAAGACTAGTGCAGAGTGGTATTTTGTCTTTTGAAGACTCTAGTCCTAATGTGCAAGCCAATTTGTTGCCTAAACATGGCGGTTCAACTGTGAATATGGTTGAGGGATGTCCTAAAAAGTATTGTGTCTTTGATGTCAGTCTAATTAGAAGATCCTTGGTAGAGATGCATGCAACTTTGTGCGGGCTGAGTCATTATGAGCACGATCATGTTTCTTGTCGTATTTGTTCAAGAAACCCTTGAGGGTGTGTTGTGGTAAAGAGAGATTTACAAGAAATGCTATATCAAAATCTTATTCAGATTACCAAAGATAAGGATGAAGATGAGCATGGTGTGTATATTATAGTTCCTCATTTCAATATCCCTGAATCAATGGTGATTGCCTATAATACTCAAAAGTTTGTCATTTCTCCTTTGGTTATTCTCTTGGTGGGTCATATACCATATGAATCTGACAAAGTTGTTCCTTATAAATACAATGCTACAATATTGGAAGAGGGAAAGGAAGTTCCCACCCATTCCCTTTCTTCTGTTGTGAATATTGCTGATGTAAGCGGTGTAACCCGAAGTGGTTGAGTATTTGCTCATGCGACTCCTAAAAGGAGTGGAGATACTTCTATGGGTAAGCAAGCTCAGGTGGAAGCTCCTATTGTGAAATCTGTCAAATCCAGCGGTATGAACCAGAAATCTGATGATGATGAAATGCTGAAATTGATCAAGAGAAGTGAATTTAATGTGGTTGATCAATTATTGTATACCCCGTCCAAAGATATGTCTTATCTTTGCTGATGAATTCAGAAGCTCATAGAGAGGCTTTGTAGAAGGTCTTGTAGAAAGCCTATATGGATCATGATATAACAATTGGTCAGTTTGATGGCATTATTGCCAACATTACTGCGTGTAAGAATCTGAGCTTTAGCGATGAAGAATTTCCTGAGCAAGGGAGGAATCATAATTTGGCTTTGCAAATTTCTATGAATTTCCAAGAAGATGCTTTGTCCAATGTGCTGGTTGACACATGCTCGTCTCTGAATGTTATGTAGAAGTCTACTATGTCCAAGCCCTCTTATCAAGGTGCTCCAATGAGGTTTAACAGGGTTGTTATGAAAGCCTTTGATGGCTCGAAGAAAATTGTGATTGGAGAAGTTGATCTCCCGTTGAATATAGGTCTGTGCTTATTTCAGATTACGTTTTAAGTGATGGATATCCATCCCGCCTATAGTGGTCTCCTGGATCGTCCATGGATTCACGAAGTTGGGGCAGTGACGTCAACTCTCCATCAGAAGTTGAAATTTGTGAAGAATGGAAAGCTAGTGATTATGGGTGGTGAGCAAGCCATGTTGGCGAGTCACATTCTTCATTCTCGTACATTGATGCTGACAAAGTTGTGGGAAATCCGTTCCATGCTCTTTCCATTGTTGATAATGTTGTTAAGAAGAATGTGGTATCCATGACTTCTTTGAAAAAGGCCCAACAGGTTGTGGAGAATAGTCAATCTGTCGGATGGGGCCAAGTTGTTGAACTTGCTGAAAACAAGAACGAAGTTGGTTTAGGCTTCTCACCCGGTTCAACCCGTAGATATTTGAAGCGTATTCAAGAAGTTTTTGACAGTGTTGGTTTCATCCACTCCAAAGATCTGTCTGTTACTACAATCCTGGAAGATGATCAAGAACGAGAAGCGCCAAACTTTGTGACGCACGAATTGATGTGCCACAATTGGACTGCTGTTGAAGTTTCCTCTGTTGTTCACTTGTCAAAGTAATATGCCCAAGGTTATTTTTTTAAAAAACTTTTCACTATGCCCAAGGTGAAAGCGAATCTATGCGGGCTTTGTTTCAAATTTTATCATCACTAATAAAATGTCATTTTTTTATCCATATTCTGGTTTCGCTTTTTTGCTTTTTCTGAAAAAATGGTAACATAAAAAAGCAAGATAATAATCACTTTTTATATCTTTTTCATGCTTGTGCGTTTATTTATTCATATTCTAAAATCAAGCATAAAACCATTGTGCAGATTGATTGTTAAACCCATTGAAAACAATGAATCTATGCCCTCCCCCAACTTTGAATTCCCTATGTTTGAAATGAAAGAAGAGAATGTTGAAGAGATTCCTATTGAGATTTCCCATTTGCTTGAGCACGGGGAAAAGACCATTCAGCTTCATGAAGAGTTGTTGGAAGTGATTAATTTGGGTTCTGAAGAGATCAAGAAAGAAGTTAAGATTGGGGCACTGCTTTGTCTAGATGTTAAGAAGAGGGTGGTAGAGCTTCTTAAAGAACACGTGGATGTGTTTTCTTGGTCTTATCAAGATATGCCAGGTCTTGATATTGATATTGTGAAGCATAGATTACCATTGAAGCCAGAGTGTCCACCAATTAAACAGAAGTTGAGAAGAACTCATTCTGATATGGCTGTTAAGATCAAAGAGGAGGTTCAGAAGTAGATTGATACTGGTTTCCTTGTTATTGTTTAGTGTCCTCAATGGGTGGCCAACATTGTGCCTGTTCCAAAGAAGGATGGAAAAGTTCGAATGTGTGTTGATTATATAGACTTGAACAAAGCTAGCCCAAAGGATGATTTTCCTCTGCCACACATTGACATGTTGGTATATAATACAACTAAGTTCAATGTCTTCTCCTTTATGGATGGTTTCTCCAGTTATAATCAGATCAAGATGGCACCCGAGGACATGGAAAAGATAACATTTATTACACCCTAAGGAACATTCTGCTATAGAGTGATGTCTTTTGATTTGAAAAATATTGGTGCAACGTACCAGAGAGCCATGACTACTCTTTTCCATGACATGAAGCACAAAGAGATAGAAGTCTATGTCGATGATATGATTGCTAAGTCAAATACTGAAGAAGATCATGTTGAGGATTTGTTGAAGTTGTTTCAGCGTTTGAGAAAGTTTAAACTCCACTTGAATCCTAATAAGTGTACTTTTGGTGTTTGTTCAGGAAAGTTGTTGGGCTTCATTATCAGCCAAAAGGGTATTGAAGTGGATCTTGATAAAGCCCGAGATATTTAAGATATGCCTACACCAAGATAGAAAAGTAAGTCAAAGGTTTTCTCGGGAAACTAAATTACACCTCCATGTTTATATCCCGCATGACTGCCACATGTGGGCCAATCTTCAAGCTTCTCCGTAAATATCAAGAATGTGTTTGGATAGAAGACTGTCAGAAAGCTTTTGACAACATCAAGGAGTATCTGCTTGAACCTCCTATCTTGTCTCATTCAGTGGGAGGAAGACCATTTATCATGTACTTAACTGTGTTAGAAGAGTCCATGGGTTGTATACTTGGACAGCAAGATGAAACTGATAGAGAGGAGCATGCCATCTACTATCTAAGTAAGAAGTTCATAGACTGTGAGTATCAGTACTCCATGCTTGAGAAGACTTGTTGTGCTTTAGACTAGGATGCCAAACGTCTATGCAGTATATGATTAATCATACCACTTGGTTGATATCCAAAATGGATCCAATCAAGTACGTTTTTGAAAATCCTGCTTTGACTAGGAGGATTGCTCGTTGGCAGATGTTATTATCTGAATATGATATTGAATATCATACTCAGTAGGCGATTAAAGGAATTATTCTTTCAAACCATTTGACTCACCATCCAATTGATGATTATCAATCCATCAGGTTTGACTTCTCTGATGAAGATGGTATGTACTTAAAAGCTAAAGATTGTGATGAACCATTGCCTGAAGAAGGACTAGAGCCTGGATCCCAGTGGGGTTTAGTGTTTGATGGAGTTGTTAATGCTTATGGTAATGGAATTGAGGAAATCATGATTACTCCTCAGGGTTGTTATATCCCTTTCACTACAAGATTGATGTTTGATTGTACGAACAACACGTCAGAATATGAAGCTCGTATCATGGGTCTTGAAGATGCCATTGATTTGAGAATTAAGATTCTTGATGTATAGGGCGATTCAACCTTGGTGGTTAATCAGATTAAAGGAGAATGAGAGACTCATCATCCTGGCCTGATTCCTTACAAAGATTATGCATGGAGGTTATTAACTTTCTTTAACGAAGTTGAGTTTCATTATATACCTCGTGGAGAGAATCAGATGACATATGCTTTGGCTACTTTGTCTTCTATGTATAAAGTAAATCATTGGAATGACGTGCCCAATATCAAAATTATGTGCCTTGATAGGCCTGCTCATGTGTTTGCATCAGAAGAATTCAAAGATGATAAGCCTTGGTATCATGATATCAAGTGTTTCCTTCAAAGATCCATTTTCATTACAAGAACTTTCAAGGTTCCATGGTACATGATCATTTTCAATTCCAATTCAAATAGTTTTGGAGGGAAAAGGTTCTACTTGAGAACAAGGTCCATTTGATTTAAATAAAAGTCCATTTCGTTGCCAAGATATCCATTCCATTACACAAGACCAAAAACTACAAAGTCCATACAAAATTACACAAAGTTTCACCTTTTGACCTACAATTGACTTTGATCAACTGTTGACTTTTTGGTCAAATAGTTGAACAAAGTCAACACTAATCCTAATCCTAATTCCTACATTTTCTTCATTCACAAGTTATTCCCATTCCCGTGAACCTCTACAAACTTCAAGTCTTCATGATTCTTGATGATTCTTCACTATACCATGACTTGCTCCATGCCTTGTTCCATGCCAAGGTCTTCACACAACAAGCCTTTAATATCAGCCATACAAAACATACACCATTACATTATTTCAACATAAATTCAAACATAACCAATAATCTTGATTTATAACGGTCCAACATATAACAAACCAAGGCATAAGGAAAACATCAACCAAACCACAATGTCATAGTCCAATTATGATTCAGGCAGTGCACAAAAACAACTTCATTCATTTAAGTAATACAATCATATCCAAGCAGTCACATAGCAGTTCAAGTATTTTTAACATCAATGACACTTCCATTTTTCTAACATGACTAACATGGGTCAAATTACAATCAAATTAACTAGATTTTTAAGTTGCTTCAAACACAATCCACTAGCAACTTTGACATTCTTTTGACAATTTTTAACATCATACTGATTTTAAGTATCCAAAGTGAAAACCGTTTTCATATTCCACTAACCCCTACTCAGTTTCATCTCACTGCTATCAACCTACTAATTTCAGTAACTAAATTGAGGTTATAACAGATCTAACCATGTTAACTTACTAACTCATAACACTAACCTAAAAAATTAACCAATTGTCAAATTCAATTCAACTACTAACAGAAAAATATCAAGTCTTAACATGTGAGCATTCCACAATTCAAAATTACACTAACTTTAATTCAATTCCAATATGAACCACTAATTGTCTTGATAGTTCAGGGCCTATGAGCAGACTTAGCTAATATCAACATTTCGAAATATAATAAGGGCATTGCATAACTTAAGGTTTATTCAGTTTAACTAATCTCCCAAACTACAGTATACTAATACTCTTTCATGCTAACTACAATTCAAGCTATCAACTATCTTCATTTAAAAGTGAATTATTCATTAGGTAACATTTCATAACAACTCTTACACCACATCCAAAATGATTAACCAACGTTATCTTTCTAACTAACTTATTTAATTTTTACCAACTTAGCATGATTCTAATTAATTACAGCCTGCAAGTTCCTTATAATTAACTCAACAATGTTCAATCTAATTCAAATTCTAACAACAGGAATTTAACAGAGTCACAACTAACTAACTTAATAAGTTTCCAATTCAATCTAACTAACTTAACTACAAGCCTAACTCTATTAATTTCATTTACTAACTTCCTTCACAATTTGACTAACTTTCTAACGGCTGCCCTAACTGTAAATGACTTTCCCCAACTGTTGCCCAAAGCACCTGATTCAGTTACAAGTTTAAACCTCTATATATTCTAGCCTCACTGCAAATTCATGGGGATTCAATCATTTTCACACATTAACCACCTTCAATTCATTATCAACGACTATCATAGGGACCAAACCCCTAAGGTTTGGATCCCTTGTGAAGTCCATACGTCATGTAATTTCTGAAATTGCTCTTAGGTTTCATCCTTTTTCTTCGCTTCGATGTGGGAATCTATTGGAATTTAGGATCTAGTAGGGCGAGACTGAGAGAGGCAAAAGGGTTATGATCATTTTGATTTAGGTTTTGGCTATTTAGGAGTCGTTCCGCCACCTCCGACGCGGCGGAGCTAGCTCTGGTGATGAGCATTTATTAATGTGGGAGAGAGTGGCTAATGCCTTGAAACAAGAACATGGTGGAATGTTACTTTGCTGAGAAGTTTCCTACTTTGGCTTGAGCTCGTTGGGCTCTAAAAGACAACAGTCTCATACTTTTTGTTGACCATGCCCCCTTAATTATTCCTGCAACCCCCTTTTTGAAACAACTACAACAACCAACGATGGGTTTTCCATCCTGAAGCCCAAGGCCTTTCTTCATGGCATACCCCCAGTCCAATGCACCTCCATACAGTTTGAGCTTGATCTTGTTTATTATTTTATTTTCTTAGCTTTATTGTTTCTTAAATATCATTTTTAATATTTTACACATTTTATTAGAATTTCCTATAGTAATTATTAGAATTGTTTTTACAATTTAGTTCATACCTTTAAAAAATAACATACTTAGACTTTTTAGGTTTTAATGTTACATTTTAAAAAATAATAAAAATAATACACCTTAGTCTAGAAATTAATCATGAGTCTTTTAGGTTGATTTTCAGCTTAGAATTTTTTGAAATAATGTCGTGTTCATTTTAATTTTAGATTAGTATTAATCTTAGAAATTGACATACTTGATAATATTTTGATTCCCTTAGGTTTTAGACTTAAAAATCAACGTGCTTGTTCTTACTTTAATCTTATCCCTTATTGACTGATTAATCAAAGTTGTCTTTGATCAAATGGTCCCTTGATATATATCTGATCCTTTTATCTAATCAAGTGATTAAAAGTCTCTTGATCATTTGATGGGATTAACCTTCTGCATTGGTACACTGGATTATTCAAGATTAAGACATCATACAAGACTATGAACATCAAGCACAACAAAGAGAATCTTCTTCAACAACTTGTCATTGCGGTTCGAATTGTGCGCAATGAGCCTTAAGTAGTGGAGAAGAATGAGAGGGATTATTCTAACCCTTGTTCTGAGTATATTTGAATACAGGACGTAGGCCCCAATTGTTAAAAGTATTCGCCTTCACTCATAGACTTTAGTGAAATTCAAATCAAATAGTTGTCAAGTCTTCTTCTACACATTCAACATCTTTCCACAAGAAACGATGCATCGATCTTCATCCATTTTCTTTCTTTGTCCATTTAAGACTAAAATCATTTTTGAAAGTAAATTTAGAAACACTTAAAAATATGATTTAAAATTGAATGCCAAGAGCCTTAAGCAATGTAGAAGAATAATAAGGATTATTTCTATCCTTGTCCTGAATATCTTTGAATTCGAGACATATGCCCTAATTATTCAAAGTATTCGCCTCCATTCATAAACTTTAGTGCAATTCAAATCAAGACAATCTTTTTTTTCAAATCTAAAATCAATCACAATCCATCAAACTTAATTTTTTGCCTTATGGCATTTCACAAAGGACATGTTACTTCCATTCTACAACAATACAAACACCGCTTAAGTCTCCCATGTGCGAGCATACAAGCAAATGTTTAACTGCTAGACTGCGATCCAAGCCCATCCATTCTACCGCAAATAAACAAATGCTTAAGTATCTCATGCGCGAGCATACAAACAACATTTAACTGCTAGAACGCAAAGGTTAAGATTGTTCACTGAAAACAACCAATATATCCGTATTTTCTACCATGAACTACAAAGCTTTGATTTTGTCATTGCACTATGAGAATACGTAGGCACAAGAGTCTGTATCCTTGGTGAGCATATTAATTAATAAACTTATTTTCCCCTTTTGCAAGTAACCTTTATATAGTAGCACTCGTTTACGCAAAGAACAATCAAGATGGTTCCCGTTGAGTACAACGGATGTGACGAATCTTAATACCTTCCCCTCGCATAACCGACTCCCTTACCCGTTTCTCTTCCCCTGGGTTTTATCAATATTTTCCCTTTCCTTCGGGAATAAATAAAGTTTGGTGGAGATTGTTGTATAATTGGGTGTGTGATGCGCTCAGGTATTTTTGGCGGTGCGACAAGTGGCAGTCGCCCACTTTTTGTTTCTTTGTTTGTAGTCACATGAATTTGTTCTTGCTGAGTATTTTTCCTTTTGATCCTTTCTTTTTATTTTTCGTTTTTCTTTCTCTAATTTTTCCTGGACTAATTTTTTTAGTTTGTAGTCCACCGAGATGCCCTAACTTTTTCCTAGGTCACTCGTTTTCGAGTTTTCGACTTAGTTGGCTTTTCTTCTCTTTTTTTTTTTTTAATTTCTCATATCTTTTTGTTGAAACAAATTATGTGACATTTGTTCGTTTGGTTTATTGAAAGGGTTGTGATTGTCTAGTTCCTTTTGTTTGTGAGGGGGAAATCATTGTGGATTTGCGATTATCGACCTCGCATAAGGGATAAGATGTGATCGATCCTCAGATGGGATACTCCTTTTTTCCTTTTGAAATTTTAACACATGGTAAAATTAACTGAAGACTACCCTGTCCCTGTTTAAGATTGAGGGTTTTTTTCTTACAGAAAGAAACTCCTACTCCTAGGCTCAAAGGGGTTGACTAGGGATTATCTTTTTTATATCTTCGATGTTTGAGAATTGAAACAATGCCTTACATCGCCAGCAAGGTTTTATCCAAAAGCATATAACCAGTAGTTTCATGTGTTTTGTTTTCATCACTCTCCTTTTGATTTTTGCTTAAACAAGAGTTTGCTACTGATGAGTAAAATATGAGTGAACACAAATGGGTTTATTCAAAACATGCATATTCATTTCATTATTATTATCATTCAAAAACTAACAAGTTTTACAAGTGAATAACACTTAACAAACAAAAAAGACTACAAATGAAAATGATTGAACATTCTAATAATCCCCTACATGAATAGCCTTTGTATTCATCCATAGATTGGGGTTATCACGCTTGTAGAAGTTGATGTGATAGTCCCCAAGGAGTTTCCTCTTCAAAATCTTCCAATGGATGCAACCTCTTCAAACCCATCCTTGCTTCGACTTGCATTGGTTATGGAATTGCAATTGTGCTCACATATGGGGGCATGTGATTGTTCAGTATGTTCAGGCTATTTGCTGTGAATGTGATAAACCTTGAATAAATCAATTCTTGTACCTTGTACTTGAGATCTTTGCAGTTCTCAATTAGGTGTCCGGGTGCTCTAGAGTGGAATTCATATTTGGAATTCATATCATAGCCAGGAGGAAGAGGTGTTGGAGGAGGCTTTAGATCCCTTAACTGCACTAATGAACCTTGGAGAAAATGAGGGAGAAGTTGACCATAAGACATGGGAGTCAGTTCAAACTTTTTCTTTGGCCTTCTTGGTCTTTGTTGGGCTTAGTGAGCATAGGAGTTTTACTGATTATTTGGATACCGATTCTACTTCCGCGCTTGGTTCCTATGACTTGGTCAGGGAATATGCAATGGCTATTGGTAGGGAGGCCTTGGAAGCCCGGGTTATGGATAATATCCGTGAGGCAGCCCATGACATGAGGTGAAACCATGAAGATGTAAAGAAGTGACCATCTCTGTTACGACAATTGGTTTGGGATTGCCTTCCTTTCTCAATAATGTTTGCATGATTTCCATAACTAGACTTATCTAAGTTTTCAGTTGGTTGACCTCCTCCCTCAATAATTCCTGGCCTTGCTAAAGTTCGTCCATAGTCCTTTGAGACATGCTTCCAGTTTTAAGCGTGTGTCGAGAAATCAGCTAGCTGGTTATACACAAAAGGCAATATGAGGTTTTTTTTGTTTGGTGAGAAAATATGCAGGTATGCTGACAGATGTATGAAGAATGTAGTGCCATGTAATGTTATGCAAAAACAAATTAGGTTCGAAAGATGCAATGATATGCAATATATTAGATTCAAAGGTTTGATATATATATATATATATATATATATATATATATATATATATATATATATATATATATATATATATATATATATATATATATATATATATATATATATATATATATATATATATATATATATATATATATATATATATATATATGATGCAATAATAGTATGAGATAATATAGTTTCAAATGTTTGACATATTTTGGATAATCTAAACATGATTCTCGATACAGGTTCAAAGGTCCTACGTATACATGATAATAAAGGTATGTAGGATCTTGGTTTCCTGCAAAAACCCAATATCCCCTCATAGGTAGGTACTAGTCTTCAAAGAAGGAGGTCCCTATAAAGGTCCCTAGAGTCATAAACCCATTTTAAGAGACCATTGCCTAGAATGAATGACTCGTTAGACAGTGATGCTCCCCAAAGGATCTAATCTAGGTATGGCATCTCGTGTTGACCCTAATCGTGGAATAACACCAAGTAGGTTAACACGACTCTTGCCACAATATTATCATGTGTTTATGATCAAGCTCGAGTATAGAGTTTTTCTCTCATCTAACATCATCCCAACCCACAACATAGAATATAACAGATATCTAGAATATGACAGAACATTTAAAGCAGTAAAATGCGATAAATAAAATAAGGATAGACAAGTAAGCAGTAAAGATAAACAACCAAACATGCAAGGAAACAAACAAAACTAGGCTTGACTAGCTTAGGGAAATTTTATCCCTATCTGAGTCGCCAGTTGTCGCTACACAAAAAATACAGAGTTGCCACTGAACTTTATTTATTCCAAAGGAAAAAGAAAATATCGATAAAACCCCAAAAGGCGAGGAAAATGTTTGTCGCAACCAAGAGAAAATTCATAAGTCGGTTATGCAAGAAGAAGGTATTCGCATCCCCCACATTCTTTATACTCAACAGGAACCATTTTGATTGTTCTTTTCGCGGATAGGTGTTATCATCTAAAAGTTACTTGTGATTGGTTTTAATTAAGGGGAAAAATAAGTTTTTAAGTAATGAGCTCTCCAAGATTTCGAAATCATGTGCCTACGTATTCTCATAATGTAATGAGAAAATTAGAGCTCCGTAATTCATGGTAGAAAATAAGTGTTTGTTGATTGATTTTAGTGGACGATGTTAACGTTTGTGTTCTAGAAATTAAACGTTGCTTGTATGCTCGCGCGTGGGAGACTTAAGCGTTTATTTATTTACGGTAGAATGAATGTCATTGGATCATATTCTAACAATTAAACATAGCTTGTATGCTCGCGCATGGGAGGCTTACGTGTTGTTGAATTATAGTAGAACGAATATAACATGTCCTTTATGAAAGGTTTTTGAATTCCCTAAGGCGAACACGTGAATTTGATGAGTTGTGATCAATTTTAAACTTGAGAAGATTGTACTTATTTGAATTGCACTAAAGTTTATGAACGAAGGTGAATACTTTGAATAGTTGGGGCCTACGTCCCAAATTAAAAGATACTCAGAAAAAGGATAGGAATAACCCCTCTCATTCTTCTCCGTTTCTTAAGGCTCGTGGTGCATAATTCGCCTCGTGTTTGTTAAGTATTTTAGTTTGTTTAGAAAAAGAGATTATAGTCTTAAATAAATAAAGAAAAACAGGATGTGAATGGTTCTAGGGTTTTGAAAAGTGAGAGAATGGATGATTAATCTAAAGTATCAAGTATGAAATCAAGTCAAAAATCAAATCCAATTTAAGTGATCAGGGGACTTATGATCACTTAAATGTGGATAGAAACCTAAGAGAGCATGCAATTATTCATGATAAATCACATAAAAGGTCTAATTCAAATGTAATTAATAGATTAAGATTGAACTTGACAGACTAATCAAAGGGATAAACATGCCAAAAATACATCTCAAGCCTATTGAATTACGAACAAAATAAAAAGGCATGAATGTTAGACATGATCTTTAATATACCATAAAATGAAATTAGAAGAAAGAAATTAGCAATTAAATTCAATTAAAAGTTAATCCTAATAATTTGAAAATAGAATTAAATTCTAACAAAATTAATCTAGTTAAAAAAAATAATTCTAATGAAACATGCATAGAAAATGTCGATTTAATTGTTAGAAAAAATGGTTAAAAGAGAAAATTAGTTGTAATAATAATTAACAAAATGATTTTCAAAGGGGTGATGAAAATAAAAACATGAGGGCATTTAGGAATTCGGGGTGCAGATGAAGATTGTAAGCCCAATAATATTCGTTGGTTTTTGTTTTAATTTGAAATCACTGTGGGGGTGTGGTTTTCAAAGGGTGTACTGGAAGTGAAAAGTACCCAAAAGGGCGCCCACTAAACCAAAAGCCCAGTTTGCCAAAAAAACACCACAATCAACAAAAAAAAGGAAGAAGTCAATGCGGGTTATACACCTACTCACATGGGATGCTTCTGTTTGGTTTTTTTTGTCTATTTTATCCTATTATACTGCGCATGGCCATTAGTATCGTGCCAGATGTAGAAGATGAATCTTGAATGTAGAATATTGATGAATCAGCTTGAATTGACGAACTTTGAATGATGATTGTTGATGAAACTTGATAAACTTTAGATCATGATTATTGATGATAATGTAGAAATTATTGATGGGTGATTTGTTGAAGTTGGATTGTGGCTAAGTTCCACCATTTTAGAATTTCAATGTGAATTTCTAAATGGTGATGAAGATGATCTTTGATGAGGGTTGTCATACCCCAAAATTCACCCTACTCCGATACAACTTTCATCTGATCCATGGCCCTACTGCACATGCATGCTTTCATTATTTCATCATCATAATTTCATTGAACTTTAATAACCAAAGACATATTGCATGGACTCAAGGCATGAGTTTTAAAATAAAAAATAAAAAATAGGGAAATCGATTTACCAAACTAGGTAAATCGATTTGCCCTACGCAGACACCAAAAATAAGCCTTTTTTTGCACAAAGGATATTTGGTTCCCCCCACTTTTCCACTTGCTTTCCCTATAAATATATGCACTATTCCCCCTCATTTTTCATGCTTTCTAGCCCCCAAAAATTCTGAAAAAATATCATCCAACCCCTCTTCTCCAAACCTAAATCAAAACCAAAAAACCTTTCCCTCCCAAAAGTCACCACCAACAACTTTTTTTTTTTCATTTCACATTTTTTCCTCAAAATTTCTCACTCTCTAACACTCATAACCCAACCCCTTTACTAAGCTTTCACCACAAATATTTTCATTCCAAACCCCTTGCTTCACATTCAAGCTCAACACCATTTTTCTACCTAGCTTTTTTTCACATTTTTGTGGGTAATGATTTTAACTTAAACTTTTTAACTTTTTTGTTTCTTTTTTTGATTAAAAACGGTTGCTTGTTCTTGGTTGGTCTTTTGAGATGGTTTAGATTAAAGCTTGCAAAAAAATGATTAACTTTGGTTTACTCACCTTTTTTAAAGATTTTTTACTCTTACTATCTTTTTTCACCTTTTTGTGGTTGCTTTGTGTGTGTTATCATTTTCTTTTATTATGGACTTGTTGTTGTATTTGTTTGGTTGATGAGGTCTATTAGATCATGACCATGGTTGTTTAGAGTTGATTAAATCTTCAATGTTTCAAACCTATCTATGGTTGATCAATAAATCATTCATGATACTTTGAGGCATTGATAGATTGCCTCTATTTTAACCATATTTGGGTCATTTGATGCATAGATGAAACCATGTCTTTACATTAACTTGCTAATCCATTTGCTTATTGTTACTAACTACTAATTACTAACTCCTAACATTTATATTATTGCACTTTATTTTTTTGCAATTTATTTTATTGTTCATTTTATTTCATTTACTTTATGTTCTTGTTCACTAACTACTAACTCCTAACATTTATATTATTGCACTTTATTATTTTTTTGCAATTTCTTTTATTGTTCACTTTATTTCAAATATTTTATGTTCATGTTTATTGTTATCTAACTATATCATTTACATTATGCTAATTTATTTACTATCTTATTATCTTATTAAATAAAAGAGGAATAAAAACAAAAGAAAGAGAAAAAATCATTCTTTTTAAAATATTAATAGATAGACTTAAGGTTGCATAACTTTCTTTGTTACAAATCTATTGTTAGTTGATTTTTTAATCATCTTCAATACTTTGCATCAATGATAAGCTATCCCTTAATGTGTCATATTTTAAGTCTTTTTGGCCTAAGAAAATAGTCTTCAAAAATATTCATTTTTGTACATATTACTAAGCACTAATTATACTTCATTAATTTGGTTTATCATTAACCTTTGTTATCGTGATTTTGGTATTATTGACTTATATTTGTTTTATATCATTTATATTCACTAACCGTTATTATTGTGATATTGTTTCTTTATCTTGTAATTTACTTTTATGTCATTACCTTGTAATTTACATTAAAGTACTCATCATCATCATCATTGTACAAATTCATCATGCATGTTTATTTACTTGTTATTTATTTTATTATCATCAAACATTAAAAACGACAAAAACATGATAAAATGATAAGACAAAAATATTCATTTCACTCTTAATCAACTTGGACTTAGAGGATTTCATTTTAGGACCCTTGCTTGGAGGTCTTTCCCTTATCTTTGTGATACTTTGTAAATGTTGGATTTAATTTGAAACTTACATTCATGTTGTAAGAATGGCATCATGACACCACCTTAGGGGGACATGTTTGTAAGACCATTATCCTTTGTTTAGCTTATGTCACTTTTGCACACAAAAGACTTTCTCTTGGGCTACCTTACAATGAGACTCTTTAATTTCTTGTTGGTTACTTCGTATTCATGTTGCATAAGCCAAATTTCATAATCAAAATAAAATAAACCCTTGATTCTGTTGGTGTAAGCCCTAGAGGCCAATACTTTTGGTACTTGTATCGAATTATTTATTAATTAATAAAAGGCTTTTTCTTTATTATGTTTGATTAATAAAGTCCCTAGAATAGCTAGTCCGTTTAATGTATCAAGTATGACTTAATCATGAGATCACATTAAACATAAGGACACTATTCTTAAAGTATCTGTAGTCGAGCTTTATTGTGAAGTGGGATAACATTAAAGCATTAAGACTATTATGTTTGTAGACTGATGATCACATCTCATGGATCATGGATAAGGAGTTATCAAGTCTTAAACATAGGTATGAATATTAAGAGTAATATTTATACCGGATTGACCCGCTATGAGAATACTATATAGAAAGTTATGCAAAGTGTCATAAGTTATTCTCATGGTGATAATGGTGTATACCACTCTTCGACCTGAAACCACTATGGACCCTGGATGTAGAGTCGAGTGCTTTATTGCTGATCCAACGTTATCCGTAACTGGATAACCATAAAGACAATTGATGGGTACTCCACGAAGCATGCTGAGGGACATGAGTGTCCTAGATGGAATTTGCCCATCCTGCGTAACAGGATAAATGTCTATGGGCCCAATATTGAACTGGACAAGGATGACACAGTCTATACCTTGTGTTCAATATAGACATAAGGGCAAAAGGGTAATTATACACATAATTATTATCATAGGAGTTTTTGTCAGATCACATGACATTTTCGTGTCTTGGGTAGCAGTGATGTGTTGCTAGATACCGCTCACTATTTATTATGTTAAATGCGTGATTTAATATAATTGCCAACGTCGCGAAAATCTACAGGGTCACACACAAAGGACGGATTGATGAGAGATAGAGTAACTAAAGAATATCGTAAGGTACGGTGTACTTAAGTAGAGTACGAAATATGGTAAGGTATCAAATACTTAAGTGATTTTGGCATATTATGAGATATGGGCCAAAATACACTTAAGTGGGCTTTTTAGCTTGAAGCCCACACAAGTGGTTCTATAAATAGAACCCTTGGGTAGAAGCATTGCCACTGAGACTAAAACTCAAGTGAAGACTTGGAATTTCGTTTCCCTCTCTCTCTCTCACTCAAAGCCTTCATTTGTACCAGCTAGCACTGAGATTGAAGGAACCCGTTCGTATGGACTGAGTAGAGACGTTGTCATCGTTCAACGTTCGTGATCGCTCCGTGGATTTGTATCCAAGGTTTTGATCGTTACAAGAGATCTGCACCAAAGGTTTGAATTGCCACAAGAGGTAACGATTCTATCACTGATCATGCCCATTCGTAAGGATCACTAAATGGAGAAAATTTTAAATTTCGCTGCGCCTTTGATGGCAATTCTCCTTCAGATTCAACGTCAAGTGGCATTTTTATAATCAAATTCAAAACACCTAATAATTACGATTATTATTGTGCGCCACGAGCCTTAAGTGGTGGAGAATGAGTGAGAATGGAGCATTCCTACCCTTACTCTAATTATTTTGGACGCAAGACGCTTGGCTTGTTGTCTAGAATAATCACCTCCACCCATAGACTTTAGTACAATATAATCACAAACATTCTTTCATAAAACCCTTCTTCAAGGTAAAAACAATACAACTCATCAAACTCTTTTTATGCCTTAGGGCATCATCCCGAAAACCCTTTTTTCAAAGGTAAAATCAACCAACACACAAATATTTTCTACTCCGAACTACGGAGCTCTGATTCCTCATCCCCGAATGAGTGATACGTAGGCACAAGGGCCACAATCCTTGGCGAGCACTATAATAACAAAAACACTCCCCTTCTTTTCACACATTCTTTTGAAAATAAAACAATAATAGATAAATCCCATGTATGTAAAACAACCCAAATGGCTCCCATGGACGTAAGGGGTGCTAATACATTCCCCTTACGTAACCGACTTCCAAACCCAAATCTCGGTTGCGAGACCGGTTCCTTATTCTCTTTTAGCGTTTCCTGTGCACGTCTCTTTTCCGAGGGTTTTATCGACTATTTCCCCTCTCCTCTCCGATAGAGGTAAACTAAATAAAATTTGGTGGCGACTCTTCTGACTTTGCCTCTCTTTGGCATCTCTTTAGTCCTAATTTCGTTATCGTGAAATCCCGGTAGCGACAGCTGGCGACTCTGTTGGGAAGACGAAATTCCCTAAGCAAGTCTAACCTAGTTTGGGTTGTTTCCTCTTTTACGTATGTGGAGATTTATCTGTTATCTATTTTTTCTGTATATATTGCTTTCTTTACTAACCTGTGCATATTTTCTTTGTTTACCTGTTGGTCCGAAACCCTGACTCTGTGACGAAGAATTTTTGGAAGCAATAATGATTGCAAAGAAAAAAACCTTGGGTGAAAGACTCCCCACCCGAGTCTGAGAGTTTGCTTGAGATAGGAGAGGTTGAGTAGTATTGATCAGTGAGGTGGCTTCCTCGTTAGGGTCGTACGAGAACCTCACTTAATGGTAGATTCTCTTAAGGGGATTGATCACCGTCGTGCTTTCGACGTAAGCATATTTTCTTTTACTAGAGTCAATGACCCTAAGACCCCTTTTAGAACCTTTAAAACTATGGCTAGCCTAGACCGATGGTCGCGTAGTATAGGCCACCGAGGTGCCTTCCTTGTAAGGGTCGATACGAAGATCTCACTTAGAGTAGATGACTTTGATGAAGCAGTCGCCTGGCAAGTAAATTGACATAAGCGGCTGACAGTCAAGGAAGTCCATGACTCTAGGGGCAGTGTCTTACACCTAATTTTCCCAAAGCCTTAGATCACATAAAGCGAGAGCCTTGGTTTACTAAGCAATCATTATTAACTCCATGCTTCGTCACGATGGTCCAAAACCATGAACCCATGCCTAAAATCCTGTGGAAATAATAAACCAATCATTCATTCATACATTCACTCATCATCAAAATAATAAGTAAAGCTCTTAAAATTTTCGTTTGTTCGAACGCAGAATTACAAGACTATTTTCCGACGCAATCATGGATACTTCAACAAGGAAAAACACTTCTTCTTTCCGCTTCAAGAGTCCCGACATCAGGTCATTAAAGGCCCTCTGTTCAAAGGTTGTAACTCTCAAAGACAACAAGTTTAGAGCTAATTTTGGGAACATCGTAGATCTTTTAACCGAGAAAGTTGACTATTGTGCTATCACTACAATGTCCCAATACTATGACGTCCCTTTAAGACGCTTCACTTTCCCCGACTTCCAAATCTCTCCAACCTTGGAAGACCTCGAGAGACTCCTCAATCGACCAATCAAGGAATACAACCCTTTCCCGAAATTGGAAGAAGGATTCTGTTTGACCGAGCTCTCACTCACTTTGGGTATTAACACCAACAAGCTAGTGGATAATTGGGGCATTAAAGGATTCCTCAAAGGTTTAACTCAAAAGTTCCTAGAAGCCCATGCTTGGGAAATGATTAAAGAAGGAAGACCCGACTTTTGTAGTGCAACCTTGGCACTTTTGATTCATGGAATTGTCCTCTTCCCAAATCTGGACAAGTTCGTGGATCAATTAGGAGTTGAAGTCTTTTTAACAAAGAATCCAGTGCCTTTTTTACTTGCCGATTTCTACCATACCTTCCATACAAGGCATGAGAAGAAGGGAGGTACTTACCTTTGTTGCGCTCCTATGCTACATCTTTGGATGAGGGCCCGCATGCCTCAAAGTGGACCTTTCGCCGAAAACAAACTGACATTGCCGCAAAGGTTCGCATCTCTCTCTGCCAACTCAATTCTATGGTACAAAAGGGAATGGGATATAAAGGATGTCATCGCAAGATGTGGAGAGTTCTCTAACGTACCCTTGATAGGAACACAAGGTTGCATCAACTACAACCCTGCTATACTCAAGAGACAACTAGGGTACGCCATGACAAGTCCCCCCGAAGAAAGAGATTTCATTCCATTTGTCATCAATACCGTGGATCCGCTTGATTCAAACGTGAAAAGAGTGAGAAAAGCTTGGACAAGCATAGTCCGTATTGACCATGAATGGGGCAAGAAAAATATCCTAGCCAAGGAACCCTACTATGTGTGGGTAAAAGAGAGAGTTAGGGTGGTTAAGATGCCGTTTCTGTTTGATCCTTCTTCATTCCCATTGATGCCCGAGCCCGAGCCTATCCTACAAGAGGACATGGACAAACTTACCAGCCAAATCAAAGAGCTCGAGTTGGAAAACACTCAACTACGAGTCAAACTCAATCGCGCCAAGAAACGTAACCACGTCTTGGAGGATAAGGGTAAGCAAGTCTGTGAAAAATTTGAAGATAGCGAGAAAAGGCTCTGATTAGCCAAAGGACAAAGAGTTTGGCTTGGTGGAGCTTTACAAGGAGCTAATTCTGAGCTAGACTTCCGCAACGAGGAGTTGGATCGAGCATACCGAATCATCAAGGACCTTGAAAATACTGTCGAGAGGTCTAATGCCATGAAGAAAGAAGCGAGGGAAGATTACGAGGCCCAGATTCTCAAACTAAGGACCACTCTAAAAGAGTATAAGGATTTTCTAGCCAAGGAGCAACTAGAGAAAGAAAAGATTCACCGAAGCTTCATGCGTGAGCAGTTCAACCTTGGACGAGCTTGCAAGCAAATCAAGAACTTGAAGAGGGGAATCTATGACCAAGCCTATGTAGAATTGCAAAACAATTGCAGACATTGGGAGGAGCGTTGCTATGGATTCGAAGCTACCATTGTTCAAAGGGACAAAATCATCCATAGTCTCCAAGTCCTTTACGAAGAATGGAGGGACAAGTACACCAACATGACAGTATTAACCAACTATGCCCTTCAAGACTTTCCCGACAAGTTGAAGGAGGCAGATCTGATCATGTGCCCAGATAATACCCCCAAAGAGGTCTACCACTTCGTCAAGTTCTGCAAAAGAACAATGGCCGAACTCATCACCGACATTGAGGCTCTCCGCAAGTCTCAAGGGGTCACTTTTAGGGTGGATATCTAGTTGGTTTATTTTGCTTCCATTACTTGTATTTTGCAACTTCTATGTATTGCTCTCTATTTTCCCTTCAAAGGATGAATGAAAGTTGTGATTTTTCTCTATTGTGTTTTCCTTTATTCATGACTGTGAACGAGAATTGTCAAGTAGTTTTTGCAATGAATAAACATGAATAACTAAAAAGAGCTTTGCTTTAACAAGAAAAAAATTCATGCATCATATGCATCTTTCAAAACATAAAAACATAAAAAACTCATCCATCCACCCCTTTTTCCTTCCAGAACCACTCTCCAAAGCTGACTTTTCGGTACGATACATGAGGACGTCGACAAGCTGTCATGGAGCAACTTCAAGAGAACCAAGTTGTCCTTCAGGAAGAAGTATCCCAAATGCGGAAATTGATGGAGACTATTCAAGCAGTCGCAAGAGGCCAGGAGGTTATAGCAAAAATGCAAGAAGAAATGAACCAACGTGCCAGTACTACCAATCCTCCTACCCCTCCAACGGTCGAGAATCCGACTCCAGTTCCTCAAGCTGATCCTCCAATTAACATTAATGCACCCGACGGTGTTCCAAACAACAACCCTCGTCCTCATGCTCTTGAGACAGACGACCAACTCAATGTATTCTTCAGCCCAAGGGACGCTTCTCAGGATGACGCCTTCGGTTCAGCAACCAACAAGGTGGAGAGGAAGGTAAAGGCTATCGAGGAAAAGCTCAAGGCAATGGGGAGCACTGACATTTTGGGCCTTGATGCGGAAGAAATGTGCTTAGTACCTGGGGTCATCATTCCGGCCAAGTTCAAAGTTCCGGACTTTGAAAAATATAAGGGAAATAGAGACCCTAGAACGCACATTAGGGCATAATGCTGAAAGATGGCTGCATATTCCAGCGATGATCAACTTTTAATGCATTTTTTATAGAATTCCCTCAGTGGGGCATCTTTGGATTGGTACATGCAACTTGAGGGCAACCATATTCACACCTGGAGGGAAATGGCCGAAGCATTCCTCAAGCACTATCAGTACAACACTGATATGGCACCTAATCGCACGCAGTTGCAAAATATGACTCAAAGGTCTAAGGAGTCCTTCAAAGAATATGCCCAGCGGTGGAGGGAATTAGCTGCTAGGGTACAACCCCCGTTGCTAGAAAGAGAACTGGTAGACATGTTTATGGGAAACCTGCAAGGTCCATACCTTGATAGAATGGTAGGGAGCACCTCTTCGGGCTTTTCCGACCTGGTCTTAGCCGGTGAAAGGATAGAAAATATGATCAAGATGGGAAAGATCCAGAACTCTGTCAGTGCTTCTAGTGCATCAAAGAAACCTTTTGTTCCCTACGGTAAAAAACGAGAAGGCGAGACCAATACTGCCTCCATCATTCGAACAAGAAATCCAACTTATCCACAGGTAGCTGCCATAGCTCCCATCCAACCAAGTCAACAACAACCATTTGCAATTCTTGTTCAAACTCAACAATAACAACGGTATCAACAACAACCGCAACGTCAGCAACCACAATATCAACAACAACAACAACAAAGGATGCGAAGGCCCGAGAGAAGATTTGACCCAGTTCCCATGCCTTATAGCCACATTCTACCATATTTATTGAGAAGATCACTTGTGCAACTAAGGGAGTTAGGACCCCCACCAACGGTTCTTCCTCCCAGTTATGATGCAAATGCTCACTGTGAATTTCATTCTGGCGCTCCTGGGCATTCGATCGAGAATTGTAAAGCATTAAAGTACAAGGTTCAAGATCTTATTGACTCTAAGGCAATCACGTTCGCCCCCAAGGGGCCGAATGTAAATAATAACCCGATGCCCCCTCATAACAATGCATCAGTGAATATGATGGAAGCTGACAATGGAAGGAGATTGATGTCCTGTGTGGACGAGTTAAAAACACCACTCATCGAGATCAAGAATGCTTTAATGAAGAATAATGCCTTTCCCATCTGTGGTAATGAATGTGAACACTATCTGATTAACCCGTAACAATGTAGAACATTGAAGTCTGTCGTACATCAATTAATGAACCAAGGGATATTGGTGGTAGACTACCCGTCCACAAAGGAAGATGTGTCTACCCTTGAGATACTATACGATGAAGTCCCTCCTCTACAAATTCCATATGAATTCTCTCAGTTAATTTTGTCGACAAATCTTGTTACTCCAATCGTAATAACAGTTCCCACACCATTCCCATATGTTGACACCAAGGCAGTCCCATGGATGTATGACACCTCAGTCTACCTTCATGGTCAGAAGATACAAGAAGAACCGTTAAAGTCTAGTGACCCAATGATCAATATCACCGGCACTAGCGGAGTCACGAGAAGTGGAAGGACATTTGCACCGACACCCACTCCAATTGGAACTACCAATCCTTCAACTTCAGACAAAGGCAAACAAATTGATGGCGCTCAGTAAAGACAAGACCCCACACCTTCAAGTGAAGTAGACGAGTTCTTACGCATTATCAAGAAGAGCGATTATCGAATAGTTGATCAGCTTAACCAGACACCCTCGAAGATCTCAATGTTGTCTTTATTAATGTGCTCGGAGGCCCATAGGGAGGCTTTGGTAAAGTTTTTGAGGACAACTCACGTACCGCAAGAGATATATGTTTGTCAGTTTGAAGGAGTGGTTAACAATATCGCTACTAGCTTAAGCTTGGGTTTCAGTGATGAAGAGCTTCCCGCCGAGGGGAGGAATCATAACAAGGCTCTCCATATTTCTATTGAGTGTGTGGACACAGTCCTATCAAGAGTTTTGGTAGACATTGGGTCTTCCCTCAATGTGATGCCTAAGAGCTCTTTTGCTAAACTAACTATTGAAGGACTCGTAATGAAGCCGAGTGAGCTTATAGTAAGAGCATTCGATGGGACTAGAAGGACTGTAATCGGTGAGGTGAATTTGCCTATGAAGATTGGTCCCTATATTTTCCTCATCACTTTCTTCGTAATGTATATCTATCCAGCCTACAGTTGTCTGCTTGGGAGGCCTTGGATCCATTCAGCTGGTGCAGTCACTTCAACGCTTCACCAAAAAATTGAAATTCTTAGCTGATGATAAGCTAGTTGTTATCGAGGGTGAGGTGGACATTGTGGTAAGTCACCTCACATCTTTCTGATACGTTGAAGGAGAAGGGGAGATAAGGGAAGTCCCATTCCAATCATTTGAAGTTATCAATGTTGAAATGGTTTGCCCAGCAAGGGATGAATCAAAAGATGCCGAATTTCCCATGGCATCTCTCAAAGACGCCCTGACAATCATAAAGGATGGACACCCCCAAGGATGGGGAAGATTGCTTGAACTTCCTGCCAACAAGGACCACACCGGTTTGGGATACAACTCCCAGAATTTGAAGAAGCCCGCGCCGATAGCTACAAGGGGATCAGTGCTCCCGCTATTCGAAAACTTCTCAAGTGTTGGTTACCTGGATGACAACTGTATTTGTGCCGTGGAAGAAGAAGAAGAAGAAGAAGATGATGGGTTGATCTTCACAAAGACTGATGGAAATGGTGCCACCAAATGGACCGAGTTTGGAATACCTAAAGTGACCTTGATTGAAATGTAATTCCCAATGTTGTTTTCCTTCCTTTTTATCAAAAGAACCCATGTCAAGCCCAAGGCATGGGGGAATCATTTGTAGGGCCTCATCAAATTTCCTGATTAATCATTAATGAAAAAAGGTTCATGTTCGCAATCAATTTTGAGATCCTTGCCTTTCATTTATTTATTTCACCTTTTTATAAATGGCATTTTTATTTTTTAAAAATAATTTCTTTTCAAATCATCCTTTATTTCATACCAATAAAAGCGTGGAACTTAAATCATGCAGATCATCCTCGACAACCACCAATGACAATTCTACTACAGTCTCATACGACTTTGACAACCCGATTAATCAAGCTGATGAAGAGTGTGAGGAAGAGGCCGAACTCCCAGAAGAATTGGCAAGGCTGCTCAAGCAAGAGGAAAAAGTCATTCAGCCGCACGAAGAATCAGTGGAAGTGATTAACCTTGGGACAGATGAGGAAGCAAAAGACGTCCGAGTCAGCTCCGCTCTACAAGACGAGGTGAAGACAAAATTGATTGAGCTCTTGAAGGAATACAAAGATCTGTTTGCATGGTCATACCAAGATATGCCCGACCTCGATACTGACATTGTGGTCCATCATCTACCCCTTACAGAAGAATGCCCTCCAGTAAAGCAAAAACTACGAAGGACCCGTCCCGACATGGCTATGAAAATTAAGGAGGAGGTACAAAAGCAGCTCAACGCCGGCTTCCTAGCGGTCTCCAATTATCCTCAATGGATAGCTAACATTGTGCCTGTACCTAAGAAGGATGGCAAAGCAAGAATGTGCATAGATTTATAGAAATCTAAATAGAGCAAGTCCCAAAGATGACTTTCCACTGCCACACATTGACGTGCTAGTAGATAATACTGCTCAATTCTCTGTTTTCTCTTTTATGGATGGTTTCTCCGGTTATAACCAGATCCGCATGGCTCAAGAAGATATGGACAAAACCACTTTCATAACACCATGGGGCACCTTCTGCTACAAGGTGATGCCTTTTGGATTGAAGAACGCCGGCGCCACATACCAACGAGCCATGGTCACTCTCTTTCACGATATGATCCATAAAGAGATTGAGGTCTACGTCGACGACATGATAGCCAAGTCTCAAACCAAAGAAGAACACCTTATCAATCTAGAAAAGTTGTTTGAGAGGTTAAGAAAGTTCAAATTAAGGCTTAATCCCAACAAATGCACATTTGGGGTAAGATCCGACAAATTGTTAGGTTTTATCGTCAGTCAACGTGGCATCGAAGTAGATCCCGAGAAAGTAAAGGCCATACAAGCTATGCCTGCACCCAAAACCGAGAAGGAAGTCCGAGGATTCCTAGGTAGATTGAACTACATTGCTAGGTTCATATCTCACCTCACTGCCACTTGTGATCCAATCTTCAAACTTCTTCGAAAGGATCAAGCCATCATTTGGAACGATGACTGCCAAGACGCATTTGAGAAAATAAAGGAATATTTGCAAGAGCCTCCTGTGTTGATGCCTTTTGTACCTGGTAGACCATTAATCATGTATCTCACCATTCTCGAAGGATAAATGGGTTGTGTCCTCGGCCAACATGACGAGACTGGTAGAAAAGAGCATGCAATATACTATTTGAGCAAGAAGTTCACTGATTGCGAGAGTAGGTATTCGATGCTTGAAAAGACTTGTTGCGCACTAGCATGGGCTGCCAAACGTTTAAGACAATACATGCTCACTCATACGACATTGTTGATCTCTAAGATGGATCCTGTCAAATACATCTTTGAGAAGCCGACTCTAACTGGTAGAGTAGCTCGATGGCAAATGGCTCTGACCGAGTACGATATCCAACATGTCACTCAAAAGGCCATCAAAGGGAGTGTATTGTCTGATTATCTTGCACAACAACCCTTGGAGGACTATCGGTCTATGCGTTTCGAATTCCCCGACGAGGATATCATGTTGATTAGGGATTGCAACATCCCCGGTCCCGAAGGACCCGAGCTTGGATCCCGATGGACCATGGTTTTTAATGGAGCTTCTAACGCTCATGGCAATGGCATTGGGGCAGTAATCACTTCTCCAACTAATTTCCACCTCCCCTTCACCGCCCGATTATGTTTTGAATGTACAAACAATATGGCTGAATACGGGGCTTGTATCTTTGGTATTGAAGTTGCTATCGATCTTAGAATCAAAATCCTGGAAGTCTATGGGGACTCAGCCTTGGTAATCAGCCAAGTCAAAGGAGATTGGGATACTAGAGACCATAAACTCATTCCTTACAAAGAGCATGTCTTGAAACTAGTCCCCTTCTTCGATGAAATTACATTCCACCACATCCCTCGAGAAGAGAATCAGCTAGCTGACGCTTTGGCAACTTTGGCATCCATGTTTAAAGTTAAATGGAAGAACGAAGCGCCGTCATTTCACTTGAACTACTTGGACGAACCTGCTTACTGTCTGGCAGCAGAAGACGAAGCTGACGGTCATCCTTGGTTCCATGACATCATGAAATTCTTAGAGAACCAAGAGTATCCTGCGGACGCGTCTATCACCGACAAGAAGTATCTTCGAAAATTGTCATCCAAATTCTTCTTAAGTGGGGGGTATTATACAAGAGAAATTATGATTCTGTTTTGCTTAGATGTGTGAACAAGCAGGAAGCAAACCAGATTATCATGGAAATTCATGAAGGATCCTTTGGGACGCATGCCAGTGGGAGCACTATGGTGAAGAAAATTTTAAGGGCCAGATACTACTGGATGACTATGGAGATTGACTGTCATCGCCACGTCCAAACCTGCCACAAGTGCCAGATCTATGCTGATAAGATCCATGTGTCGCCAACGCTTCTCAACGTCCTAACATTACCTTGGCCTTTCGCCATGTGGGGCATTGACGTGATCGGACGCATAGAGCCAACTGCCTCGAACGGACACCACTTCATCCTTGTAGCCATTGACTATTTCACAAAATGGGTAGAAGCAGCCTCATACGCCAACGGTTACCAGACAAGTGGTGACTCGATTCCTCAGGAAAGAAATCATCTGTCGTTATGGGGTCCCCAACAAGATCATTACTGATAATGGATCTAATCTCAATAATAAAATGATGAAAGAGCTATGCCAGAATTTCAAGATCGACCACCACAACTCATCGCCTTATAGGCCTAAGATGAATGGCGCTGTTGAGGAAGCTAACAAAAACATCAAGAAGATCGTGCAAAAGATGGTGGAAACCTACAAAGGTTGGCACGAAATGCTCCCATTCGCATTACACGGCTATCGTACTTCCGTACGCACTTCCACTGGGGCAACTCCCTTCTCCCTTGTGTACGACATGGATGTAGTCTTACCGGTCGAAGTAGAGATTCCTTCCTTAAGGATCTTGACAGATGTTAAGCTTGAGGAGTCTGAGTGGGTACAAGCTCGTTTTGACCAACTAAACCTCATTGATGAGAAACACTTAGCAGCCATCTGCCATGGCCAACTTTATCAAAAGCGCATCAAGAGAGCACATGACAAAAAGGTTTTCCCCCGCAGCCTAAAGGCCAGAGACCTCGTACTGAAGAAGATTCTTCCAATCCATACTGACCCAAGGGGAAAATGGACGCCGAACTACGAAGGTCCGTATGTTGTAAGAAAGGTCTTCTCCGGAGGACCCTTGATCCTTGCAACTATGGATGGTGAAGATCTTCCGTCCTCGGTGAATGCGGATGCAGTCAAAAAATAATATGCTTATATATATATATATATATATATATATATATATATATATATATATATATATAGCCCGATATGTTGAAAACCCGAAAGGGCAACTTATGCAAAAAATGGGTATCCCGGTAGACTGAAAACCCGAAAGGGCGGTCTAGGCAAAAATTAGGGATTTAATAAGAGCAAGAGGTTGCATCCCGCAAGGAATCCTTCTTCATTTCTTGGCGAGTCAATTACGTGGGTCCCCAGCAAGTCAATCCTATCACCCTCCTTCAAAAAAAAGCAAGATCAAAGGGCGACCAAAGGCATAAAGGCTATAGCAGAGTTAGAATTTGGAGGAAACTCGAGATGTTTCATTGCCATTGCAATTATCATTTTCTTTTCGCAATCACCTCTTTTAGGAATTGCTTTCCTTTGTACAAAATTCCCTATTTGTGGAACCACTTGTCAATAAAAATCAGTTCCCTCACATGTGTTCCATAATTTTTACTTTTCCTTCTTTGTCTGCGAAATATGACCTTTTTCTAAATAAAATTACATGGGAAATTTTCGATTAAAAGACCTTTTTCAAAAAAATAAAAAGACTATAAGGGAGACAATATCGAATTACATTCTTTTTAGAATTTCGCTAAAGGTAGTCAAAGCATATTTCCAACCCAAGGGTGCCATACAGTTCTTTGGACTAGGCCGATCATTTGTCCCCCCAATGGGAATTCTCAAACATTACATTCAACGCTTGCTTGGACGTCGAACTCCAATTTCTCAAGTATCGGAAAGTCAGTACGATTCACCTAATCACCCTTTTCAAGCCCAATCACCGTTGGCATTCCCCAAATACACTCCTCCGCAAAGCCCAAACATACTTGGCATAACTTGCAAACCCTGCATTTCATATATTCCCCATGAAAGCCCAAACATGCATTGGCATACATAACATCACATCATCTCCTTAACTTACTCAAACTAACTCGTTAGAGTTCGGAATTTTCCAACCGTTGTTAGGAATTTTACCCAATAAAAATCAATGTTCATCCTCAAAACATTTCCCAAGCACAAACCACGCATTCCAGCTGTTGCTGGGAATCGTCATTAAGTTGTTTCATTTCATTGTCAAGTTTCCCCAGAGGAGTCAATGCTGAGAAACATCACTATACTTCTTCTATCCCTAGAAAGTCAACACATTTTTCCTTTTCCCCGCAGAGTCAAGTATTCTTAATCATTATTAAGAATCGTCACTGAATTCTCATTTTTTAGACTAGAGGCATTTTGGGTTCATTCCCCAAGCCGAGTCAGACGTTCATAGCCAAGAACCATCCTGGAGCTCATTTTTCACTAGTAGATGTCAGGAATTCCAGCCATTGATAGGAACCGTCACTTGACATCCGTATTCTCCTCAGCAGAGTCAGGTATTCTTAGCCGTTGCTAAGAATCATCACTGAGTTGTTTGATCTTCCCGGAGGATTTCAGGTATTCTAGCCTTCGCTACGAATCGTCACTGTACATTCGCAAAAAAAATCCGTATTCTCCTCAGCAGAGTCAGGTATTCTTAGTCGTTGCTAAGAATCATCACTGAGTTGTTTGATCTTCCCGGAGGATTTCAGGTATTCTAGCCTTCGCTACGAATCATCACTGTACCTTTGCAAAAAAAATTATCTCCAGTCGAGTCAGGTATTCTAGCCTTCGTTAAGAATCGTCACTGATTTCATTTTGTTTGACCCCTAATAGATGTTTTGTATTCCAGCCGTTGTTAAAGAACACTGTCTTGTTTTTTTCCAGTCGTGACTAGGAGTGATCACCCTTCTTTTTCTCATTCCCTAGTGAAGCTTTCTTCCCTCAACTTTCTTGGGCCCTTTTGACATCAAACTTTCATCGTTAAGAAGATACTTAGGATGCATACATCACATTGCATGCATAATCATCATAACCATGCATAATCCCTAAACAAATATTCATATTATCATCCTCCAGCATGGCGAATTTCTGGTTACTCTCATTAGTATTTAATCCTCTCTTACCTTGAATACATTGGAACTCGTCACTATCTATGCATTCAGGTCCGAGAAAATTAAATAGGGTCAATTGTCATACCCCAAAATTCACCCCAATCCGATACAACTTTCATCTGATCCATGGCCCTACTGCACATGCAGGCTTTCATTATTTCATCATCATAATTTCATTGAACTTTCATAACCAAAGACATATTGCATGAACTCAAGGCATGAGTTAAAAAAAAATAGGCAAATCGATTTACCCAACTAGGTAAATCGATTTGCCCTGCGAAGACACCAAAAATAAGCCTTTTTTTTTGCACAAAGGGTATTTGGTTTCCCCCACTTTTCCACTTGCTTTCCCTATAAATAGATGCACTATTCCCCCTCATTTTTCATGCTTTCTAGCCCCCAAAAATTCTGAAAAAATATCACCCAACCCCTCTTCTCTAAACCTAAATCAAAACCAAAAAACCTTTCCCTCCCAAAAGTCACCACCACCAACTTTTTTTTTCATTTCACATTTTTTCCTCAAAATTTCTCACTCTCTAACACTCATAACCCAACCCCTTTACTAAGCTTTCACCACAAATATTTTCATTCCAAACCCCTTGCTTCACATTCAAGCTTAACACCATTTCTACCTAGCTTTTTTTCACATTTTTGTGGGTAATGATTTTAACTTAAACTTTTTAACTTTTTTGTTTCTTTTTTTGATTAAAAATGGTTGCTTGTTCTTAGTTGGTCTTTTGAGATGGTTTAGATTAAAGCTTGCAAAAAAATGATTAACTTTGGTTTACTCACATTTTTTAAAGATTTTTTACTCTTACTATCTTTTTTCACCTTTTTGTGGTTGCTTTGTGTGTGTTATCATTTTCTTTTATTATGGACTTGTTGTTGTATTTGTTTGGTTGATGAGGTCTATTAGATCATGACCATGGTTGTTTAGAGTTGATTAAATCTTCAATGTTTCAAACCTATCTATGGTTGATCAATAAATCATTCATGATACTTTGAGGCATTGATAGATTGCCTCTATTTTAACCATATTTGGGTCATTTGATGCATAGATGAAACCATGTCTTTACATTAACTTGCTAATCCATTTGCTTATTGTTACTAACTACTAATTATTAACTCCTAACATTTATATTATTGCACTTTATTTTTTTGCAATTTATTTTATTGTTCATTTTATTTCATTTACTTTATGCTCATGTTCACTAACTACTAACTCCTAACATTTATATTATTGCACTTTATTTTTTTTTGCAATTTCTTTTATTGTTCACTTTATTTCAAGTATTTTATGTTTATGTTTATTGTTATCTAACTATATCATTTACATTATGCTAATTTATTTACTACCTTATTATCTTGTTAAATAAAAAAGGAATAAAAACAAAAGAAAGAGAACAAATCATTCTTTTTAAAATATTAATAGATGGACTTAAGGTTGCATAACTTTCTTTGTTACAAATCTATTGTTAGTTGATTGTTCAATCATCTTCAATACTTTGCATCAATGATAAGGTGTCCCTTAATGTGTCATATTTTAAGTCTTTTTGGCCTAAGAAAATAGTCTTCAAAAATATTCATTTTTGTACATATTACTAACCACTAATTATACTTCATTAATTTTGTTTATCATTAACCTTTGTTATTGTGATTTTGGTATTATTGACTTATATTTGTTTTATATCATTTATATTCACTAACCATTATTATTGTGATATTGTTTCTTTATCTTGTAATTTACTTTTATGTCATTACCTTATAATTTACATTAAAGTACTCATCATCATCATCATTGTACAAATTCATCATGCATGTTTATTTACTTGTTATTTATTTTATTATCATCAAACATTAAAAACAAAAAAAAAAGATAAAATGATAAGACAAAAATATTCATTCCACTCTTAATCAACTTGGACTTAGAGGATTTCATTTTAGGACCCTTGCTTGGAGGTCTTTCCCTTATCTTTGTAATACTTTGTAAATGTTGGATTTTATTTGAAACTTACATTCATGTTGTAAGAATGGCATCATGACACCACCTTAGGGGGACATGTTTGTAAGACCATTATCCTTTGTTTAGCTTAGGTCACTTTTGCACACAAAAGACTTTCTCTTGGGCTACCTTACAATGAGACTCTTTAATTTCTTGTTGGTTACTTCGCATTCATGTTGCATAAGCCAAATTTCATAATCAAAATAAAATAAACCCTTGATTCAACGCCAAGTGGCATTTTTATAATCAAATTCAAAACACCTAATAATTACGATTATTATTGTGTGCCACGAGCCTTAAGTGGTGGAGAATGATTGAGAATGGAGCATTCCTACCCTTACTCTGATTATTTTGGATGCAAGACGTTTGACTTGTTGTCTAGAATAATCACCTCCACCCATAAACTTTAGTACAATATAATCACAAACATTCTTTCATAAAACCCTTCTTCAAGGTAAAAACAATACAACTCATCAAACTCTTTTTATGCCTTAGGGTATCATCCCGAAAACCCTTTTTTCAAAGGTAAAATCAACCAACACACAAATATTTTTTACTCCGAACTACGGAGCTCTGATTCCTCATCCCCGAATGAGTGATACGTAGGCACAAGGGCCACAATCCTTGGCGATCACTATAATAACAAAAACACTCCCCTTCTTTTCACACATTCTTTTGAAAATAAAACAATAATAGATAAATCCCTTGTATGTAAAACAATCCAAATGGTTCCCATGGAGTACCATGGACGTAAGGGGTGCTAATACCTTCCCCTTACGTAACCGACTTCCGAACCCAAATCTCGGTTACGAGACCGATTCCTTATTCTCTTTTAGCATTTTCTATGCGCGTCTCTTTTCCGAGGGTTTTATCGACTATTTCCCCTCTCCTCTCCGATAGAGGTAAACTAAATAAAATTCGGTGGCGACTCTTCTGACTTTGCGTCTCTTTGGCATCTCTTTAGTCCCGATTTCGTTATCGTGAAATCCCGGTAGCGACAAGGGTGAGGGTGAAGATGAAATGAGAGAGAAATTTAGAAGAAAAAATGGTGGAAAATAATGGTCAATTGTGAATTTTCTAAGTTAGGTTAGTTAACCCCAAAATGTGAAAAATGACATGTTTATATAGGTTTTGTAAATGGATAATGACCCTTAGATTGTGATCCAAGTAAGAGTTTTATCAATGGTTAAAAATTAATTTAATCCTTAGTTGCGGATCACTAATTTAAACCCTTGGGTTAATTGTTAAGAATGGTTAGGATTGAAGGAAAATTGAATTGAAAATGGAAGTTAGAATTTGTTTTTGTTTGAAAGTTTTGTGTTAGTTTGGAAGTTATGATAGTTAAAGGTTAATTGGGTAATTGAATAATTGTGAGGAATGAGGTAGTTAGAGACCAATGGTATTGGAGTTTAGAAAAAGTACCGAGTTGGAATGTAAGGCAAATGGTCACTAGTAATTAACTTGAATTTGAATGCTTTGTCTTGATTTTTCTACTACTTTTGACTTGAATTTTTAGTGAATCATCCCATGATTTTAAGTGCTTTTGGGAAGTAATTTTGTGCTAAAAGTAAGCACTTTTGAATTTTTTTGGGCATGGACCAATGTTGAAAAGTGTTGAAAAATAAATATGAAAGTGAAAAGTTTGATGGAATATAGAATTTGTTAGAAATTAGCACTTGACATAATCATGACACAAGTCATTGGTGATGAACGATGGTTAGTCCTTTGATAAAATGATTGTAGAATTGGTTTAGGAAAATTCGGGAGTCAAAATTGAGTCAATGGTCAACAGTTGACCAAAAGCCAACAGTTGACCAAAAGCCAACAGTTGACCAAAAGCCAACAGTTGACCAAAAAGTCAATTGTACCCAAGTGATGTAATTTTTTATCCTCTTTCCTTGTAATCCATTATTTTGGCTTGTATCTCAAGAAATATGAATTGTAACATGAATTTATGATAAATGAATGAAATCTTTTTATTCCAACTTTGCCATTTTCTTTGAATCTAAGCAAACCTTTGAATTAAATGGCCATCAATCTTAATCTTCCAACTAACCATGAATCTCAAATAAAGAGATTATCCACACCACAAGTAATATGGGAAATAAACCCGAATAATTACAAAATAATATCCGCCTCAAAAATCCACTTAAACCAAATAAATTCATTATTGCTAAACCTTTGGTCTAAATTTGTTACAATATGCAAATGTCAATGGATGACCTATATGCATGATCAAATGAACAAAACCATAAGAGAGACGAATTGAATGATGAGGTAGGGAAAATTTTGGGGTATGACAGTAATGATGGAAATTTTCATCATATATCATACCAAGCAGAATAATGAATTCAAAAATCATAATATCCATATGAGTGAAGTTCTAAATAAGCTAGCATGTAAAGTATACTCCATAGCTACCCACAACAAGATGTTGGAGATTTAAATATACCAAGTTGCACAACAACAAACATCATCATTCATCCCACCCTGAGCCTTTTCATGACAACCCGAGCCTAACCCAAAAGAACAAATTAATGTTGCAACAACCAGAAGCGATAAACAAGTGGAAGATTCTGGTAAGAAAAGTGACGAAGTAAAAGAGAGCGAACCAATACCACCTAAAAAGGAGGTTGTTGAAGAGGAAGAAAAAGAGGAACCTTGTGTTGCCCATCCCACTGGAAACCATCCGTCCTATTTCTACAAAGGCTTGCTAAGTCTAAGATAGAAGCCCAATTTAAGAAGTTTGTAGAGTTACTGAAAAAGCTCTACATCAATATTCATTTCACAGAGGCTTTATCTCAGTTGCCTTCCTATGTAAAATTTCTAAATGAATTCCTCTCTAACAAGTCGAAATTGGAAAATCATGATATTGTAGCACCGACTATTAACATCAACACTTTAATTCAGAACAAACAACCACCCAAGATTAAGGATCTAGGGAGTTTTTTAATTCTCTTTGTTATCAGGACGATGAGTTTCGGGAGGACGTTGTGTGATTTAGCGGCCATCGTTAGCGTGGTGCCCCTATCTGTTTGTCAAAAAAAATGACTTTGGTGAGATAAATTTGTTGCGCCGTGAAAAATACTTAAGCGCATCACATGCTCGAAGATACAACAGAGTCTCCATCGAACATCATTTATTCCAAAAGGGAAGGGAAAATATAGATAAAACCCGGGGGGAAGAGAAATGGGTAAGGAAGTCGGTTATGCAAGGGGAAGGTATTAGTATCCATCACATCCGTTGTACTCAACAAGAACCATTTTTGTTGTTCTTTGCTCGAATAGGTGTTACTATATAAAGATTACTTGTGAATGAGGGAAAAAAGGTTAATAATTAGTGTGCTTGCTGAGAATTCGAACCCTCGTGCCTACGTATCCTCATAGTGCAATGAGGAAATCAGAGCTCCGTAGTTCAGAGTAGAAGATAAGTGTGTGTTGTTTTTTTAGGGAACACTTATAATAATATCCTAGAAGTGTATAAACATTAGCTGATTTAATTCTAGGTCAGATGTTCCAAGCTTTTACTTTGACTACTAAGGAACAAATTATAAAAGTTATTTGATGAAAAGAAAGAAAATTCTTTTAAAAAAGGTTTATGTAATAAAAAGAAAAAGAAAGAGTTAATTAAATAGGAAAAGAAACTTGCTAGAATAGGGAAAGGTGTTGTTTGGAATGAGAGGGGTGTTGTTATGGTATGGTGAAAGTATGGTTTGGACCAGAGTTATGTTGTTTGAATCCAGAAGGTAGGTGTAGCTGAACCAAAGAGTCATCAATGCAAGGTTGTAGGATTTTGCCTAGATCCAAGGACCAAGACCAACAAAGGGTGTGTGTGCCTAAGCACCAGGTCTGATATGGAAAACATGCATGAAAGGGTGGGGTTTGCCTAAGCGCGAGGTCTGATAAGGAAAACAAGAAAGAGACGGGTTTATCTAAGCACGAGGTCTTACAAGACAAACATGCATGAAACAATGGTTTGCCTAAGAAGGAGGTCTAAAAAGGCAAACATGCATGAAATAACGGTTTGCCTAAGCACGTGGTCTAGCAAGGCAAACATGCATGAAAAAACGGTTTGCCTAAGCACGAGATCTGATAAGGAAAACAAGAAAGAGAATGGTTTGTCTAAGCATGAGGTCTGACAAGACAAACATACATTAAAGAATTGTTTGCCGAAGCACGAGGTCTAACGAGGAAAACATGCATGAAGAGAGTTTGATTTAGAGATGGGTACTTTACCGTGGGGTGCTTAACCCAACGAATGCATGGATGTCAAAGAGATCAGTGTTTGGTCCAAAGAGGAAGTGTATTATGAAATGATGATTATTTAGGTGTTGTCTGTGGGGAAGAAGACTTGTCAATCATTTTATTTAAATTTCCCTAAAGTCTATGAACGGAGGCAAATACTTTGAATAACTAAGGCCTACGTCCCATATTCAAAGGTACTCAGAACAAAGATATGAATAATCCCTCTCATCCTTTTGCGTTTCTTAAGGCCCGTGGCATATAATTCGCATCGTAAGTGACAAGTGTTAAAGAGTATTTTTTGTGTGCTTGAATGATAAAACAATGATCCAGTCTTAATGTCCAGTGTCTTCAAAGTCTTACAGGGGAAGCTTGACTTGAGTTGAGATCCAGTGCAAGAGACTTTTGATCACTTGACTAGATAGGGGAAACCAACATGTGTCAAAGGACTACTTGATCAAAGATAACTTTGATCAGTTAGTCAACCAAGGGTAAGATCAGTATGTGCGAGCACAAGGTTTTTTAAGTCTAAAAACAATTAAAGCAATCAAAATATTATCAAGCATATCAAATTCTAAAAATTAAACTAAAATTAATATGAAAATGTATTATTTCTAAAAATCTAATATGAAAATTATCCTAAAAACTAATGATTAATTTCTAATTCATGTGTACTATTTTTTTATTATTTTTCAATGTAAGGATTAAACAATTAAAAGCTAAAATTAAGTATATTAAATTTTCAAAGTGTTTTTTTTATGTAATAGAAATTAATATGTAATAAAATATTTTGCCAAAAAGATATTTAAAAAACAAGTAAAAAAATAAAAGAAAAAGAAATAATAAAAAAGAAAAGGAGGGGGTGTATTGTGTGGGCTGCAAGATGTAGGTAGCAAGAAAAGGTTGTTGGGCTCGGTTCAGAAAAGCCCAGGCGTTGTAATTGTTATGGTTCAAAAAACAAAGGGGTGTGAGGCTGTGTAGTGGGGTGTACGATCACAACCATTGGGCTAAGGGCTTCAATGGCCCAAAATGCAGTGTAGAGGGGAAATGAGCATCAACAACCAATTCATTTCAATCTCAAACATATTCAAATTTTAGGTCACCTGAGATAACCTGGAATCACAACTTCGCCGCACCGAAAATCACCTCCAGTGGCGGTGGAGGTCCAACCACACTCAACCTTGCACCAATCGAACCGTCTCTCCACCCTCTTTCGTTCTCACATTGTTTTCCTCTGATTCCTCCCCTATAGTTCAAATTGAAGAATAAATTATATAACCCTAAATATTCAAATCAAAATTAATTGCTAATGACACCTAATATGAACCTCAGAGCTTAGAGCTATGGATTCTCTATGCTAATGCTATCATTTGGTCACAAAAAATAGACAAATCAAGAGAGTTTGAAGGAAGAAGTCCTACCTTCAGAGTGGTGAATTGCTCCGGTCAAGGTTGAAAGACTTTAAGACGAAGATGATAAGAAATCCATGGGCACTTTGAATATGGTAAACACTCCGATTCCTAATCCACTACAACCTTATTCTTCTTCTCTACCACATAGTTTGTAGGTGATGTGATGTGCTGCTTCTATGTGATATTCAGAGATGAGTGATGGAGAGTGAGATTATGAGATGAATGAGTTTGAGAGAAATGGTTGTAGGGAGGAGCACAGTGAGGGTGAGATTCCGAATTTCAGTGAGGGAGTGATTGATTGTGTAATGATTCTGTGTTAATCCCCGATAATTGAGCTCAATGATAAGTTATATAGAGTTATTTCACGTAACTGATTGGGGAAGTTCGTGTAGTTCTGTTAGGGAAGATTAACTCTATTAGGAACTGTTAAATTTAATTATGATGTGTCCTAATTTAATTGAAACTCTATTAGTAAAATGAATTAGTTAGATTCAATTAATGAAGAGGTTCAATCCTGTTAGCACCAATTGTTATCGTAGGTTAGAAAAATGAGTTAGTTCAAAACCAGTTATTTGTATCTATTTGAATTGATAAAGCAATTAGAGATATTTGGTTTAAATTGGTAAAGTAATTAATTGTTAATAAGTTGTAATTTTTAGAACTGATTTGTTTGATTTGGTGCAGAGAGATTGTGATGATAATTAATTGAAATTGAAATGTTGACAGTTAGTTATGAACCGGTTAAATGTTAGAAATTTAGTTGGAATGTTAGAGTGTTGGAACTAATGGATGTTAGTGTTGCAGAAATATTATTAGTGTATTGTTAGAGTGAATTAAAGTTAGGGACTGTTATGAGTTGGTTTAAACTCCAATCATTGAGTTGATTGTTATTTAAATGTGAGTTAGCAGTTAGGTTATGTTGTTGCGCCATATTACTAGTTAGCACGCTATGCTAATACAAATTGCAGGCTGAGATGTTAGATTGTTACTGCTAATACTGCATCTTTGCTTATAATTGACGATGCAGGTGTAAAGTTGAATTGAGCTTAGTTGTTAGGGATAAACATTATAGTAATGTTAGGGAATCAATTGTGTAAACTTAAGTTAAAAGTTTGTTATGCTAATTTGAATTGAGGTGTTATTTCTATTGTAAAAAGGAGTTAGAACTATTAGAGTTATTGGAGTTAGGGTGAATATGGGAATGTACTAATTGGTTTGGATGTTAAATTGAGATAGGAACTAGCACGCTTGAATGAATTCACTTGGTTAATTGAAACTAGGTTTAGCGGTAAATTCATGACCATCAAGCTATGGATAAGCTTAACGTCAATAAAACTAGAGTCGTCATCGCGTTTTTATTGTTTCCGAAGGAAAAGGGAAAAGTACGAACAAAATCCAAAGATAAGAAGTTTTCAAATCAAACCTAATAAGATGCCAGAGATTACAAGTAAGAGGGTTGGTTACACAGAGGGAAGGTGTTAGCACCCAAAGTGTCCTAGATACTCCTAGGGAGCCCTTTTTTATGTATGTAGGTGTTTTTGGTATAAAAAGATGTTTGAAGAAAATAGAGTGTGGGGATGAGAAAATAATTTGTTAATTATATTTTTGTGTTTGACAAGACCTTCAGACTTGTGCCTATGTACCAACATAAAAATGAGGGATCAAAACCTCGTAGTTCGTGATATCAATTTCAAAATGAGTGGATTCCTTTTAATCAAAAGTTAAGTTTAAAAGAGGCACAAAGGGCCTAAAAGTTTGAATTGGTGTTAGTTCTTTTTGTCTTTTGAAATTTTAAGTCAATATGATTAGATTTATTTACAAGTTTGATTTAAGAAAGGAGTTTAAAAAAGCAATGGCATAAGGCCAAAGTTTGAAATCACAAGCAAAGAAGATTTTGAAAAGGGGGGAGAGATTTTGAAATTTAAGAAGTGGGAGAAGATGAAGAGACTAATCCTAAGCATAAAATTAAAAGTTAAGAGTTGAAAAGATCTGACCAATGAGATGCAATCCAACAGACAAGAATGTCATATAGAAAACTCACTTTCCCTTTAGACTTTTGAATCTAGTAATAATCAGCAAGCAATTAGCAATATGAAGATCAAGGCATCCAATAAAGATGGTCACATCCAAGCAAAAAACTCCATAGCTAACAGTCTTCTTTGTCTTCTCAAGTATCAGATGAAATACTTCTTGATTTTGCTCAGAATAAGGCATTAGACACATGATCAAAATAACAGTTGCATCAAGACCATGTAGCAGATGAATTCAAGTGGATCCCAATACTTGCATCAGATGAAAACTCAAACCACAATAATTGGGTCTCATAAATGTTGGCATTGGCCAAGTCCTTTGCATAGGGAATGTTGCCTAAATCCTAATTCCAAAGGTTTAGATCAAATCCAACAATCCACACAAACATTTTTTTGGGTTTTTGTTGTTTATTAAATATTTTAAGGTCCTAAGACCACAAACACAAACAAAATACACAAACAAATATACACAATAACAATATATGGCTCAAATGAGCAAAGTGAAAATGACATAAACATAAACAAATTAAATGTTATGTAAATGATAAATGAATGGGAAATGACTTGAATTTAACTTGCATAAAGATAAATGACTTGAATTTAACTTGCATAAAGATAAATGACTTGAAAGTAAAAGCAATATTAATACAAGTTAGTCAAGCGTTAGTTGATTAGATGTTAATGATGTTTTGCTTTTCAATTGATTAAGTCATTCTTTGGAGAACACTCAGCCATCCATTCACAAGCATGGATCCTTGAACCAAAACATCTTCCAAAGGAAGGAAAAACGACCAAGTTTCCATACAATACCATGAAAGATGAGAAACTTACAATATCACTTACTAGAACGCTATGCCTTTAGGGTCAAATTTAACTCTATGTTAAGCAATCGTAATTGGACTTATGTAGAAGTCGCAACTATCTGAGGTCGGGCAATAATTTTTTTGGTGTTAATGCATATTAGAGATTTGGCATAATGAACCAAACTTCTAAAACATACCACACACGAAAAGAAAAAGATCAAAGGATGTACCTATCTCATCCATACTTGTATTGGTTCAACTAACACAAAGTTATTGATGAACCAATTAGCCTTAGGATCTTGAGATTTCATTGGTAAATGAAATGGATGCAAAAGAATGGGATTGAAGTTGAAGAGGGAGGGGAGATGAGAGAAACACAAATTGGTCATGGGAGGAATTTTACCAAATTAAAATCATTCATTCATTTTGGGAGATGAAATATACATTTCATCAATCCCCTAAATCCAATGATTTTAACTTAACAAAAGTCAAATCAACCTTGACCAAGACCCAAACACATAGTCAAATATCACAAGTCAATAAAAATGACTCAACATTATTTCTATATAATTAATCAATTAAAAATCAAATTAAAAATACATTTAAATTAAATTAAATTTGGTCAAAACCTAAAACCTCTTCAAAACACCAAATAAATGGCCAAGAAATTTATCCTAGATAAAACAAGGTCAAAGGGCCTTAGACAAAAAATTTCATAATTTTTGAAAAGTCAGAAGTATTTTTAAATAATTTAAAATATGCATAAAAACAATTAATTCATGAAAAATATCAAAAATAATTCAAAAAATGATTTTAATTCAGAAAATTAAATAGGAAAATATTTAAAGATTTTTGGTGAAAGTCCCATATTTTTTGGATTAAAAATGAAATTAATATGAATTAATCAAAATAAATGGATTAAATGTAAAATTAGAAAATACAAAAAAACAAGGGCCATCAAATCTCCCTCATTAATTGAGGTGACCGATCTTATGGGCACACGCATGTGTACCACCATACCCCTTGGTCAATGCGTTCTACGCGTGGTAATCACAATAAACCCTTGAGATTAAAACATTTGAATCAGATCAGATGGCTTAGACTTTGCCAACGCACCACCGGAGCCCTAGCTCCGGTCATCTTCTTCGGTGATCACCACCGGTCTGGTTCAGGCTCAACTTCATGAAAAATGAAAAGTGAATACACTAATTTGAAGAAAAAATTCTCAGGAGCACGAATTTGGCCTCAATTTTCTCCAATTCCATGTATATAAAAAGATACATGGATTTGAATTTTGAGGATCATGAACTGAGTTGTTTCGCTTTGACCTCAAAGCAACTCAATCTTCTTGCCTACATTTGTAGGACTTAAGCTAACCAAATATCACAAAGAATAGTGAATAATTGAGGGAGAATCTAAGAGATGAAAATTCTGAAAAATTACCTTCGAGGGAGCTTCAACCTTGTTTGATCTTGATTCCAATTATGCGTGGCTTTGTTTCAGAAGCTTGTAGGAAGTGATTAGGATCAAGAAATGGCATGGACTCTTGGAGTTTCAATCTCAAAACAGAGTAAGATTTGAAGCTCGATTTTAAAATGAAAACCTTCAAGATTATCCTTTAATGGTGAGGGTTTGGATTGCAGGTTCAAAGCTTAGGCAGAAGGTCCTCAATTCTTAGCATGAGGGGTTGTATTTATAAGCCATGAGATTCATTTCCACACACTTTCAAATTTTTCCAAATTTAGCAATTTCAATGCATGCTTGCATGGGCGTGTGATAGGCTCATCAAGTTATGTATTCAGGTCCAAAAATGAGTGACAATCATGCTGAAATCATGTCATATGACTATGCATTTGTGTTTGAAATGTGGAAGTGAGAATCATCCAAATGGTACCTCACATCGCACCCATGCGCAAGTCCTTCATTTTTGGCCAAATGAGATGATCTTGGACTTTTTGGAAAGGTGAGATCAAGGGAAAAAACTTTCATGTTGAACACTTTTTCATTTGAAGCTTGGATCATGATGAAATTTGAGGTGGAAGTTTGGGAAATCAAACATATTTGAAAATTTTCTAAGTCCCAAGTCAAATGTTCACTTCATCCACCTTAAATAACTTTTTCTTTGGACTTCAAATGGAAAAAGTTCCTTCATCAAAGTTGTAGCTCTTTCAAACCTATTCAATTTGGTCACAAATTGACCTCATTTGGATTTGTCATGAAGGAGTTGTGCATTTTAGAAGTTGAGGAAAATCACTTGTTCAATGGTAATGGTCCAAAATGTCCTATAATGTTCATGAATTTTCTAATTGAATTTGAAATTCCTCCGAACATCAAAGTTGAATTAGACATCTTGAATTTGATCATGGAATTCAAATGGCTTTCATATCATAAAAATTGAGAAAGTTATGGTCTTGGAAAGTTGACCTTCAAACTAGGGTTCAGACAAAATGACCTATAATCGTTCACCATACAAAATGACTTTCCAAGAAAAACTAGCTCTTGACTTCAATATGAAAGTTGTTTGGAATGTCATTTTGAGTAACTTTGATCTTGGAATCAGTTTTATATGACAAATATTGTAGGAGATAGGGTGTAGAGAACCCCGGTTTTGACCAATTAACTTTCTTTGGTCAACCACCATGAACCAACTTGCTAACTTGATATTCTCTTGACTTTTGGGACTCATGGAGGATCATATATGTGTATGATGATTTAATATGAAGTATACCTTGAAATATTTGATCAATTGATGAAGAAACTTATTGAGGAAGTCACACAAGATACCTAGATGAATTAGGGCTTCCAAGGCAAACAAGCTTCAAACTCTTGATGATTTATTGATCACAGTGACATGTGAAGATCATGGGGATCCATATATGATGCCTAGAACCAATGTGAATCAATTCTTTATTGAACTTCTTTCATTGAGGGTCTCAAACCCTAGATATGAGCTTGACGACACATTGGTGAGCATACACACTACCTACAAAAGAATCAAAACTATACATAGACATATTTTTGGTATTTTTGTTAGTAAAAAATAAAAAACAAAGTATGATACAATCAAAAGTGCTTGGTGATATCTCCCGATGCAAACTCAATGAATGAGGGGTAAGGAGGATGCCAAAGTGTGATCTCAATGCTAATGCATATGATGAGATAACATGAGGGATCTTAGGGTCAAAATTGGGTCTTACAGTTGCCCCTATTTAAGGACATTCTAACTGAGGATGTGAAGGTTAAAATCTTTGTATCGACTTAGTAGAATGGACTTAAATAACAATAATAGAAACAAATTTTGGTCCTTAAGAGACCTCATGATGCACATGATATGAAATGTTAAAAATAATCTCTGTGGGGAAAAATGTTTCCACAAAAGGGAAAGAATCCGGAGAGATTGAAAGTCCACATGAGTATAATATGTTCCATAAGGAAATATCACTAGGGAGACATAAACTTTTGGGGATAAAAGGTTGTGCGTAGGCCAGACTACAACTTAAAGCTGCTGGAGACACGAGGAAATTCCATGAGATAAATCAATGGAAGGACTCAGTAGGGGATAAAGGAGAAACTGCAGGGGAAACAGGTAGATCATAAATAAAACTGAAATACCTGAACCAAACTCAACTTGGGAAGAATGAACTTCAACACAAGAGTACCAGAATTACATTACCTATTACCGCTTACTAGGTAGGAAGATAATGTATTCTGACAGAGAGACATTCGTTACCGATTAGGGTAAACATATCAAGGATGACTCGCTGAGGAAAGAGAGGTATGTTTGTTACCGGTTACTGGGTAAAACAACCTGTTGGGGAAAAATGTCAAATAGGAATTACAACTACCGGTTACTGGGCAGAAGACCAAAGAGAGAATATCCATCACTAGTTAAAGTGAACATATCAAGGATAGGCTCAAAGGGAAGAATATTCATCATCGACTAAGATGAACATATCAAGGATAGACCACCTGGGGAAATGGGAAGAATATCTGTTATCGGTTAGGGTAAACATATAAAGGATAGACTACCGGGGAAAAGTAGGAATTATATCTACCAGTTACTGGATAGAATACCAAAGAGAGAATATCTGTCACCGGTTAGGATGAACATATCAAGGATAAACTCAGAGGGGAAAGCAGGATTTATAACTACCAGTTACTGGGCAGAAGAACGCAAAGAGGAGGAAATCTGTCACCAGTTAGGATGAACATATCAAGGATTAACCCTTTAGGGAATGAAATAGGGATTACAACTACCCTTTTACTGGGTAGAAAACCACGAAGAGAGAGTATCTGTCACCGGTTAGGATGAACATATCAAGAATAGACTCAGAGGGAAGAATATCCGTCATCAATCTGGATGAACATATCAAGGATAAACTACCTGGGGAAACGTCAAATGAATCCACTGGGGAAAAATAAGAGGAAGTAAATTATTATTACCGGGTATTGGGTAAAAGCAAAGTACTCGTAAACCGAAAAGAATACTTCCAGTTACTGGGTAATAGACTTTCGAGGGACCAAAAGTATCTATCTAGGTAAGAGCTAGAAAGAAACGGTTAAACAAAGACTCGACCCAATGAGGATATAACTCAGGGGGAGTGGCTCCATCCATATATTTAACTGGGGAGGAAGCTGAAATAATAATCATCCACGAGGGAATAACTCAGTGGGGAATGAGAAAGGTTAAATTCTTTCTGCTTAAGGGACTGACACTTTACAATTGAGGGAGGAGAGACGCACCAAATCTGCACGGAGAAACAATGTCACCATAGTAGAGGATCAGAAAAATAAGGAATCAAATGCAATATCAATGCATAAGGAAATATCTGATGTATGAATGTATATGTATATATGATTAATGATTATGCTGATAAAACAATCACAAAGGATACAAATGTCACTGATCTGAATCATCGCTACAACACTTGGCTAATCTCGACAAGATGGAAACACCAACTGGAGAAAAAGCTGGGGATGAATATAAGTCATCCGTCTCGGAATATCTCAAACCCTGGCTGAGGTAAGAGAAAGGATCTGCTGAGAATCGGAAATGTCAATTCTGCGGGGAATTTTAGGTCAACACCATACCCAATGGGAGACAACCTTGCAAAGGACCACAAATACTACTCAAGAATCAACGCCAGCGGGGATCAGGAGTGAACTCCGCCGGGGACTTGCGGGGAATAAAAAATTTGTGCTAGATCTATGCAGTCCTTTGAGAATGGGCGCCTACAACTCAACAGAGGAGTCGATTACAAACTCAGCAGGGGAAACTGATTTGCCGTTGAGGAGGAAAAAATGACCAAACCAACCGCTTGGGGGAGACCAACAATGCTTCGCACTTCAGGACTCACCTGTTCTCAGATTGCTGTTGATATTCCTTACTGAAATCAGTTGCTGTTTGAAGTAATTTCTTTTATTATTTTAAGAAAAGTGGTTTTTAATTTATTAAAATTTCAAAATTATCATCCTAAAATTCTATTCTATTTAGCTAAAAAATAAATAAGAGTAGAAACAATTGGATAAAAAGCTCAACTTTATTTAATAGAATGGTAGTCTGTAAATGATAAGACTCCATAGATCTTTACAAAAGTTGAAAAATGGTAATTTACATGGAAAAGGGCTACATTGAATACAATGATCACTAATTCTTCTACAAACTTCAATATCCACCGTGCTATTGGCTTCGGTTAAGAATGATGAATCAAAATTGACTGACTTGCTCAAAATTGCTCTTAAGACTGGAGATCAACCGAATGCAGTTACTTATCATAATCCCTAATTTTTGCATAAATTTCCCCAAGGTGGGGTACTCAATCTATCAGGATAAATTTTTTATTTTATGTCTCTAATTTTTTCCTGGATCGCCCTTTCGGGTTTTCAATCCATCGAGATGCTCTTTTTTTCCTAAGCCGCCCTTTCGGGTTTTCAACTTAGCGAGTTGTTCTTTTCTTTTTAGGCAAAGTATTTCTTAACTGCATCGAAATTCATAGGACGCGTGAACTCTTCACCATCCATAGTTGTAAGAATCAAAGCACTACCTGAAAAGGCTCTCTTAACAACATATGGACCTTCATAATTAGGAGTCTGTTTGCCCCTAGCATCTAGTTTGAAAGATAAAATCTTCTTGAGCACAAGGTCACCTTCTCTAAACATACGAGGTCTGACCTTCTTATCAAAAGCTTTCTTCATTCTCTGCTGGTACAACTGACCATGGCACATGGCAGTCAACCTCTTCTCTTCAATCAAATTCAGCTGGTCATATCTGGTCTGCCACCATTCAGCTTCCGCCAACTTGCCTTCCATCAGAACATGCATTGATGGGATCTCAACCTTTACTGGGAGCACAACATCCTTACCATAAACAAGTGAGAAAGGGGTTACCCCTGTTGAAGTGCGGATGGATGTACGGTACCCATGCAAAGCAAATGGGATCATCTCATGCCAATCCTTGTAAGTTATAACCATCTTCTGAATGATCTTCTTAATGTTCTTATTTGCAGCTTCAACAACCCCATTCATCTTAGGTCTGTAGGGAGAAGAATTATGATGTGCAATCTTGAAGTCTTTACAAAGAGCTTCCACCATATTATTATTCAAGTTTGATCCATTATTAGTGATGATCTTACTTGGCACACCATAACGACATATGATTTGATTCTTGATAAACCTCACAACAACTTGTTTGGTTACATTCTCATACGATGCCGCTTCAACCAACTTTGTGAAGTAGTCAATAGACACCAGAATGAAACGATGCCATTCGAAGCTTTGGGCTCAATCATGCCAATCAAATCAATTCCCCACATGGAGAAGGGCCATAGAGAGGAAATGACATTCAAAAGTGTCGGAGGAACATGAAGTTTATCTACATATATTTGACACTTGTGGAATTTCTTCACAAACTTGCAACAGTTAGATTCCATTGTCAGCCAATAGTAACCTGCCCTAACATCTTCTTAGCCATAGCATGTCCATTGGAATGAGTACCAAAGGAACCTTCATGGACTTCAGTCACCAATAAGTCTGATTCATGTCTATCCACGCATCTGAGCAAAACCATATCGAAATTTCTCTTGTACAACACATCACCATTCAGGTAGAAGTTGCTAGCTAGTCTTCTCAAAGTCTTCTTATCTTTCAAAGATGCCCCAGACGGGTAAATCTGATTTTGGATAAAACATTTGATATCAAAATACCACGACTTTTCATCTTTGACTTCTTCAACAGCAAACATATGAGCTAGCCTATCAAGACGCATCACAGTCAAATTAGGAACTTCATTCCAAAATTTCACCATAATCATTGAAGCGAATGTTGCAAGAGTATCTGCCATCCGATTTTCATCTCGAGGGATATGATGAAACTCAACCTTTGTAAAGAAAGTTGAAATTCTCCTCACATAATCTCTATATGGTATCAAACCAGGTTGATTTGTCTCCCATTCACCTTTGATTTGATTCACAACCAAAGCTTAATCTCCATAGACGTCAAGATACTTGATTCTGAGATCAATGGCCTCTTCAAGACCCATAATGCAAGCTTCATACTCAGCCATATTGTTCGTACACTTGAAAGTCAATTTAGCTGTAAACGGAAAATGAGTGCCTTGAGGAGTAATAATCATTGCCCCAATGCCATTACCATAATGATTAACAACTCCATGCCCCAACGGGAACCAGGTCTTGGCCTTTCTTCAAGTAATGGTTCATCACAATATTTCATTTTCAATTACAAGATCTCTTCGTCAGGAAAATCATACTGCAATGACTGATAGTCTTCAATCGGTTGGTGAGCCAAATGGTCATCCAAGACACTACCCTTGATAGCTTTCTGAGATCGGTATTCAATATCATACTCAAATAACAACATCTACCAACGAGAAATCCTCCCAGTTAAAGCATGCTTCTCAAAAATATATTTGATTGATTCCATTTTGGATATCAACCAAGTAGTGTGATTTAACATATACTGGCGTATACGCTTGGCATCCCGAGCCAATGCGCAATAAGTTTTTTCAAGCATAGAATACCGAGTCTCACAGTCGGTGAATTTCTTACTTAGGTAGTAAATTGCATATTCTTTCTTTCCAGTTTCATCTTGATGACCAAGAACACAACCCATACTTTCATCAAGCACAGTCAAATACATGATCAACGGTCTTCCTTCAACAGACGGAGACAACATCAGAGGTTCGAGCAGATACTCTTTGATACTGTCAAAAGCTTTTTGGCAATCTTAGGTCCAATCACAATACTGATCTTTTCAAAGAAGCTTAAATATAGTTGCACATGTGGCAGTCATATGTGATATAAATCTTGAGATATAGTTTAAGCGGCCGAGAAAACCTCTGACTTGCTTCTCAGTTTTGGGCGCATGCGTCTCTTGTATTGCTTTGAGCTTGGCAGGATCAACTTCAATACCCTTCTTGCTGACAATAAAGCCCAACAACTTACCAGAACGAACACCAAAAGTACATTTATTGGGACTCAAGCGGAGTTTGTACTTCCTCAAATGCTGGAATAAATTCAACAAATGCTCAACATGTTCTTCTTCATCACTTGATTTGGCAATCATATCATCCAATAGTCCACACAAACATTTTTAGGGTTTTTGTTGTTTATTAAGTATTTAAGGTCCAAAGACCACCAACACAAACAAAATGCAAAAACAAATATATACAATCACAATATATGGCTCAAATGAGCAAAGTGAAAATGACATAAACATAAACAAATTAAATGTTATGTAAATGACAAATGAATGGTAAATGACTTAAATTTAAATTTCATAAAGATAATGACTTGAAAATAAAGCAATATTAATACAACTTAGTCAAATGTTAGATGATTAGATGTTAGTGATGTTTTGCTTTTTTATTGATCAAGTCATTCTTTGGAGAACACTCAACCATCTATTCACAAGCATGGATCCTTGAACCAATACATCTTCCAAAAGGAAGGAAAAAAGGCCACGTTTCCACACAATACCATGAAAGATGGGAGACTTACAATCTCACTTACTAGAATGCTATGCCTTTAGGGTCAAATCTAGCTCTATGTTAAGCAATCATAATTGGACTTATGTAGAAATCACAACTATCTGAGATCGGGTAATAAAAATAAGGTGTTAATGCATGTTAGAGATTTGGTATAATGAACCAAACTCCTAAAACATACCACACACTATAAGAAAAAGATCAAAGGTTGGACCTATCTCATCCATACTTGTATTGGTTCATCTAACACAAAGTTATTGATGAACTGATTAGCCTTAGGATCTTGAGATTTCATTGGTCAATGAAAGGGATGGGAAAGAATGGGATTGAAGATGAAGAGGGAGGGGAGATGAGAGAAACAGAAATTGGTCATGGGAAGAATTTTACCAAATTAAAATCATTCATTCATTTTGGGAGATGAAATTTACATTTCATTAATCCCTTAAATCTAATGATTTTAACTTAACAAAAGTCAAATCAACCTTGACCAAGGCCCAAACAGATAGTCAAACATCACAAGTCAATAAAATCGCTCAACATAATTTCTATATAATTAATCAATTAAAAACCAAATTAAAAATGCATTTAGATTTAATTTAATTTGGTTAAAACCTAAAACCTCTTCAAAACACCAAATAAATGTCCAAGAGATTTATCCTAGGTCAAACAAGGTCAAAGGACCTTAGACAAAAAAAAATCATAATTTTTGAAAAGTCAGAAGTATTTTTGAACAATTTAAAATATGCACAAAAACAATTAATTCATGAAAAATATCAAAATTAATCCAAAAAATAATTTAAATTCAGAAAATGAAAAAGGAAAACATTTAAAGATTTATGGTGAAAGTCCCATATATTTTGGATTAAAATTGAAATTAATATGAATTAATCAACATAAATGGAGTAAATGTAAAATCAAAAAATACAAAAAAAACAAAGGCCGTCAGATCTCCCTCATTAATTGAGGTGGCAGATCTGATGGCCACACGCGCGCGTTCCACCTTACACCTTGGTCAATGCGTTGTACGTGTGGTAATCACAATGAACACTTGAGATTAAAACATTTGAATCAGATCAGATGGCTTGGACTTTGCCAACGCACCACCGGAGCCCTAGCTCCGGTCATCTTCTCCAGTGATCACCACCGATCTGGTTCAGGCTCAACTTCATGAAAAATGAAAAGTGAATACACTAATTTGAAGGAAAAATTCTCAGGAGGACGAATTTGGCCTTAATTTTCTCCAATTCCAAGTATATAAAAAGATACATGGATTTGAATTTTGAGGATCATGAACTGAGTTGTTTCGCTTTGACCTCAAAGCAACTCAATCTTCTTGCCTACATTTGTAGGACTTCAGCTAACCAAATATCACAAAGAATAGTGAATAATTGAGGGAGAATCTAAGAGATGAAAATTCTGAAAAATTACCTTCGAGGGAGCTTCAACCTTGTTTGATCTTGATTCCAATTATGCGTGGCTTTGTTTCAGAAGCCTGTAGGAAGTGATTAGGATCAAGAAATGGCATGGACTCTTGGAGTTTCAATCTCAAAACAGAGTGAGATTTGAAGCTTGATTTTAAAATGAAAACCTTCAAGATTATCCTTTAATGGTGAGGGTTTGGATTGCAGGTTCAAAGCTTGGGCAGAAGGTCCTCAATTCTTAGCATGAGGGGTTGTATTTATAGGCCATGAGATTCATTTCCACACACTTTCAAATTTTTCCAAATTTAGCAATCTCAATGCATGCTTGCATGGGCGTGTGATAGGCTCATCAAGTTATATATTCAGGTCCAAAAATGAGTGACAATCATGCTGAAATGATGTCATGTGACCATGCATTTGTGTTTGAAATGTGGAAGTGAGAATCATCCAAATGGAACCTCACATCGCACCCATGCGCAAGTCCTTCATTTTTGGCTAAATGAGATGATCTTGGACTTTTTGGGAAGGTGAGATCAAGGGGAACAACTTTTATGTTGAACACTTTTTCATTTGAAGCTTGGATCATGATGAATATTTAGGTGGAAGTTTGGGAAATCAAACATATTTGAAACTTTTCTAAGTCCCAAGTCAAATGTTCACTTCTTCCACCTTAAATAACTTTTTCTATGGATTTCAAATGGAAACATTTCCTTCATAAAAGTTGTAGCTATTTCAAACCTCTTTAATGTGGTAAACAATTTGACCACATTTGGATTTGGAATGAAGGAGTTGTGCATTTTAGAAGTTGAGGAAAATCACTTGTTCAATGGTAATGACCCAAAATGATCAAAATGTTTCCTCTTAGAAAATGAATTTTCAAGTTGAATTTAAACTTCATCCAAACATCAAAGTTTAAGCATACATATTGAATTCTATCATGGAATTTTAATGGCTTTCATGTCATAAAAATTGATCAAGTTATGGTCCTTGGAAGTTGATCTTCAAGCTAGGGTTCAGACAAAATGACCTATAATCTTTCACCATAAAAAATGACTTTCCAAGAAAACATATCTCTTGACGTAAACATGAAATTTGTTTGTAATGTCATTTTGAGTAACTTTGCTCTTGGAATCATTTTCATATGACAAAAAGTGTAGGTGATAGGGTCTAGAGAACCCCAGTTTTGACCAGTTGACTTTCTCTGGTCAACCCCCATGGACCAACTTGCTAACTTGATATTATCTTGACTTTAGGGAATCATGGAGGATCATATATGTGTAGGATGATAGAATATGAAGTATCCTTTGAAATATTTGATCAATTGATGAAGAAACTTGTTGAGGAAGTCACACAAGATACCCAGATGAATTAGGGCTTCCAAGGCAAACAAGCTTCAAGCTCTTGATGATTTATTGATCATAGTGACATGTGAAGATCATGGGGATCCATATATGATGCCTAGAACCAATGTGAATCAATTATTGATTGAACTTCTTTCATTGAGGGTCTCAAACCCTAGATATGAGCTTGATGACGCATTGGTGAGCATACACACTACCTACAAAAGAAACAAAACTATACATAGACATATTTTTGGTATTTTTGTTAGTAAAAAGTGAAAAACAAATTATGATACAATCAAAAGTGCTTGGTGATCTCTCCCAATGCAAACTCAATGAATGAGGGGTAAGGAGGATGCCAAAGTGTGATCTCAATGCTAATGTATATGATGAGATAGCATGAGGGATCTTAGGGTCAAAATTGGGGTCTTATACTAGGCTTGAGTTATGTTAGACTTGTTATGCATTATACTATGAATGTGACAAGTTCAGATGAATGAATGTTGATTTTGTTTGTTTGTTTGGTGTAGGTTTGATACTAATTTGGTGGAGTCAAAAGGCATCATCAAAGCATGCCATACAAAATTGGCATGGCCTGGAAGCATGGCACTAAATCAAGAAGAAGCTTGAAGAAGATGTATAACTTAGGGTTAGGTTTAGAAAGTTGACTTTGGTAAATTGATTGACCAACAGTTGACCAAAGTCAAATGTTAGGTCAAAATTTTGTTTTTCTTATGTACTTTCTAACTTGGATTTGGATGTTGTAATGAATTATGACTTGTAATAAAATTGATCTTCTTGTAGATTAATTGTGTATGCATGCTTTTCCCTTTAAATCTTAAAATTGAATGTGAACATTTCTTGAATCTTGGACGTTGAATGAACTCAAATCTTGGTTGATTTAATCATGAAACTTGAATCTGTTATACTGCAATGCCTTGAATCAAAGTAAAATACTGACTAATGTATCATAAAGAGGTCAATCAGTAAAATACAAACTCCCATGGTTGACCATAGTGATATTTTCCATCCCTGATTAAATCCAATACCAGGATACCACACACATGATCCATAGGTACCAAAGATCAAGAATTAAGGTTTCATGGCTTTGAGTTCAAGAAAAACGACAACATTAGCTAGAGTAGCATCAAGATGCCCTAGATTTGACCCTCAAGGAAACCCTAGTCCCATGTTAATCACGAACACCAAAAAGGCCTTTGAATCAATGATGTTTACTTTTAAAATGCAATGGTAAAATGAAATGTCTCTTGATGCCAATGAGTATGCAAATGAACCATGGCCCAAAAGTCAGATGAAAGTGAAAAGGGGGATACAAATTTTGGGGTATCATAGCTTCCCATATTTAATTATCTTGGATTATAATGCGTGAATGGCGACAACTTTTTGGGCATTCGAGGTAGAAGAGAATTAAATACAAGAATATCCAAAAATTTGTCCGTTGAGAATGAAGATGTATTGAAAGAAAAATGAGTATATTATTGGGAGTTTGTTTATTGGGGATATGAAGTGGCACACAAACTTCTATAGGTTTTCTTGTTGGGGATTGACTAAAATATCTATTGGGGAAACAAGATCAGTTGTAAGAGAAATGTTGATGTGCATGATATATGCAATGTATGTTTGATCTTTCATGATGCATGAAATTATGCATGGTATGCAACAATGTGGGTTATTTTGGTGAGTGGTCATGAATGGTATCTACAAGGGTGAGACTCATTTTGGTATGGGGGTAGAATTCGACTCTCCGATATTTGCACCAAAGAACTCATAACACAGGGGAAGATATCAATTTACCACAAATGTTGGGGATTTCAACTCCTGATTTGGATGGGGAGAAAAGGAATGTATGACCTGATCCAGAAGTTATTAAGATGCTTTCATGTATCAAGCGTTTACTGTAGACTACCAATCTCCCTTTAGAAAATGTTCAAGTAAACAAAGCAATGCAATAAGTTTTTTCTTTTGTTTTTAGCTTTTTATTATTCTCAATGTTTTGCGGCATTATATGATAAAAAATAATAAGTTATTTTGTAAATAAAATACGAGAAATGAAAATTGATAACAAAAAGCAATTGATAATGGAAAGTGAATTTCATTGAATATGTGAAAGTTTGTAGATTTGATGTGTACACAAATGTAAAATCCTAGAAGAGGAAATTATAAAAATCGAAAAATAAAGGTAAATGGCAATGAGAGATTTATATGAATTTCCATTGGTTACAACATACGCTACCATCCCCTGTAAGATCTTGGTCCTAACATTTTTCTTTGGTTAACAATGTCTGGGTCGATCAGTTGCTGTTTAAGATCTAGCTGTTATGAAGTAGGCTCATGCGTTGAAGTTAAATGGATTTTATCCCTAACTTTTTCCTGGAATTTTTTTCTTTTTTTCTTCGTCAACTAGGATGCCCATTTTTGCCCCGTCCTTTCGAGTTTTCGACTCAGTGGGCTGATATATTTTGTGTTTTGATCCCTAACATTTGCATGAACATTTTTTGGGTCCATCGGGACACCCATTTTTTCCTAGATTGTCCTTGCGTATGTCAATCTAGCGGGCTCTTATTCATTCTTTTTAGGCATAGTATTTTTTAATTGCGTCGGAGTTCACGGGAAGTGGAAAATCCTCTCCGTCCATGGTGGTGAGGATCAGGGCTCCGTCTAAGAAGGCCTTCTTGACGATAAAGGGTTATTCGTAGGTGGGAGTCCACTTGCCTCGTGGATCCGAGTGTATAGGAAAGTATTTCTTGAGCATGAGGTTGCCTTTCTGGTACACACAAGGGAGAACCTTCTTATCAAAAGCTCTCTTGAGATGTCTCTAATACAACTAACTATGACAGAGAGCCGTCAAGCGCCTTTCTCTAACGAGATTCAACTGATCATATCTGGATTGAACCCATTCGACTTCATCAGGCTCGTCGTCCATGATAACCCTTAATGACGGGATTTCCACCTCGATTGGTAGGACAACTTCCATACCATATATAAGGGAAAGGGAGTTACCCCGGTAAAAGTACGAAGTGAAGTTTTGTAGCCATGAAGAGCAAAAGGAAGCATCTCATGCAAATCCTTGTAAGTCTTAACCATTTTCGGGACAATCTTCTTGATGTTCTTGTTTGCTACTTCTATGACACCATTCATCTTAGGACAATATGGTGAAGAGTTGTGGTGCTCGATATTGAATTCTTGACACAATTCTTTCATCATTCTGTTGTTCAAGTTACTCGCATTGTCAGTGATAATCTTGCTAGGAACATCATAGAGACAAATAATCTCTTTCTTTATAAATTGTGTAACAAATTGTCGTGTGACATTTGCCTATGAAACAATTTCGACCCACTTTGTGAGGTAATCAATAGCAACCAAAATAAAGTGATGACCATTGGAAGCTTTTGGCTCGATCATTCCAATCATATCAATTCCCCATATAGAGAAGGGCCAAGGAGAAGTCAAGACATTTAATTGAGTTGGTGGCACATGGATCTTGTCACCATAGATTTGGAATTTGTGACATCTTTTGACAAAGTTATAATAATCAATCCCATTTTTGTCAGTAGAAGCCAACTTGAAGGATCTTTTTGAACATGGAAAGCCCCTTAGCATGAACTCCTTCATAACCCTCAGGTATGGATTTTATGACCGTGTTTGCTTCGTGTCTATTTATGCATCTGAGCAAAATAGAATCATAATTCCTCTTGTACAACACGTCCCCGTTTAAGAAGAACTTGGGACATAGCCTTCTTAGAGCCTTCTTATCAGTGATGGACACATTCTCGGGATATTCTTGTTTCTCTAAATATCTTTTAATGTCGTAGAACCAAGGTTGATATTTAGAATTTTCCTCAGTTACTAGACAATATGCATGTTCATTTAGGTGTTCAGCTTTAATAGAGGGAGCTTCATTTTTTCACTTGAACTTGAACATGGAAGCCAAGGTAGCCAAAGAATCTGCCAGTTAATTCTCTTCCTTATGGATATAATGAAAAGTGATTTCATCAAGGTAGGGAATCAACTTCATGACATGCTTCTTGCATGGAATTAACTTGATATCCCGAGTTTCCCAATCTCCTTTGATCTGACTGATTACTAGAGCTGAATCTTTGTAAACCTCGAGGATTTTAATTCTCAGATCAATGGTTGATTCAATGTCGAAGATACATGCTTCATATTCTGCCATATTGTTGGTGCGGTCAAAAGATAATCTTACGGTGAATGGAAGGTGAAATCCAGTTGGAGAAGTGATAATTTCCCCGATTTCATGACCATGAGCATTTGAAGCACCATCGAACACGAGAGTCCACCGCTATCCTGGTTTGGATCATTCCCAAGGCCTAGAATATCATAATATTTGATAAATAGGGTGTCCTTATGCGGAAAATCAATCCTCGTTTGTTGATAACCCTCCACAGGTTTATGAGAAAGATAATATGATAATACACTCCCTTTAATAGCTTTATGGGTAACATATTGGATGTCATACTTTGTTAGTAGCATTTTTCACTAAGTAATTCTTCCAGTGACAACAGGCTTTTCAAATATGTTCTTTATTGAATCCATTTTGGATATCAAAAAAGTAGTGTGCCAAACCATATATTGTCTCAGGTGTCAGGCATCTCAAGTTAGAGCACAACAGGTTTTCTCCAAGAGTGGGTATTTGGTCTCACACTAACTGAACTTCTTGCTCAGATAGTAAATGACATGTCCTTTCCTGGCCGTGTCATCATATTGACCAAGTACACAACCCATAGATTCATCCAATACAATGAGATACATGATCAAATAGCCTACTAGGAACAAGTGGTATTAAGACTCGTGGTTCTTGCAAGTATTCCTTTATTTTGTAAAATGCTCGGGAATCATTATTCCACACGATCGATTGATTCTTTCTCAACAACTTGAAAATTGGTTCACATGTAGCATTCAAATGGGAAATGAATCTAGAGATGTAGTTGAGTCAACCCAGGAAGCCTCAGATTTTTTCCCCAGTTTTGGGAGGTGGCATGTCTTGAATTGGTCAAACTTTGTTAGGATCAACTTCAAAGCCTTTATGACTAACAATGAACCAAGAGTTTACCATATTGGACCCAGAAGTGAATTTTCCAAGATTCAATCATAGCTTCAACTTTCGGAGTCTGGAAAATAGTTTCCTTAGATGATCTAAGTGCTCATCTTAAGTCTTGGATTTAGCAATCATATCGTCCACGTAAACCTCAATCTCTTTATAGGTCATATCATGAAAGAGAGTTACCAAGGCGCGTTGATATGTTGTCCCTGTATTCTTCAAACCAAATAGCATGAGTTTGTAGCACTAAGTTCCCCATGGTGTGATAAAAGTGGTTTTCTCCATATCATATGGAGACATTTTTATCTGATTGTACCTAGAGAAACCATCCATGAATTAAAATATGGAGAACTGAACCGTGTTGTCAACCAAGACATTAATATGAGGCAAAGGAAAGTCATCCTTAGGGATTTCTTTATTGAGGTCTTGGTAATCTACACAAATTATGACCTTCCCTTCTTTCTTTGGAACAAGGACGATGTTGGAAACCCATTAATGATACTAAAAAATGGCTAAGAAGCCATCATCAAATTGTTTCTTAACCTCTTCCATGATTTTCAATGCCATGTCGGGTCTAGTCCTTCTGAGCTTTTACTTAACTAGAGGATATTCAGGCTTGAGTGGAAAGTGATGCTCGACGATTTTCGTTTCTAAACCAGGCATATCCTGATATGACCAAGCAAAAACATCTACATACTCTTGAAGCAATTTGACCAACTCAGTATGCACATGCTCTTCAAGAGATGCCCCTATTTTTACTTATTTTTTGACTTCCTCGGAACCCAGATTGATGACTTCCACTGGCTCTTGATGTGGCTGAATCTCTTTTTCCTCGTGCTCAAGGAGCCTTGCTAGTCCAGCTGGTAACTCATAATCTTCTTCACCGTCGTCTCCAGCTTGGTTAATTGGAAATCCAAAGTTACAAGGAACATTTTCCATGTTGTTACCAATGTATTTATTTTCTCTGCATGTTTATGAACTTTTTTAGAATGGGATTTTTGAAAAGTGTAAAAGAAAAAGAAACTTTTTCCATTTATTTTTGTGAAAACTAAAATAATAGAAAAAAAGGAACATGATTTTGATTGCAAAAATGTTTTTATTTATTTATCATATAATACTTTGAAAAAAGAGGCCCTTAGAAGCTATCTTATTGTCTCGGGCGAGGACAAGGGATTGAAAAAATAAAATGCATTAGGTTGTAACAGAAAAGACTATGGGGACCACGGAAGTTATCCAATTGTATAGCTTGAATCCAGGTGGGCATTTGCGTATAAAGCTTGGAATCTTTCTTCTACTGCTTGCACCATCAATAAATGCTACAATGTTTTCATTTTGAAAGCCACCACTGTTGAATTTGACTAGGCATGACTTCTTCTTGCTCTTTGGATCTGGTATGCGTGAAGACGGAAGATAACCGATGCCAAAACGATCATGTTTCTCAGAAACATCAACTATCTAAACCCAACCAGGAGGACTTCCCCTTTCAATAGTTTCCTTGGCGCTCTTTACAAATGATAGAACCAAATATGACGCCTTGTCTTGATTTGAAGTGGCAGAGCTAACATCTTCAAATTCTAAACAAAGAAGGGGAATTTCAGTTATACCTTCTTCAATATCCACATACTGAAATGATGATAATTCACTGACGAGTAAATCTTCTGCTCCACAAGTAATGCCCAGTTTGTCTTTGAACATGAACTTAAGCTTTTGGTGTAGTGTAAAGGTCACTGCCCCAACGACATGAATTCGTGGTCTTCCTGACAAGCAGTTGTAATCTGGATTGATATCCATCACTTAGAAAGTAAAGGTAAATAAATATGGTCCAATACGGATAGGTAGGTCTACCTCACCAATAACTTGTCTCCTAGAACCATCAAAGGCTCTCACGACCAAGGCACTGGCCCTCATCTCATACCCTTCTACCAAAAATTGACTTAATGTATTCTTAGGCATTACATTAAGTGAAAAACTAGTATCCACTAGGACTCGAGACAAAAAGGTGTTCATGCATGTAATAGATATGTGCATAGCTTCAGTGAAAAACTAGTATCCACTATGATGTTTGTAACTACGTCATCAAATTGATCAACAATAATGTCGTGCATCACGTGTGCGAAGTTCAGGACTTTCACTGGAGCTTTTTTGTGAGCCTTAGAGCTCAATAGCAGGGATAAGATTGAAATTTTTGATGGTGTATGCCGCAGTTGATCCACGATCGTAAAGTCACTCTTTCTGATCAACTTGAGGAACTTTTAGTCCTCTTCTGGATACATGTCTTCCTTATGATTTTCAGTCTGATCTTTTTCATTCATTACCTCTCGGCCTTTGAATTGATAGCTTCTGCTGACTTGCTTATGGTATCCTTTACTACAAGTGGATCAGTTGGCACAATCATAGTAGTAGGAACAGATGTTGATGATGTTGATTCCCCTTTTTGTTGAGTAGGGGTTATTTAAATAATCTTCTCATTACGGGGAGCAACTGCTGGTGGTGAAACTGCCTTCAGAGTGTATATAGGAGTAAATACATGACCACTACGGGTCATGCCCCCTGTTCCCGCTATATTGACTATCCGACATCAGAGAATTATATTGATTTTTCACCCACATATATAATGGTGTCATACCTCCAAGGCATTGGTAGTCTGATAAGGAAACGACCCAGGGAGGCAAATATTGATTGGTTGGATCTACTTTACAAGAACCTCAACTTATTTATTTCTGTAAATGATAGTAAACGACTCGTTGGTTGAAACCTATTTGATGGATTTGGATTTGGTGAATTGGATCACCCCTTGATTGATCAAGTCTTGCACACAACTTTTCAATTTAACACATTCATCAGGATTTTCTTTACAAACCGTACAACCATCAATGAGACCTTCTAAGAACCCATATTCTTGCAGCTTCTTTACAATAACTGCCATAAAAGTCTTCACCTTATCAACTTCTCTAACTAATTCAGTGTATTCTTCCTCCTCAATCGCATTAACCACTGACCCATTGCGAACATGCAAAAGATTAGTTTCCATGTTAGGCTGTTCTTTAGAGAAAGATAAAATCTTCAGATCAGTAAGCTCTTGCACTTTGGCTTTGAGAAGCCCACAATCCTCAGTAAAATTTCTTATATATCCAGCATGGAATGCACGTGAGGCATTAGGATTATGCTTGGAACTCTAGGGGAAAGTGGTTGGTGGAATTTCATTTTGCACAATTGCACCTACGTGGACAAAGTATGGTACCAAAATTTTGTCATATTGAAGATGTCTTCCATTTTGATTAAAATTCCCACGTCTAACCTGCCCTTGGCCTTGATTTCTGTTGTTCTGATGTGGTTGTTGATTCTGGGGAACTTAAGAATATGGAGGATGTTGGTATTGAAGTTGTGGTTGATACTGAAATGGTGGTTGTTGGTATTGGCCAACAGAAACATATGGATATGGGTAGTATGTCATGGGAGTCATATAAGCTTGAAATTGAGAGTGGAAGTTTGCCATCATAACGCTTGTCTCCCCTTCCTTTTTCTTAGCGAAGCTACCTTGTGGTTTCTTGGCCACTGCCTGTTGATTAACAGTGCCAACAATCTTCCCAGTCTTTAACCCATTTTTAATACATTCTTCGATTGTTACAACATCAGAGAAATTTGAGGACATACTACAACCCATTTTCTCAAAGTATAATCCCTGAAGTGTACCAATGAAACTATCAACCAGTTCAGTGTTAGACAATGAAGGTATAACGTGAGGAACATTTCTCGCCATCTCTGAGCATACTCTTTAAAAGTTTCATTCATTCACTAAGTCTGATTATGAAACTGTAGTCTTGTAGGAGCCATGTCTAAATTGTATTTGTATTGTTTCAAGAAGGCTTCAGATAAGTCCTTCCAGGATCAGATATTTCTATGCTCGAGGCCCATATACCAGTCAAGAGATGCCCTAGACAGTCTATCTTGAAAGCAATGGATGAGAAATGCATCATTATTAATATATAAAGCTATCTTCCTATAGTACATAGTGATATGACTTCCCGGGCAGCAGATCCCTTTGTATTTTTGTAGATCTGGTACCTTGAACTTTTGAGGTAAGACCATGTTTGGTACAAGACATAATTATTTAGCGTCTATACCGTATGCGGAAAACCCCTTAATAGTCTTGATGCACTCATCTAGAAACTGATATTCAACAGGATTTCTTTGACTTGCACCAGGAAGATTCATATTGATAACATGACCTTGTAAATAAGCTTGAGAATTAGGAAACTGAGCAGCTTGTGGAGTGGTTTGAGCAGGTGCTTGAGGATAAGCAAATTAAGGAAACATCTGAGCAGGATACATTAAACCGGGATTAACAGTATGACCATGTTGGACCCCATATGGAGCATAGGGTGCCCCAGGATAAGCAAACAAAGGTACATCAGTAGAAGGTGCCCCAGATAGGCAAGAGGCATTCCAGATTGAAAATCTTGGTATGGATACTATGCAACAAGTTGAGCAACTTGAGAAGAAATGTGAACATGAATGGGAGGACCCCTATATTTAGTCTCATTTTCATCAGGTTCCCCAATAGTTACAGACACTGGGTTCTGTCGAGGTTGCTCCTGGGGTACCTCATGATTTTCAACATGCACTACCTAGGAGGTTGCTGGGGAGGCATTCCCCACAGATAGGCATCAAAATTCCCATTAACAGTAGGCACTGACATGGGATGATAAGGAATGAAGGTACCCCCATTAGTAGTCTGAGGAACAAAATTCTAAGGCATGCCCCAGGGATATACAATAGTATGACCATTAGGCCCCGAAAGCGAGACTGGTTGATTCGAGATAGGTTGAGTAGCATTCTCAGCAGGAGTCTTAACGATAACAAAAGTTGTAGCCTCTTTTTAAGTATGAAGGTACTCTAGAATAATATTAACCTTTCCCTAAAACTGATTCATCTGGCCCTAGAATTGGTCCAATGTCTCCTTATTAGCTCTTGTGAAGTGCTTGTGACGGAAAGTCGCCATTTTTTCTGGATATTTGAAAAAGGACGGTATGAGCATTTTGTTCTTATTGATTGAATTTAGATGAATGCATGAATGAATGAGTGCATGAAAAAAAATCTTAAAAATTTCCAAGGAATCTGGAGATTGCCACATTGCATATAAGTAGTCATACAATTATAGGAAGTAAGACAAAATATAAAGCCAATAATGAAAATACTCATTTTATTCAATAAGGAAGAATAAATGGTACAAGGGTTACAATCTCAGGGACTCACTCAATGAGATACAATAAGATCATCTTTGAACCTTTCAAATATAACCCTACAAACAAAAACAAAGTGAAAAACATCCCACTGAGTGTTATATGGAAACATATCAGCATGGGCTTCCTTCAGTAATCCCGGGAGATCTTCAAGTGCATGGTTAGTAAACTTGGCTAGGCGTGCATGTTTATCACTCTGATATTGCACATCCTTGAGGAGATTATGCAATAAGGTGTGATCAGATCCATGTATGAGGCCTTGTAGGAATGCTTCCTTCGAATCCAAGGGGACTTAAAGATGACAGTAGTGTCTTTCCAAATGAGTGATCTCTTAGTTGAGTTGATTGTAATCTTACTAGCTCTAGTGAGCTTGACTCTTCAACTCTCTGACTTCTTCAAAAACCTTATCAATTTCAGCTTTACATTGAGAGGGAGACGCCATTAACTTCTCAACACGTTCTTGTTCTCTCTTCAACTCTTTCTTGCAATCCCTCAACTGGTCTTGAAGTTCTTCAAGTTTGGCCCTGTAGCTTTATATTGAGTTTTAGCAAGTTGTCTCTTATTGGAATAGAGGCCATCATAGGTTCCTTATAGAGCTTCACTCACTTTACTTCTTTTGATATGTTCAACTTCAACAACTTAGAGCATGCACTTTCTCTTCTGATTGAGGTTAAACTTCAGGTTTTCTTTCTCTTGTGTAAGTTTACCAAGATCAAATTGGAGATCAAAATTATCCTTATTCAATAGCTTGATAGTCTCTTTGAGCTCATCTACTTCAAAAATAGAAATGATAGAAGGTTCAAGAGGCTTGAGACTCATGGAAGGTTCCCAAGGATACAACAACTTGACAGTCTTGACTCTTGATCTAACCTAGTCCGTGTAAGGCTCCAACGTAATGGAATTTTGTTTACCAAGTTCCTTCTTCCCAATATGATGGATCTTGCCTCAATCACGATATGTTCTCTTCAATAACTCATAATTATCAACCCCTTCAACGGTCACCAATTCTTCTAATTGTTTGTCTTCAGGATTATCTTTTAACGGATAACCAAGTTGAAAAGTGAAATAATAGGATTTTAGTTAATCAATACACCCTTGGCACAAATGAGAAGCACATTCTAGAATTCACCACGGCTAAAAATAGGTTCAACCCCATCATAGTCATGGGTATACCATACTATGTTGTTAGTGTTCAAAGACATCAACCTCTAAGACATCTTCAGTGCTCCCACATTGTCAACAAAAGGTCCTTTTCTCGATAAGTGGGTAAAGAGCCACTTGTAGAGCAAAGGAATACAATTGTTAATCGTTCCCTCCTTCTTCTTGTTCCTCCAATGGAAAGAGAAGAACACGTCAGCTAGAAGAGTAGGAACTGGACTTTTAGAGATGGAGATAGTAATAGTAGCTTTGTCAATGAACACTTCAACATTTGGGAAGAGCACCAAACCATAAATAAGGAAAGTGAAGATAACATAGAAAGCATCCCAACTTCCATTATCAGCAAAGGTAGTGGCCTTCTTTATCAAAAACATCAAAGGAAACCCTATGGTGTTGGCCTTGGGGGAGAATGTCGAAATCAGCCATATCTTTCTTGAGGTGAAGGGCTTATCGAATCACAACAAATTCTGGAAACCCATATGTAATCATATAAGGAACTTGATCTTTGACTGGAATACAAATGATGTGAGCAAACTCCTCTAGAGTTTGAGCCAAAAGAAATCCTGGAAAGTAAAGCAATACGGAGTAGGGTCGTAGAACTGGGAAAAGGTAATAATCAATCAGGTATGATCTTTGGTCAACAGAAAACCCAACAAGTTACCATATGCCTTCTTAAAGGCATCGTTGTATATATATGAAAAATAGGGCGGTAAAAAACAACTGCACCTACTAAGTGGGGTAACTCTCACTCAATTATTAAGCTCAATGGTGGTTGATCCCTAATCCCTAAAAAAAAAAATTATGTGAATAAAGGACAGTTAATTGGAGTAAGTCAGGTCAAAAAGTTATTTTGTTCCATGAATTTGAATAAATAAAAAAGAAAACCTTATTAGCTATGCTCACTTTTATGCTGTAATTTCCGTGTCGATGAAATGCCTTAAACTGATTATTTAAGTGTTTGAAAAGGGAAAAATTAAAAACAGAGATTTAGAGCCAAGTCCATAGTAGAATCAACATCTTAGAGGGACATTCTAGGTGCGACTTCACAAATCCTTTGGACTGAGCTAATACTGGATGAATTAACTTTAAGTTTATATGATCATGAAATATTGTATGAGTAACTGTATTTGACTATAGTGAGCGCTTGTTTGAAAATCACGGATTTGTTTAAATTCATCCAATACAAGCCAAATTCCTTTAGGACAAACAATGGATCAAGTTTTGAGGGATTTGATAAGTGGCTTTGTGGACTGTTTTGAAGTAGGGGTTTCATTCAAATCTTGTTGCTTTGATCCTAGTTTTTCTTCTTCTAATTTTATGCATGTTTGTATGTTTTCCGCCATACTTTAGAAAAAAAGGACCATTAAAGAGTAAATAGAAGCAAATAGACGTCAAAGTCACCAAAGAACAAGGAAGATGGAATTTTTCCATACAAAAACCAGCATCCACTACGATCTGGCCATAGCCCATGCTATGAGCCGTAATGATCACCAAAACCCCCGTAGTAAAAAGCAGAGGCTTATACAACCTAGTCGTAGGTTTTGCTACGGCCCGTTGCATCCCCGGTAGTGGTTACAATTATTTGTGATTCTGAAACATTTTGCCGGCTCTTCCCATTCTAGCTGCTCAAAAGCTTACGAAAACGCTTAGGATTTATGGAGAATTAAATGTTGTAAATCAAGCTAAAAGGCCTATAAAAGCTTAGGATTTAGGGAAAATCATTACACACATTATATTAGAATCCAATCTTATAATTTATGCTTATTTGAGGTTCTAATTTATCTTTATTATTATGTATGTTTGTGTTTTCATAGCTTTAACGACTACCATGTTTGAGTAGTTTCCTAGGGACGAAAGGTCATGAGGATTGTCTTGTGACATACCTTATGTAAGTTCTTTGTAATTTCAATACGAGAAGCAAAACCTAAAGTAATTTGAAATCTAGTTTTTAACTTAGATATTTTTAAGAAACTATAAATATTTCATATATTATTCATATGGTGAAAGGGTGTGAGTCAATATCCGAATGCGAATTCCGGACAACTGAGTTTGAGGCAACGAAAGTGTCTCAAACCTCAGTTAGAAAAACCACATTATAGTAGCACCATGAATATTGATATTAAACAAATAAGTTATGCCAAATAAAGTGAGTAGGTTATTTTTTAAAACATGGAAACACACTGATGAAAATAGGTGTTATTCATAGTTCTTTATGTTTTTATAATTTTCTCATTTCTTGTATTGAATTTAAGAGTTTATGTGAGAATGTTTGAGGTAGAAGACATGTACTCTATGTCATGTTTAAAGCATATTATTATTATTTTTTAAAAATATTTTTATCAACTAAATTTTGATCGTTTTAGCTAAACATAGAAGTGATAGAATATGATACTTAAAAAATTGGTGTTCATGGGAACAATAAATCTTATATACTACTTCGGTATTGATGTATACTTGCGGTGTGTCCAAATGAATTATGAGCGATAACATTCATGTGACTTCTATTGTTGAGGTTAGAAAAAGATATGATGGTAAAAATGTGTGGAGGATGAAAATTGTGGATGTTAAGGATTTGGTGATTACTATAAAGCAAAGTATTGTGATAGTATTATGAAGATCTTATCACATACTATAAGGTATTTCAGTGAGTGGCATAAAAGAATGAAACTAAGAGTTTGATTAGAGATAGGAAACCATATATTATTTATATTCATGATACTAAATTAAAAGAGGAAAATGAATGCATTAGCATGGCATTTTGACCTTAAATAGGTTCAAAAGGGATTCTCACTATGTGGAATGCTTCTATGATTCTTACTGATTTTTATATTAATAAAATAATATTTAAGAATAATAATCAACTATTTTATTCAGTCAATGTTTATGCTCAATGTGATGCTAAGGTAAATAATTATTGTGAGAACCGTCTGAGTGGTCTCATCTGCAACCAAATCCAATAAAATTGGTTTGTGTGTGTGTGGTGATTTTAATTTAGTTCTAATAATTGATGAAAGGAAAATTTTAGGGGGGGGGGGGGAGCAAGAATAGAGGATTTCTACCCATTTAATCAATTCATTGAAGATACTTTGTTGATTGGTTTGGGAGACAAGTCACGTGGTATCGAGGATAGGATTGTTCCATGAGCAAGTTGGATAGGTTATTGGTATCAAATGATTGGTCTCATTTTTGGCCTAAAACTGGGGTTTAAAACCTTTCCATATGTTATAGTTTTGGACTGACTTTCAAGGATACAAGGGGTTTGTTAGAGAAGAGTGACAATTGTTTCATGTGAGAGGATGGGTGGTTGTGTTATAAAGGAAAAAATAAATTTAGCCATAGTAAGGTTAAAAGAATGGAACCAAAAACATGGTAGGAATATCTCTAGAAGATTAGTAGAAGAAAAAAATGTTTGATTCTTTTAGATAGAAAGGGAGAAAGAATAGGGTTAACTAACTCTGATTGGTAGGAGTTTAACATGATTTCTTCTCAAGTGTTATCTCTCTCTCTCTCCCTCTCTCTCCCTCTCCCTCGACTATAATATGAAGTGGAAAAAGTAAAGATTATTTTACATCAAGGACGAGGATGCAATTTCTAAAACTTTCCACAATGTTATGTTTGGAAGGAAGAAGATTTATGGTATTGATATTATTGTCGTTGATAGTGCTAGAGATGAAGAGGTAACAAGGGTTAGGAGGTGACGAATAACCACCAAAATATTCACTTTAAATCAATTAACTTTGGGAGATCTGGGATGGATGATTTCAACTTCAAGACTCTCAAAAGTAGTGAGGCGTCTAACCTTGTAAGTCCATTTTCAGAGGAGGAGATGAAGAAGGATGTGTGGAATTATGATAGCAATAAATACCCAAACTCACAAAAGTTAATTTTGGTTTTGTTAGTGAAGTTTTCCTCGATCATTAAGTGGATTTCATGATTTATTTATATTTTGGATTTTTTTAATGGCAAATTGATGAGAGACATTAATTGCACCTTTATAACCCTGACTCCTAAAATGTCTAACCCCCAAAGGTTGTTACTTCTAACCAATTTTATTTGGTAGAGAACACGCATAAAGTTTTTTAAAAAGTTCTAGTGTGGATCTAGGTGCTTTCTTGCAAGTATAATGTTTGCAGCAACATGTTTCATTTTGGTGTTGCCAATGCTCTTAAGTGAAGTCTTCATCAAAAGTGTTGATTAAGTTCCTGTGGTTTTAATGACAACACTATGAGGATAAGTCGTTAATTGATGTGATGATCAAGTTGTGATGTTTAGAGACCAAGATGTCAAAGCCTATCTTTGGAGGACGACATCTTATGTCAAGAGGCGTTTGGTGAATTCAGTGAAGATCTCTGATCAAGAAGTGTGTTTGATGATGGTGTTTATCATGAATTTATCTCAAGCCTCATTAGAAGAAGATTCAAGGTTCTAGTAAAGTATTAAAGTCAAATATAATTTAAAAAAGAGCATGAAGCTTTAGAGTTTTCAGAAGAGAGGAAGCGTAAAAGCTCTCAATATCAGTGTCGAGTTATATGTGTTTGTAAAGGTAAAAGACTATATCTCGATTTTACTAAGTAAAATCACACACACACACACACGCACACATTTTCAAGTACTTGGAAAGCCTCTATAGTTTTATTAAAAGAAATAGAATTTTGTTTCCTAACTAGTTGGCTACTAGCTCAAACAATTCTTTATGAGTGCATTTTGCACTATACAATTGATTAGCCCTTAGGCCTAGCGATTAGCTCTCTTTGTAATGCCTCATAATCAACTATTAGGGTTTATTTTCGATTAGAAACGACTCTCTTGAAAACCTTCCTATTTTAAACTTGATAATTGACATGTAATTGACTTAATCAATTCTTCAAAGTAAAAAGGCCCATGAATCCTTTCCTTTTTTATCCATATTTTTTACACCAGAAAACATATAAAAATACACCTCTCTGTCTCTCTCTAAGAAAAGATATATTTTTGCGACAAATAAGTTGTGATGGTTGTGTTAAAATCTCTTTTCCCCGATTATTGCAATGATTATCATAAAAGTTTTGTTCAACCGCCTCTTGATTTTCAAAAAAATAAAGAGAAATTATGGCGTTTAGCTTACCAATGTAACACCCTAAACCCCGAAACAGTGAAATCATAGAGTAATTCAAGTATTGATCACAATACACACGTTTATGATGTCACTCATCATAAAACAAGACTTGTTCCAAATAAGGTAAGTCATTCTAATACACCTATCATCGCCTGCTCACCTTCACTTAGGGTATCATCGCAGCGAAAATCATCAAATAAGCGTGCTTCATGATAATTAAGTCTTATTAAAATACCTTATTTGAATTAAAACAATGTGGAAAAAGTCTTCACTATAACATAAGCTGAAAATGTCAAGAGTATAACATCGACTCTCGATTAGCAAAAACACAAACTGAATAAAAACAATCAAATGTTCCTAACCCCAAGGTTAAAGGATTAAAGCAAGATTTCTAAACTAACGATGAACTAAACAAAGTAACTCCGGGAGCTAACTTCCACTTATTACAGCAAACTCTACTCCCGAGTATCTGCAAGATGTCCATGGGGAACAACATCAAAGAAAGTGGGGTGAGAAACAACAAACCAATATAAATAATGTAAATAACGTTGAGGTAGAGAATACACAACAAGCAAACATTCATTACACATCCATCAACAAAATATTCTCACATCCAAATCATGATAACATTTACAAAATCACACCCAATCATCAGCATCATGAACAATCAACTACATATGCAAGCATATATGCAAATGTACTCCACAATTGACTCAATATGCATGCAGTACCATTCATGAACACTTAGGTTCAACTTTCTTCTGATCCCCTCCATAGGACTAGAGCACACAAAATCGTTATCATCACCATAGGTAACACTTCACCAGTTCCCATATAGCACCGGCTACTCGTTCTCAATCCCTACCATAGAACCCGAGCACACCAAAACTGGACCGAAGCCAGTACACCATGATGCATGACTCTCAACAATACGCATTATCACAATAAGGTTCACCAAAAGGATCCCCATACACATCTATCCATTTATGCATCACATCATTAATCATACACAACAACCAATCCATGTCACGACATCAAGAAATAACAACAAACAACAACAACTCAACAAATATAACTTCATAGGCATTCGTTCATCTTACTTCACCAAAACAACAACACATCATCATATAAACATAACAATTTATAAAGCTATAAATCTATTCCAAAACATATATTCACACATTGTCTCAACAGGTTAATTAATCACACTGAATATCACCAAACAACAACCAATCATCGATGGCCTCGAAAAATAGACTGACAAGTTAACACAAAACAACAATTTAACATTGTGCCTCCTCGCTTAGCGAAGCCCTTGCTTCCTAAGCAAGCTCTCTCTAAGATACACATCTCTCGCTAAGAGAAAGTCACAGAAAACTAGAACCTTAACCATGTCATACGCGCTTCAGTGAACATAGCGGCTTACTAAGCAAACTCTTGCTAAGTGAATTCACCCCCGCTAAGCGAACACGTCCAGACCTACAAAAATGCAAAACATAATTTGCCTCTGCAGCAACCCCAAAACTCCCCCAATTTAGTCCCAAATATCCCCAAACACCTAAAAAATTATATCACGTGTTATAACACTATCAGGACATGTTAAATCATAGAATGACATCATTTAATTCATTCAATCTCATCAATTCAAGTATACCCTTAAACCTTCCAATCATATCCCAAAATAGAAAAGAGTACACATATAGGCACACAAAATTCATCATTAAAACAAACAACAACATCAAAACTTCATAGAAAAATCAGAATCAATCACATCCCAATTTCCCTAAAATGAGTAAGGACCTTTCATCTCTACCCCTCATGGAATACACGTAGATTGGTAGCTCTTTCAACCATTTATCTTAGATTTCTAGCAATTGATGATGAATCAAGCAACTTCTATGACTCCCCTCTTTAAAATCCTAGAGTTTTCTCTTTCTCTCCTTTTTACCTCTTGTTCTACGTATGCCAAATGTTTCTCTAAAAAGCTATATTTTTCTCTACTTTTAGAATATATAGTACCCCCATCATTTTTTTCTTTATTATTATTTTTGTACAGCTCATTATTAGCTCCTCTACTCTTATCACCTATTTTCTCCAATTCCCACAAATGACCCAATTCTATCATTTTACTATTTATTTAATTAACTCGAATAAAACACTATTCATTTTAGTAATTAATTAAAATTCTAATAACTTCTAAACAACTAAATCAACCTCTTTCTCTCCCTATACCTCTATTCCAAGGATACTTACCTCCCACAATCATTCAACAATAATTTTAAAACACCAATTAATCAAATAAAATTCTAAATAATTTAGTTAAATTAATTAATCTAATGTGGGATGTTACAACTAACCTCCCTAAAAACATATTAGCTTACCAGTGATAATTATGTAAACATTTTAAGCTTTACACCTATGTTCGATCTCTACCGTGGACATTTTTTACAAAATAAAACAACAAAAATTAAATTGTGTACCTATAAAATTCAAACTGGACACCTCAAGCCCCCCAAAATGACAATGTCACCATTGGTCTAGTTATGAATTTTCAAATTTTAGGCGAAATCTATACTATTTATACAATATCCTAATTTAACTTTCCCCCAATTCAAAATGAATCATCTTCTCAAAAGTGCAACGGTTTAGTCATTAGCCGACTTCTCTCACTCTCATCTTCCCACTAAAACTAAAAACCTTACTCCAAATACAAAAGGAAAAAGAATAAATTGAAAACACACTCTCAAAACTCACAAAAACGCAACTAGAGCCAGAAAATGCATCATAACTAGAAAGACAACTCTCTAAGGAAATTCAAGAGGTTAATCTTATAAAACCCTAATTTCCTTCTTTTTCTTCTAGTTTTGTTTATTTTTTTTTACATAAATCCTCAATCTTATTTAAACCCTAATTTCTTTATTTTTATTCTAGTTTTGTTTTTATATGATTTATGTATTTTTTTGTTTGATTAGATGATGAATGTTTATTGGATGCTTGTTAATCATAGTAATATATACATTTGGTTTATTGGTTTGTTGATGAATGTTTAGTTGTTTGTTTGATTGGATAAAATTTTACTCTTTTGCAAAGAAATTGTGTCAAATACTTTAAATACTCCTCTGCAGCTTCCTATAAAGTCTACCTCTCTTTAACACACATCCACTTAGTTTTTTGTGTTTAAATGTGTTTTTTTGAACACCAATAGGTTTATCCATTTCTTTTTGCTAGCCTCATAGCACATTGTTTAGCTTGGCAAAGGATATTGGTGCTGAATGGAGTAGTTTCTTAATCCCTTCTTCATTGAGCTTAAAGTTAATGGAAACACAAGAAAAAGGGTGGGGTTTGAACTGGGTTTCAAGAAATAAAACTTTTGCAACCCAAAGATACAAACAAAAAACTATAATTAAACTTGATTACAACACAAAGACCAACTGTCAACGTCTTGAGTAATTCTGACAAAACCATAGTCACTCAAGGAAATACAATCCCAAAGATTGAGATGCAAAGTGTGTTTACAAAATGCTCCAGTCCATAATTATTTTTATCCTGGTTCATTGTTAACAAAGTTACCTCCAGTTCACTCACCAAGGGTGATTTATCCTTATCATAATGACTTAATCCACTAAAATTAAACTTGATTACAACACAAAGACTAATTGTCAATGTCTTCTTGAGTAATTCTGACAGAACCCTAGTCACTCAAGGAAATACAATCCCAAAGATTGAGATACAAAGTGTGTTTACAAAATACTTCTAAGAAAGCAGAATACACAAATGAATTACAAGTATATCACACAAAATATATTTTATGAAGAGTATGAACAAAAGTTCCTTGTGTGTATGTTTCTTTTCTCTCAAAATATTGCATAAAGTATATTGTTCACGTATATGATAATCTCTTAGAGTGTAGCATTGTTCACTTCTTCCAAGTCTGTGAAAATGGGAGGAATACTTGATCTTGTATTGTGTACTATTTTATCACGTAAAACGTTTTTGATCTTATCTTCAATATTCATGGGCTTCTAATAGAGAGGTGATGAAGCATGCATAAAATAAGAGTAAGAGTCTGGTTGAGAGAATCTTCAGAAACATGGTCTTCAGAGTCTTGATCAAGTTCATCATAACTTAGTCTTCAGAGTCTGGTGACACAGTTCATCAGAGTTGTTAGAGCGCAATACATCTGAGCTTGACAACGTCAGAAGATTTAGAGTCATAAAGCTTTGGATAGACTATGTTGAGAAGGGATGAGTACAGAATCTAGAGCTTGAGTATCTTGTAAATCACATATCTCAGAGTCAGAGTAATCTAGGTTCAAAATCTGATGAAGTCACACGCATTCAGTCAAAGTCAAAACTTTTATCTAGCATATGCACAATAAACAAAACCATTAGAGTATAAAATTGTTCTCTAAGAATCTATGTATTGTTATCATAAAAACATAAGGTTAGATTCATAGCCAAATCTCGTTCTGATAATCTCCCCCTTTTTGATGATGACAAAACCATGAATTTTGATGAGCAATTTTTACTTCGTTTAATCACATAAAAGAATCAACGTGATGTTTGTAAGCTCCCCCTAAGTCTTATACTATTAAAATTATTTCTCAACTTAAAGCTTCAGAGTTAGGTTTTCAGGCTCCCCGAGTCTAAGACTTAAAATAATTTTAAAACATAAAATATTTCAATAAGCATGAAAGAAATAACTTTCTTGAACGAGAAAGTCTGTTTGCAAACTTCTTCTAATCTTTTTTGACTTCATATATCAGAAAGTATGGTTATCAAGAATTTGTCTTGTGTCAAAGTCTTGGTTATACATGCATCAGAACTTGATTAGAAATTCTCAATTTCTTATGTCAAGGCCTGGATGGAAACTAGCTTGAATCAGAACTTGGTTCAAAAGCCAGTTATGTCTGGTTAACGCCTTTTTAACTATGAGTAACTCATGGTTAACTTCTTCAAGGTCTTAGTTAACTTATCTTTTGAATAACCTGGTTAACTTGACTTAAAAAAATATTCTTAGCAATATTGGTGAAATATATCAAAGTTCGAGATTAGTGATCAAAGTCATAAAAGTAAGAAGTATCATAGTCAGATGTTTGGGATTCGGAAGAGAAATAAGTATAAAAATTCATATTCACTCTTCTCCCCATTTGTCATCAGTCAAAAATATAAAAGAAATATATTTAAATGATAACATAACGACAAAAGAAAATTCATTTCATTCAAGAAGATAAAGATACAAAAATAAAGCATAAGCACTTAATCAGAAAACAAGAAAATCAAAATGAAAAAATGTTGGTGACTAAGTAGTGTAGCGGTAAATTCATGATCATTAAGCTATGGATAAACTTAACATCAATAAAACCAGAGTCGCCACCGCGCTTTTATTGTTTCCAAAGGAAAAGGGAAAAGTACGAACAAAACCCAAAGATAAGAAGTTTTCAAATCAAAACTAATAAAATGCCAGAGATTACAGGTAAGGGGGTTGGTTACACAGAGGGAAGGTGTTAGCACCCAAAGTGTCATAGGTACTCCTAGGGAGCCCTTCTTTATGTGTTTATATGTTTTTTTTGGATAAAAGATGTTTGAAATAAATAGAGTGTGAGGATGAGAAAAGAATTTATTAATTATATTTTTGTGTTTGGCAAGACCTTCAGACTTGTGCCTACGTACCAACATAAAATGAGGGGTCAAAACCTCGTAGTTCATGATAACAATTTCAAAATGAGTCGATTGCTTTTAGTAAAAGTTTAAGTTTAAAAGAGGCACAAAGGGCCTAAAAGAATTTGCATGAGTGTTAGTTCTTTTTGTCTTTTGAAATTTTAAGTCAATATGGTTAGATTCATTTACAAGTTTGATTTAGGAAAAGAGTTTAAAAATGCAATGACATAAGGCCAAAGTTTCTAAATTGCAATAAAGTCTAAGTTTAGAAATCACAAGCAACGAAGGTTTTTGAAAAGGGGGAGAGATTTTGAAATTTAAGAGAATGGGAGGAGATGAAGAGACTAATCCTAAGAAAGAATTTAAAAGTTAAGAATTGAAAAGATCTGACCAATATGATGCAATCCAATAGACAAGAATGTCATATAGAAACCCACTTTTCCTTTGGACTTTAGAATCAAGCAATATCAATAAAAAAGTAGCAAGATGAAGAGAAAGGCATCAAATAAAGATAGCCACATCCAAGCAAGCAACTTCATAGTCTTCTTCTTAATCTTCCCATGTATCAGATTAACTACTCCTTGATTGGCTCAGAATAAGGCATTAGACACAGGTTCAAAGTAACATTTGCATCAAGACCATGTAACCGATGAATTCATGTGGATCCCAATACTTGGATCAGATGGAAGCTCAACTCACGATAACTTGGTCTCAGAAAAGTTGGCATTGACCAAGTCCTTTTGCATAGGGAATGTTGCCTAATTCTAAGTCCAAAGCTCAGATCAAATCCAACACTCCACACAAACATTTTTTAGGGTTTTTGTTATTTATTAAGTATTTTAAGGTCCTAAGACCACAAACACAAACAAGATACACAAACAAATGTGTACAACCACAATATATGGCTCAAGTGAGCAAAGTGAAAACGACATAAATATAAAAAAGTTAAATGATATGTAAATGACAAATGAAATGGTAAATGGCTTGAATTTAAATTTCATAAAGTAAAGGACTTGAAAATAAAAGCAAGATTAATAAAAGTTAGTCAAATGTTAGTTGATTAGATTTTATGATGTTTTGCTTTTCAATTGTTTAAGTCATTCTTTGGAGAACACTCAACCCTCTATTCACAATCATGGATCCTTGAACCAAGAAATCTTCCAAAGGAAGGAAAAAAGGCCAAGTTTCCATACAATACCATGAAAGGGGGGAGACTTACAATCTCACTTACTAGACTGTTATGCCTTTGGGTCAAAATTTAGCGTCATGTTAAGCAATCGTAATTGGACTTATGTGGAAGTCACAACTATTTGAGGTCGGGCAATAAATTTTTTGGTGTTAATGCATGTTAGAGATATGGTATAATGAACCATACTCCTAAAACATATCACACACAAAACTAAAATGATCAAAGGATGGACCTAATCTCATCCATACTTGTATTGGTTCATCTAACATAAAGTTATTGATGAACCAATTAGTCTTAGGATATTGAGACTTCATTGGTCAATGAAAGGGATGAGATAGAATGAGATTGAAGATGAAGAGGGAGGGGAAATGAGACAAACACAAATTGGTCATGGGAGGAATTTTATCAAATTAAAATCATTCATTCATTTTGGGAGATGAAATGTACATTTCATCAATCCCCTAATTCCAATGATTTTAACCCAACAAAAGTCAAATCAACCTTGACCAAGACCCAAACACATAGTCAAACTTCAAAAGTCAATAAAAATAGCTCAACATAATTTCTACACATTTAATCAATTAAAAATCAAATTAAAATGCATTTAAATTATAGTATGGTTGATCAAAAACCTAAAACCTCTTTAAAACACCAAATAAATGGCCAAGAGATTTATCCTAGGTCAAAGAAGGTCAAAGGACCTTAGACAAAAAAAATCATAATTTTTGAAAAGTTAGAAGTATTTTTAAACATTTAAAAATATGCACAAAAACAATTAAATCATGAAAAATATCAAAATTAATCCAAAAAATAATTTTAATTCAAAAAATGAATGAGGAAAATATATGAATTTTTTTGGTGAAAGTCCCATATTTTTTTAATTTAAAATGAAATTATTATGAATTAATCAAAAATAAAGGATTAAATGAAATAATCAAAAAATCAAAAAAATAAGAGCCATTTGATCTCCCTCATTAATTGAGGTGGCATATCAGATGGCTAGAAACGCGCGTTCCACATGCACACGAGTCAAACACGTTGCAGGCATGTTAATTTGTTTGGACACATGAGATTAAAACAATTCAAATGGATCAGATGGCCTGGATTGATCCAGCGCACCACCGGAGCCCTAGCTCCGGTTATCTTCTCCGGTGAGGACCACCAGACTGGTCCAACTCAAACCTTATGAAAAATGAAAAGTGAATACACTAATTTGAAGGGAAAATGCTCAAAAGCATGAATTTGGCCTGAATTTTGTCCAATTCCAAATATATAAAAAGATACAGGGATTTGAATTTTGAGGATCATGAACTGAGTTGCTTTAATTTGACCTCAAAGCAACTCAATCTTCTTGCCTACATTGATAGGACTTCAGACAAACAAAAATCAACAAGAATTGAGAGAGAATCTAAGAGATGAAAATTTTGAAAATTCACCTTCAATGGAGCTTCAGATTGGCATGATCTTGCTTTAAATTATGCTTGGCCTTGCTTCAGATGCTTAATGGAGGTGAAATGGATCAAGGAGAAGTATGGACTCTTGGAGTTTCAATCTCAAAATAGATAGAGAATTGAAACTCGATTTTCAAAGAAAATTCTCAAGTTTATCCTTCAATGGTGAGGAATTGGAGTTGCAGGTTCAAAGCTTGAGCATGAGGTCCTTAATTCTGAGCAATGAGGGTCTTATTTATAGGCAAGGATCTTGATTTCCACACACTTCCAATTTTGGTAAAATTTGAAAATTCCCTTTGCATGGTTGCATGGATATGTGCTAGGCCCATGAAATGATGTGATTTGATCCATAATTGAATGTCCATCATGCTGAATTCATGTTGGAAGGCCATGCAAATGTGTATGAAAAGTGGAAGTGAAAAACATCCAAATGGTCCTTCAACTTACACCCATGCGTATGTCCTTCATCCTTTAGCCAAATGAGATGATCTTGGACCTTTTGGAAATGTGAGATCAAGGGGAACAACTTTCATGCTGAACATGTTTTCATTTGAAGCTTGGATCATGATGCATTTTCAGGTGGAAGTCTGGGAAATCAAACATATTTGAAACTTTTCTAAGTCCCAAGTCAAATGTTCACTTATTCCAGCTTGAATAACTTTTTCTATGGACTTCAAATGAGAAACGTTCCTTCATCAAAGTTGTAGCTATTTCAAACCTCTTAGATTTGGTCACACGTTTGACCTAATTTGGATTTTGCATAAAGTAGTTATGCATTTTAGAAGTTGAGGAAAATCACTTGTTCAATGGTATTGGCCCAAAATGACCTATAATGTTTCCTCTTGGCACATGCATTTGTAAGTTGAACTTTAAATTCCTCCAAACATCAAAGTTGAATTAGACATCTTGAATTTGATCATGGAATTTGAATGGCTTTCATCTCATAAAAATTTAGAAAGTTATGGTCTTAGGAAGTTGACCTCGAAACTAGGGTTCAAACAAAATGACTTATAATCATTCACCATAAAAAATGACTTTACAAGAAAAACTAGCTCTTGAATTCATCATGAAAGTTGTTTGGAATGTCATTTTGAGTAACTTTTCTCTTGGAATCATTTTCATATGACAAAAAGTGTAGGAGATAGGGTCTAGGGAACCCCAGTTTTGACCAGTTGACTTTCTCTGGTCATCCACCATGAACCATCTTTCTAGCTTGACATTATCTTGACTTTTAGGACTCATTGAGGATCACACATGCATAATATGATGAAATATGAAGTATCCATTGAAATATTTGATCAGTTGTTGAAGAAACTTGTTGAAGAAGTCACACAAGATACCTAGATGAATTAGGGTTTCCAAGGCAAACAAACTCCAAAATATTGATGATTTCTTAATCAAAATAGAATGTGAAGATCATGGGGATCCATATATGATACTTAGAGTCAATGTGAACCATTTCTTGATTGCACTCCTTGCATTGAGGGCCTTAAACCCTGGATACGAGCTTGATAAAGCATGGGTGAGCGTACACACTACCTACAAAAGGAACAAACTATACATTGACATATTTTTGGTATTTTGGTTAGTAGACAAAGAAAAAATGAAGTATGATACAATCAAATGTGCTTGGTGATCTCTCCCAATGCAAACCCAATGGATGAGGGGTAAGGAGGATGCCAAGGTGTGATCCCAATGTCAATGCATATGATGAGATAGTCATGAGGGATCTTAGGGTCAAAATTGGGGTCTTACAGCTGCCCCTATTTAAGGACGTTCTAGATGAGGAGATGAAAGTTAAAATCTTCGTATCGACTCAGTAGAATGAACTTAAATAACAACAATAGAAACCAATTTTGGTCCCTAAGAGACCTCATGATGCATATGATATGAAATGTTAAAAATAATCTTTGTGGGGAAATTGTTGCCACAAAGGAAAAGAATCCGGAGAGACTGAAAGTCCGCAGGAGCATAATGCATTCCATAAGGAAAACTCACTAGGGAGACAGAGACTCTGGGGGATAAAAAGTTGTGTGTAGGCCAGGCTACGACTTAAAACTGCGGGAGACACGAGAGGAATTCCATGAAAATAAATTAATGGAAAGACTCAGCCAGGGATAAAGGGGAAAATTTGCATAGGAAATGGGTAAATCAGGACAAAACTGAAATACTCAATTCAAATAGGGGACAGAGATTTCACTGAGGAAGTACGCACTCAAACTCAATTGGGGAAGACATGAATTTCAACACAGGAGTGACAGAAATATATCATCTATTACCGGTTACTGGGTAAGGAGATAACATAATCTGATAGAGAGGACATCTGTTACCGGTTAGGGTAAACATATCAAGGATGACCCGCTGAGGAACACAAGAGGTGTATTCGTGACCGGTTACTGGGTAAGAACAACCTGTTGGGGAAAAGCCAAATAGGATTTACAACTAACGATTACTGGGCAGAAGACCGAAGAGAGAGAATATTTGTCACTAGTTAAAGTGAACATATCAAGGATAAACTTAAAGGGAAGAATATTCGTCATCGGTTAAGATGAACATATCAAGGATAGACTGTCAGGGGAAAGTAGGAATTACATCTAACAGTTACTGGATAGAACACCAAAAAGAGAATATTTGTCACCGGTTAGGATGAACATATCAAGGATAGACTCAGAGGGGAGAAATAGGAATTATATCTATCCGCTTACTGGATAGAATACCAAAAAGAGGAGGAAACCCGTCATCGGTTAAGATGAACATATCAAGGATTGACCCACTGGGGAATGGAAAATAGGGATTACAACTACCTTTTAATTGGGCAGAAAACCACAAATAGAATATCCGTCATCGGTTAGGATGAACATATCAAGGATAAACTCAAAAGGAAAGAATATCCGTCATCGGTTAAGATGAAAATATCAAGGATAGACTACCTAGGGAAATGTAAAATGAATTCGCTGGGAAAAACAAGAGGAAATAGATTACTTTTATCGGGTATTGGGCAAGAGTAAGGTACTTGCAAACCGAGAAGAGTATTACCAATTACTGGGTAATAGACTCTCAGGGGACCAAAAGCATCTATTTAGGTAAGAGCTAGAAAGAAACGGACAATCAAAGACTCGACCCGGTGAGGATATAACTCAAGGGGAGTGGTTCCATTCAGATAATCGACTAGGGAGGAAGCTAAAATAATAATCATCTGTGAGGAAATAACTCAGTGGGGAATAAGAAAGATTAAATTCTTTCTTCTTAAGGGGTAGACACTCTACAATTGAGGGAGGACAAACACACTAAATCTATGTGGGGGAAAGGATACCACCATAGTAGAGGATCAGAAAAAATAATGAATCACAAAGTGCAATAATAATGCAATAATGAAATCTATGAATGTATATGTATATGTGATGATTATGCTGACAAAGCAATCACAAGGGATACAAATGTAACTGATCTGAATCATCACTATAACACTCGGCTAATCTCGATATGGTGGAGGCATCAACTGGAGAAAAGAGTTGGGGGTGGATATAAATCATCCATCTCAAAGGTTCGACCCTGGCTGGGGAAAGGAAACAAATCCGCTGAGGATTTGAACCATCAACTCTGTGGGGAATTTTAGGTCAACACCATGTTAAATGGGAGACAACCTCGCAGGGGATACTACCAAAACTTCTCAAGAATCAGTGCTGATGGAGTGAAATCTGCTGGCGAACTGAGGGGAAATGAAATCTTGTGCTGGAACTATGCAAACTACTGAGAATACGTGCCTGCAAATCAGCTAGGGAAGCGATCTCAAACTCAGCTGGGGAAACAAACTCAAACTCAGCTAGGGAAACAAACTTGCTTGATCGACTGCTTGGGGAAGACCAACACTGTTTTGCATTTTGGTACCCACCTGTTCTCAGACTGCTGTTGATATTCCTTACTGAAATCGATTGATTAAGAGTAAATGCTTTTATTTTAAGAAAAATGATTTCAATTTTAAATTTAATTTCAAAATGATCATCATAAAATTTAATTCTATTTGGCTGAAAGATAAATAAGAGTAGAAACAATTGGATAAAAAGCTCAACTTTATTTAATAGAATGATAGTCTGTAAATGACAAGACTCCATAGATCTTTACAAAAGTTGAAAAATGGTAATTTACATGGAAAAGGGCAATATTGAATACAATGATCACTAATCCTTCTACCAACTTCCATCTCCACTGTGCTCTTGGCTTCGGTTGAGAGTGACAAATCAGAACCAAATGACGTGCTCAAGAATGTCTTCAAGACTGAAGATCACCCAAATGCAGTTACTTGCCATAATCCCTATTTTTTGCATAAATTAACCCAATATGGGGTACTAAATTTATTGGGATAAATTTTCTATTTTATGTCTCTAACTTTTGCCTGGATTACCCTTTCGGGTTTTCAATCCACCGAGACGCTCATTTTTGCCTAAGCCGCCCTTTCGGGTTTACAACTTAGTGAGTTGTTCTTTTCTTTTTAGGCGAAGTATTTCTTGACTGAATTGGTATTCACAAGACGAGTGAACTCTTCACCATCCATAGTTGTAAGAATCAAAGCACCACCTGAAAAGGCTCTCTTAACAACATATGGGCCTTCATAATTAGGAGTCCATTTGCCCCTAGAATGTGGTTTGAAAGATAGAATCTTCTTGAGCACAAGGTCACCTTCTTTGAATACACGAGGTCTGACCTTCTTATCAAAAGATTTCTTCATTCTCTGCTGGTATAACTGACCATGACACATGGCAGTCAACCTCTTCTCTTCAATTAAATTCAACTGGTCATACATGGTTTGACACCATTTAGCTTCAGTCAACTTGGCTTCCATCAAAACACACAATGATGGGATTTTAACCTCTACTGGGAGCACAACTTCCATGCCATAAAGATGTGAGAAATGGGTTTCCCCTATTGAAGTGCAGATGGATGTACAATACCCATGCAAAACAAATGGAAGCATCTCATGCCAATCCTTGTACGTCACAACCATTTTCTGAATGATCTTCTTAATGTTCTTATTCGCAACTTCAACAAACCCATTCATCTTAGGTCTGTAGGGAGAAGAATTATGATGTGCAGTCGTGAAGTCTTTGCAAATAGCTTCCACCATATTGTTATTCAAGTTAGATCCATTATCAGTAATGATCTTACTTAGCACACCATACTGGCATATAATCTGAATCTTGATAAACCTCACAACAACTTGCTTAGTTACATTTGCATACGATGTCGCTTCAACCCACTTTGTGAAGTACTCAATAGCCACCAGAATGAAACGATGTACGTTCGAAGCTTTGGGATCAATCATACCAATTATATCAATTCCCCACATAGAGAAGGGACATGGAGAGGAAATGACATTCAACAGTGTCGAAGGAACATGAATCTTATCTGCGTAAATTTGACACTTGTGGCATTTCTTCACAAACTTGCAACAGTCATATTCCATTGTCAGCCAATAGTAACCTGCACTCAACATCTTCTTAGCCATAGAATGTCCATTGGAATGAGTACCAAAGGAACCTTCATGGACTTCAGTCATCAATAAGTCTGCTTCGTGTCTATCCACGCATCTGAGCAGAACCATATCGAAGTTTCTCTTATACAGCACATCACCATTCAGGTAGAAGTTGTCGGCTAATCTCTTCAAAGTCTTCTTATCTTTCAAAGATTCCCCAGACGGGTAAATCCGACTTTGTAGAAAACACTTGATATCAAAATACCACGGCTTTTCATCTTTGACTTCTTCAACAACAAATACATGAGCTGACCTATCAAGACACATCACAGTAAGATTGGGAACTTCATTCCAAAACTTCACCATATTCATTGAAGCCAACGTTGCAAGGGCATATGCCATCCGGTTTTCATCTTGAGGGATATGATGAAATTCAACCTTTGTAAAGAAAGTTGAAATCCTCCTCGCATAATCTCTATATGGTATCAAACAGGGTTGATTCGTCTCCCATTCACCTTTGATATGATTCACAACCAAAGCTGAATCTCCATAGACGTTCAAATACTTGATTCTGAGATCAATGGTCTCTTCAAGCCCCATAATGCATGCTTCATACTCAGCCATATTATTTGTACACTTAAAGGTGAATCTAGCTGTAAATGGAAAATGTGTGTCTTGAGGAGTAATAATTCCTGCCCCAATGCCATTACCATACTGATTAACAGCTCCATCAAATATCATGTCCCAACGGGAACTAGGTTCTGGCCCTTCTTCAAGCAATGGTTCATCATAATCTTTCATTTTCAAGTACAAGGTCTCTTCATTAGGAAAATCATACTGCACTGATTGATAGTCTTCAATCGGTTGGTGAGCCAAATGGTCTGCCAAGAGACTACCTTTAATTGCTTTTTGAGATTAGTATTCAATATCATACTCGGATAACAACATCTGCCAACGGGCAATCCTCCCAGTTAAAGCAGGCTTCTCAAAAATATACTTGATTGGATCCATTTTGGATATCAACCAAGTAATATGATTCAACATATACTGGCGCAGACGCTTAGCAGCCCAAGTCAATGCGCAATAAGTCTTTTCTAGCATAGAATACCGAGTCTCACAGTCGATGAAATTCTTACTAAGGTAGTAAATATCATATTCTTTCTTTCCAATTTCATCTTGCTTACCAAGAACACAACCCATACTTTCTTCAAGCACAGTCAAATACATGATCAACGGTCTTCCTTCAACAGGCGGAGACAGAATCAAAGGTTCAAGCAGATACTCTTTGATATTGTCAAAAGCTTTCTGGAAATCTTCAGTCCAATAACCAGACTGATCTTTTTGAAGAAGCTTGAATATAGGTGCACACGTGGCAGTCATATGCGAAATGAATCTTGAGATATAATTCAAGTGGTCAAGAAAACCTCTAACTTGCTTCTCAGTTTTGGGCGCAGGCATTTCTTGTATTGCTTTGACCTTAGCAGGATCAACTTCAATACCCTTCTTGCAGAAAATAAAGCCCAACAATTTACCAAAACGAACACCAAAAGTACATCTATTGGGATTCAAGCGGAGTTTGTACTTCCTCAAACGCTGGAATAGCTTCAAAAGATGCTCAACATGCTCTTCTTCATCACTAGATATAGCAATCATATTATCAACATAGACTTCGATCTCTTTATGCATCATATCATGAAAAAGAGTGGTCATAGCTCTCTGGTATGTTGCACTAGCATTCTTTAAACCGAAAGGCATCACTCTATAACAGAATGTTCCCCAGGGTGTAATGAATATGGTCTTCTCCATATCTTCGGGTGCCATCTTGATCTGATTACAACCAGAAAATCCGTCCATAAACGAAAAGACTTTGAATTTAGTTGTATTGTCTACCAACATATCAATGTGTGGCAGAGGGAAATCATCTTTTGGACTAGCTATGTTCAAATCTCTATAATCGACGCACATACGGACTTTTCCATCCTTCTTTGGAACATGCACAATATTGGCCACCCACTGTGGATACTCAGCGGTAACAAGTAAACCGGCATCGATCTGCTTTTACATTTCTTCTTTGATATTTACTGTCATATCAGGGTAAGTCCTCTTCAACTTCTTCTTAATTGGCGGGCATTCTGGCTTCAACGACAATCTATGCTCCAGAATCCCAGAATTCAAACCAGACATATCTTGATAGGACCAAGAAAACACATCTGAATAGTCTCGGAGAAGATCAATCAACCCCTTCTTAACCTCTGGACACAGTTAAGATCCAATCTTAACTTGCTTCACATCATCTTCAGAACCCAAGTTGACTAGCTCAATCTGCTCTTCAAATGGTTGAATGGTTTGTTCCTTGTGCTCAAGTAGACGAGATATTTCATTTGATACTTCTTCATCATCAGTCTCTTCCTCTGCCTCAAACACAGGGAAATCAAAGTTTGTAGAGGGAGTAGGATCATTGTATTCAATGGGTTTAGGAACCAACCTGCATAATGATTTGATATTTTGATTTTAGAGAAGTCAATTGTGACCAAATATTATGCAGATGGATAATCATTATTTATTTATTTATGTTTTTTATGAGTACCATTTTCAGAAAAGAAAAAAGTAAAAATAAAACATCATAGATGTGGATGAATAGAATTGCTTTTTATTGATGATAATTTGAAAAACGCTCAACAATGTTCACTTCTCCCTTAGGCATAGGAGAAGGATTTTTTTCTAAAATAATGAAAAAGAAAATTACTTAGAACGATGGACAATAACAGGAACATCAACAGTAACCCAATTGTTGCAAGTCTTGCCATGATTCACAAAGTTGGCGTAGTCTTTATCTTCATCGCCCTCGATCACAGCAGCTGAGTGTTGTTCACTACCATGGATGAACCCTCCGCTATGGAAACTTGGTTGCACTTCTTCAACTTTGGAATTAGACAACCCTCGCTGGAATCCCAATCCGGCTCTGTTCTTGTTCTCGGCGACCTCTACCACACGGCCCCACTGATCTGTACTGCCATCTTCAATCATTTTCTACGCGTCTTTGAAAGAAGACATGGGTGCCCTAGTTTTCTTTACTTTAGCAATAGACAAGGCTTGGAATGCAGTTCCAACCTCTTCCTCAGCTTCAACATACAAAAAAGACGACAGATGGCTCACCAACAGTGCTTTCTCTCCACCTACAATGACAAGCTTGCCATTCTTTACAAATTTCAATTTCTGGTGCAGAGTAGATGTTACAGCTCCATCCTCATGGATCCATGGCCTTCCCAACAAGCAACTATAGGTCAGGTGGATATCCATTACTTGAAAAGTAATTTGAAAATCACTTGGACCTATCTTCACTAGAAGGTCCACTTCTCTTATGACAGACTTGCGAGAACCATCAAAAGCTTTGATGATTATGCCACTATGCCTCATAGGGGCGCCTTGGTAGGATAATCTGGACAGAGTTTATTTGGGGAGTACATTCAAAGAAGAACCCGTATCAACCAACATATTTGACAATGCATCCTCATTGGAGTTCATCGATATGTGTAGTGTCAGGTTATGTTTTCTCCCTTCCTCAGTAAGTTCTTTATCATAAAAGCTCAAGTTGTTGCAGGAAGTAATGCTGGCCACAATATGGTCGAACGGGTCCACAGTCACATCATGCTCGACGTAGGCTTGCTCTAACACTCTTTGCAATGCTTCTTTGTGCGCTTCAGAATTCATTAGCAAAGACAACACTAAAATCTTTGAAGGAGTTTGGAGCAGCTGCTCCACCATATTAAATTCACTTTTCTTGATTAATTGTAGTACCCCACAATCATCATTAGGCTTCAATTTGCTGGATTCACCAGACTGACACATTGGAGCACTAACTGGGTTTACTGCAGGTACATCAACCTTTTTACCAACCGACACATCTGTAAGACCCCAATTTTGACCCTAAGATCCCTCATGCAATTTCATCATAAGCATTAACATTGGGATCATACCTAAGCATCCTCCTTACCCCTCTTTCATTGGGTTTGTTTTGGGAGAGATCACCAAGCACTATATGATTGTACCATACTTCTATTTTATCATTTTACTAACCAAAGTACCAAAAATATGTCTTTGTGTTTGCTTAACTCTTTTGTAGGTAGGGCATGATCTCCATTAATCTATCAAGTTCATATCTAGGGTTTGAGACCCTCATGAAAAAGAGCACAACCATTAATTGATACAATAATGGTTATAAGCATCATATATGAGTCCCCATGATCTCTACATGTTATATTGATAAAGTTTTCTTCAAGAATTTGAGGGTGATTTGCCTTGGAAACCCTAGTTTGACTCGGTATCTTGAGTAACTTCTCCAACAAGCTATCTTACCATTTGATCAAATTTATCAAGGTATACTTCAAAATTCATCATCTTATGCATATATGATCTACCATGCGCCTAGAAAGTCAATAGAATTGAAGGTTAGCAAGTTGGTTGATGGTGGTTGGCCAGATGAATTCATCTGATCAAAACTGGATCTCCCTAGACCCTATCTCCTACAATTTTCACCATATGAAACTGATTCCAATAGAAAACTTACTCTAAATGACATTCCAAACAACTTTCATGTTGAGACCTAGAGCTAGTTTTGCTTGGAAATCATTTTCTATGTTGAAACATTATAGGTCATTTTGTGTAAACCCTAATTTGAAAGTCAACTTCCCAAGGCCATAACTTGTTCAATTTTTATAAGATGAAATATTCCCAAGTTGCAAAATCAAATTAAATATGTCTAGTTCAACTTTTGATGTTTGGAGTTAGAGCTAATTCAACTTTTATGAGCATGTGATATGAGGCTACATTATAGGTCACTTTTGACCTATACCATTGAACAAGTGATTTTTCCAAACTTCAAAAATGTATAACTCTATCATTTCAAACCCAAATGACATGCAATGGGTGACCATTTTGAAGGTATTTGAAAGAGTTACAACTTTGGTGAAGACACTTTTCTCATTTTAAGCTCACATAAAAAGTTAAGCAAGGTGGAATATTGAGACATATGGCTTGATACTTAGAAAAATATTGATATGTTAAAAATTTCCAAACTTCCACCTCAAAATTCTTCATGATACAAACTTCAAATGGAAAAGTGTTGAACATAAAAGTTGTTCCTCTTGATCTCACCTTTCCAAAAAGCTCAAATTCATCCATTTTTGACAAGAAATGAATAGGTTGTGCATGGAATGAACATGGTATCATCATTTGGCAAGATTGAAATTCAAACATCCACGCATAATTGCCTAGCATTCCAACATGACTTCAGCCTTGCTTACACTCAATTATGGATCAGATGGAGTGATTTCATGGGCCTGTACACACCCATGCACCCATGTATCACACATTGCTAATTTTGGAAGTTCACTTCAAGTGTGCAAATATCAATTGAATTGGCTATAAATAGAGCCCTCTTGCATCAGAATTTCACACACATTCGCACCAGCTTTGATCCCAAACCTCTAACCCTCTCATTCCAAAGGATAATCCTGAGAATTTCATTTGAAATTGAGTTTGAATTCTCACTGTTTTGATATTCAAAACTTCAGGGATCCAAGACCTTTTGTGCATTCCATTCTACTTCTGCAAGCATTTGGAGTGAGATCAAGCACGAGCCAAGGCAAGAACAGTTGAATCCAGACCTACATTGAAGGTATTTTTCAGAATTTTTCATCTCTTCGATTCTCTCTCAATCTTGCTCAATTCTCTTGATTCTTTGGTTGTCTGAAGTTCTACCAATGTAGGCAAGAAGATTGAGTTGCTTAGAGGCCAAATCGAAGCAACTCAGTTCATGTACCTCAAATTTCAACTCCATGTATCTCTCAATATACTTGGAGTTAGGATGAATTGAGGTCAGATTCGTGCTCTATGCCATTTTTTCTTTCAGATCATGTCCTCATTTTTCATTTTTTTAATGGTGATGAGTGAACCAGTCCGGCCAGGGTCGCCAGAGAAGACGATCGGCCTTTGGATGCCGTTAATGTGTTGGCTTGGTTCTGAGCCATTGATCTCATTTGAATTATTTTAATCAAGAGCGTGCATTATAATTACCTTTCCTGTGGCGCATTGACTCAAGACCACAATGGAACGCGCACTGGTGGCCACTTGATTTGCCACCTCAATTAATGAGGGAGATCAAGTGGCTAACTTTTTTTGGTTATTTTCTGATTTTCTTTTATTCCTTTTATTTTCATTAATTCATATTAATTTTAATATTGATCCAAAAGCAAAACAATACTAGCTTCTAACTCATTAACAACTAACTTTTAATTTAAATCCATTTACTTTAATGTCATTTAATTCTAGCTTTTATACATTTGTTATTGTTCATATCATTCTAATTATTTATGTTAATGCAATTTTCACTTTGTCCACTTGGACCATATTGTGTGATCTATTTTGTTTGTGTATACTTTGTTTGTTTGTGTGGTCTTTGACCATTAATGTTCATAATAACAACAAAAACCCTAAAAAACTTTTGTATGGACTGTTGGCTTGATCTTGGACAAATGGACTTAGAATTTTGGAAACATTCCTATGCTAAAGGACTTGGCCAATGTCAACTTATGAGAAACCTAGTGCTTGCAATTTGAAATTTCATCTGATACATCATTCAAGATCCTTCTGAGTTCATCTGCAACATGATAATTGTGAAGCTGTTATTTTGAACCTGTGACTTGTGAAACTCATCTGTTATATGGGCTACTTTGAGGAAGATCATGGAATAGATAAGCTTGGATATGGCCATCTTTATTTGATGTCTTGCTCTTCGAGATAATATAATTGTACATTTGTGTGTTGCTTGATTCTAAAAGTCCAAGGGAATTCTGGGTTTCTATTGACATTCTTGTCTTTTGGATTGCTACCCATTTTGTCAGATCTTTTCAACTCTAAACATTTAATTTTGTACATAGGATAGTCTCTTCATCTTCTCCTCACTTCTTTAATTTCAAAATCTCTTCCTCTTTTTTGTCAAAATCTTCTTTGTTTGAACTTATTTTGATCTAAACTTTGACCACTTTGTAAAAAGATAGAAACTTTGGTCTTATGCCATTGCATTTTCAAACTTCTTTTCTTAAATCAAACTTGTAAATAAACTTAACTATACTTGACTTAAACTTTCAAAAAAGCCAAAAAGAACTAACTCACTCAAACCATTTTAGGCCTTTGTGCCTTTCAAATTTAATTTATGTTAAAAGCAATGCATCCACTTTGAAATTTGTATCACGAACTACGAGGTTTTGATCCCTCATTTTTATAATGGTATGTAGGCACAAGACCAAAGGTCTTGTCAAACACAAAAATATAATTAATGAATTCTTTTCGCATCCCCTCCATTCTATTTGTTTGTAAACATCACTTTATACCAAGTACATATGCACACAAAAAGGACTCCCTAGAAGTACCTAGGACACGTTGGGTGCTAACACCTTCCCTTTGTGTAACCAACCCCCTTACCTGTAATCTCTGACATTTTATTATTTTTGATTTGAAAACTTCTTACTTTTGAGTTTTGTTTGTACTTTTTCCCTTTTCCCTTGGAAACAATAAAAGCGCGGTGGCGACTCTTGTTATTTGATCTCTAGCGTATCCATAGCTTGATGATCATGAATTTACCGCTACAACATCTTCTATTACTTCTTTTGGAAAGACAGGACCAAAAATATCCCTGCTACGGGTCACCTTCGCAATATCGGCTATATTCACAACATAATTGGTTGTAGGCAACGGAACCTCTTGACCATTCTCCACCATCGTGGCATTATACTGGTAAGGAAGAGCTCTATCGGATGTATATGGGACGAGGCCCGCTAACCGTGTCACTAACGGTGATACCGATCTATTGACGTTGTTACTGCTGCTACTTTCAAATTGAATTACTACCCGCTCAAGGGTTCTAAACACTGGAATAATCATATTCACATCATCTATATCCCTAGACTGTTGAATCTGGATTACATTCTCATCCATCAACTTCTGGATATCCCTCTTGACGATCAAACACCCATGGGGGTTTACACTGCAAATTGCACAACCAAAATGGTCGTGCTCACAACCACTGATGGTACACAAGGTTCTATGCATCTCCACCAAGGACCTATGAATACATTGCACATCGAATACTCGGAAATTTCCTGGACAACCATCTACCACATTAACAGAGGAATTACCATGAGCGGGAAATGGGTTGGCTTTCACATTCGGCGTACGGTCCTCAAAGGACACCATCCCACTCTTTACAAGCTTCTGGACCTCATACTTCAACGGGTAACAGTTTTCAATATCATGGTCGGGAGCTCCTTGATGAAAGGCACAACAGAGTTCAGGCTTATACCACCACGGAAGTGGTTCAGGAATTTGTGGTGGATTCCTTGGCTGGAGTAGGTTCTTGAGAACCAAAGATGGATAAAGTTCGGCATATGACATAGGAATAGGGTCAAAATAAACCTTCTTCCTCTCAAAATTTTGTTGTTGTTGATTATTATTATTGTTGTTGTAGTATGTTCTTTGTTGCGGCTGTTGTTGACATTGTTGTTGAACTAGTACTGATTGATTGTTTGAAAATACCGGGATAATTGACGAGACTTGGTGATGATGCTGACACGGTTGCATACTTCTTTTGACATGAGGCCTCCTCTTCCTCCCTACTGATACTGCATTAGTTTCCCCTTCCTTCTTTCTGGAGAAACTTCTTCTATACTTCTTACTAGGTGACACCTCTTCTTTAGACAAACGTCCCTCCCAGACTCCTTCCTCTAACATCATCCCCATGTTTACCATTTCGGTAAAGTCACTAGGGGCACTAGCAATCATTCGTTCGTAATAAAACAAACTCAGGGTCTTAAGGAAAATCTTCATCATCTCTTTCTCTTCCAACGGAGGATTAATCTGAGCAGCAAGCTCTCTCCACCTCTGGGCATACTCTTTGAATGTCTCTTTGTCCTTCTGAGACATAGACCTCAGTTGGTCTCTATCAGGCGCCATGTCTACATTGTACTTATATTGTTTCACAAAAGCTTCACCCAGATCATTGAATGTGCGTATACTTACACTGTCTAACCCCATGTACCATCTCAAAGCGGCACCTGTAAGACTGATTTGGAAGTAGTGAATTAATAACTGATCATTATCAGTTTGAGTTGACATTTTCCTGGCATACATAACAAGGTGGCTAAGTGGACAAGTATTTCCCTTATAATTTTCAAAGTCGGGGACTTTGAACTTCATCGGGATCTTAACGTTTGGTACCAAGCAGAGTTCATTAACACTTTTGCCGAACATATATTTTCATCTTAATGTCTTCAATTTCTTTCGCAGCTCAAGGAACTGATCCTTCATTTCATCCATTTTCTCGTAAACATCCGGACCTCCAAACAGCTCAGAATGGTAGATGGTGTCCTTAACACGGGGTAGAGTGTGAACAACTGGAGGCGGCACATACATGACCGGGCTAGATGCCGTCATAGAAGTAAAGGTGGGTGTAAACCCTTCAGGCATAAAATTCGGTGGAATTCCCCACAGGAATCCAGCAGGCATAGAAGGACTAGATTGAGTAGTAATGATAGGCATAGTTGAGATAGCAACCTCTAAGATGACAGTCCTTTGAGGAAGAGGAGTTGCAGGAGTTGAAGAAGACTGATTATGAGCAGCTAGAACAGACTCCATCATAGCAGTTAGGCGAGCAATCTCATCCTTCAGTTCTCGATTCTCTTGCTCTAAGTGCTCCATGATTCTCGATTGATTGGTGGGAGTGTTGTATCGGTGAGTCAGCTTGGCTGAAGCACAGAAGAATAACTGATAAGACATATGGCGAAAGAAAACCTGTTATGCAAATGATGCATGAAACACAATGTTTTTGATTGATTTTATTTTCAAGGAACATACTATTTTATTTGCAAATATATAATAACAATATTAACAATTTGATTGACCATAAAACTCCTTTTTATTCATATAATTTGGAAGGATTACATTGAGTATAATTTTAGAAACCAAAGTACAAGTATAAGAGAAAAGGAAACTAATCGTCCTAATGATCCCCTAACAACAGTGTCAGATGATCTGGCCGCCGTCGGGTACTTCCTTCAGATGCGTCGGATCTCGGAATCAAAAGAAGTCTTTATCTAAGCCTTCTCGAGGAAAGCTAGTCAACAATCTTCTTCCAAGAACCGGAAGGTTGAGGCATACTAGAGGAAGATGGACCCTCTGGTTCTCTCTGTCTTTTCAATGCTCGGTCTTCAAGAAGTTCAATAAGCGCATATTTGTCCTTCGACTCAAGCTGCAACTCCTCATGCTTTCTGCTCAAAGCATGGAAACACTTTTCCCATATATCAGTCTCTTGCTTCATCCTGGCGAGTGCATCTTCCAACTCCTCTACATCTTGGTTAGGGAGAGTTGATGGATCAACCATAACCATAGACATAGGTCTCTCACAAGCATACAACATCTTCAATTCCAAAGCTCTCTTCTTCACCCAAGTAGTGTAAGCTTCCAAAGCTACACAATTGAACGGACCAAGCTCAGACCTTCCTTTCCTATGCACATTATGCCAAGCATGTATCATCTTATACTTCAAATGTTAGGGATCTTTACCCTCTTGATAGAAAAGACCTTCTAACTGAATGTTATTTGGTTTGTCTCTCAAGGGGAATCCAAGTTGTCGACAAGCCAAAGTGGGGTTGTAGTCTATTCCTTCTTGTGTACCAACGAGAGGCACATTAGAGAATTCACCATAACTGACAATAATATCCAAGCTACTCAATGCAGAGTCATACCAAACTATATCATCATTAGTGAGAGACATAAGTCTTTGAGACCATCGTAGATATTGTTTAGTCTCCACAAAAGCAGGCGTCTGAGGCAAGTGTGAATTAAACCACTTGTACAGAAGAGGAACACAACACACAATAGTTCCACCACCTTTAGAATTCCTCAAATGCAACGAGAAGTATATATCACCCAACAAAGTAGGCACAGGATTCCCAATCAAGAAAATTCTAATGGCGTTAACATCAACAAAATCGTCAATGTTAGGGAACAAAGCCAAACTATATATGAGCAACACAAAGATGGCTTCAAAAGCGTCCACACTACCGGCTTGAGCAAAGGCAGTAGCTTTCCCAATAAGGAACTCAAAAGTCAACCCAAACATTCCTCCTTTCTTCACCCAATGAGCTTGAATCTTAGACTTCTTCAGATGAAGAGCTTCAGCTATAATATGAGATTTGGGAATCTCCTCCAATCCACTAAAGGATAATTTGTCAGAAACAGGTATTGCCAAGAGATGGGCATACTCCTCCAACGTAGGCATAAGCTAATATCCAGGAAAAGTGAAGCAACGGTAGAGAGGGTCATAAAACTGAACCAACACACTCAAGAGTCCTTCCACTACATCAGTAGATAATACAGGCAGAAGTTTCCCATGACGTTGCTTGAAGTCCAAGGGATAGAAAAGATGATAACTTCCTTAACTCTTTTAAGTCGGGACATCTGGAGTTGTGCTTCTTAGTGTTCCTTAGTCAATAATCCATGGTGTGGAAATATTTGCAAATAAAACCTCAGTTCCTTGAAATTATTTTCGTGTGATGAATGACATGATGTGTATGAATGCATGAATGCAACAATCATCAATAAGGGATCACACACAAGGAAAACAAACAAAGGTCAAGGGATGAATCAAGTCATTGTCAAGATCAATCATCCATTTTGGTGGATTTATGTTTTTCACCTTATCAACACCTAAATTCCATTGATATTGACAAGACTTGATTGGATCAACCAAGAATTAAAGGGTTTGTTGTGAGTCACGAGCATGGAGTCAGGTTAAGAGCCATCCCAAAGGAGTGTACTAAGGATAAAAACCTGTAGATCATGTTCTAAAAAGTTCCCAGAGTCTTAATTCCATTTATCGGATATTATAGGTTAGGATGACTGACTCATCAACCCATAATATTCTCAAGAGAAACTCGTCTATGTGTAGTATCGTGTAACAACTGTTATTAAGTCTACACTTGAACAGTCGCTGCACTACGTCCTAAATAGGCCAAGTTGGGTTAAATGTTCTACGGTCCTCAGCTTCTCGGACCCTAAATCAGATAAAGTAATGCATAACCACAAATAACTTGTGTGACATCAATAGCTCCAAAAGGATCTCCACTGAGTAGATGGGTCTCAAGCGAACTTGTTAAGGACTACTTTGTACAAGTCGAACATGACTATACCATCCTTCTATCTTAATTACACTCAAGTTCAGGTTAGAACTTATCTCAACACTCAGAGATCACCAAGCACAACAAGCAGATTATATCACACAAACAAGTATACAAACATCAAATATACAATTATATACACATAAAAAAATTAGGCTAAACCCACTGAGGACTACTCCCCAGCAGAGTCGCCACTTAATTTCTATAACGGTAAATTCATGATCATTAAGCTATGGATAAACTTAACATCAATAAAACCAGAGTCGTCACCGCGCTCTTATTGTTTCTAAAGGAAAAAGGAAAAGTCCGAAAAAAAACCCAAAGATAAGAAGTTTTCAAATCAAAACTACTAAAATGTCAGAGATTATAGGTAAGGGGTTGGTTACACATACGGAAGGTGTTAGCAACCAAAGTGTCCTAGGTACTCCTAGGGAGCCCTTTTTTATGTGTGTATGTGTTTTTTTGATAAAAGATGTTTGCAATAAATAGAGTGTGGTGATGAGAAAAGAATTCATTAATTATATTTTTGTGTTTGACAAGACCTTCAGACTTGTGCCTACGTACCAACATAAAATGATGGATCAAAACCTCGTAGTTCGTGATAAGAATTTCAAAATGAGTTGATTGATTTTAGTAAAAGTTTAAGTTTAAAATAGGCACCAAGGGTATAAAACAATTTGAATGAGTGTTAGTTCTTTTTGTCTTTTAAAATTTTAAGTCAATATGGTTAGATTCATTTACAAGTTTGATTTAGGAAAAGAGTTTAAAAATGCAATGGCATAAGGCCAAAGTTTCTAATTTGCAATAAAGTCTAAGTTTAGAAATCACAAGCAAATAAGGTTTTTGAAAAGGGGGAAATATTTTGAAATTTAAGAGAATGGGAGGATATGAAGAGACTAATCCTAAGCAAATATTTAAAAGTTAAGAGTTGAAAAGATCTGACCAATGGGATGCAATCCAATAGACAAGAATGTCATATAGAAACCCATTTTTCCTTTGGACTTTGTAAGACCCCAATTTTGACCCTAAGATCCCTCATGCAATCTCATCATATGCATTAGCATTGGGATCATACCTTGGCATCCTCCTTACCCCTCTTCCATTGGGTTTGTTTTTGGGAGAGATCATCAAGCACCATGCGATTGTATCATACTTGTATATTTATCATTTTACTAACCAAAATACCAAAAATATGTCTTTGTATTTGCCTAACTCTTTTGTAGGTAGGGCATGGTCCCCATTGGTCTATCAAGTTCATATATAGGGTTTAAGACCCTCATGTTTAAGAGCACAACCAAAGATTGATCCACAAAGTCTCTAAGCATCATATATGAGTCCCCATGATCTCTACATGTTATATTGATCAAGTTTTCTTCAAGAGTTTGGAGTTGATTTGCCTTGGAAACCTTAGTTTATCTAGGTATCCTAAGTAACTTCTTCAACAAGCTTCCTCACCAATTGATCAAATTTCTCAAGGGACACTCCAAAATTCATCATCTTATGCATATGTGAACTACCATGAGCCTAAAAAGTCAAGAGAGTTTCAAGTTAGCAAGTTGGTTGATGGTGGTTGGCCAGATGAATTCATCTGATCAAAACTGGGTCTCCCTAGACCCTTATCTCCTACAATTTTCACCATATGTATAATTCAACTTTGATGTTTGTTGTGAAAGCTAAATCAACTTTTATGTGTAGAAGCAAGCTTCAATCCAAAAATAATTTTGATGAAGACAACATGTATCAATGTAAAAAGAGAAGAGCTTCAAGAGAATTCAAGCATCAAAGTGATCAAGCCACATATGCATAACCAACATTTGGTTCAAGCTTATTTTTCAAGCCAACACTTGTGCAAGTTTGTTGACTCACATCTAAGGTATATCTAATTCACTCTTAGATTAGTATACAAGTGTTCAACAATCATGTGTTACATTTCCATATTTAACTTAACTAATTTTTAACATGTTGGAATGAAAGACATATTTTTTCTTAAAGTATTTTTCTGCATTTCAACAGTGTTAACCGGTTAACCATATGGGTTAACCGGTTAACGGCCCTGTTTTTGAACTTCCTTGTTAATGTTATACGCGTTAACCGGTTAACCCATTTGGTTAACCGGTTAACACTGTTCGTTTCAGTGAAAAAATGATTTTCAAAAAACTTATACCTTTTCATCAATTTTTATGAAGAAAATTATACCTCTTTGAAAAGGTGTTTTGTCAATATAAATTCTTGAATTTTTTAAATGAAAATTCACCTCCAAGAACTTTCATAAAAACTTAAGATAATCACTCTTTCATATTTTCAAATTCTCATAAAAGTGTTCATAACCAAAATTTTATCTCATTCCATTTTTGTTGAACACTTATATATTATTCATTGAGTGAATTATTTATATAAGAAGAAGATCAATCAAGAGGAGATTGATAGTGCTACACTTTATTCAAATCATCAAAAAGGTTTAGTTCTGTTTGACTTGTGATCCAGGATTGTTGGACACAAGGGTTGGTGTTGCAAGAGGATTGTTCTTGCACACTTGACTACCTATAGGTTAGATAGTAAGCATCACCATTGGTGTGAGTAGGCTGTATAATAATTCTAACTATAGTGAAATCTCTTTTGAGTCGAAAGGGGAGTGGATGTACCTTCGGATTGTGAAGGGAACCACTATAAATCCGGTGTCTTTTTACTTTCCGCAATTTATTTTTTCGCACTTAAACGAAAAATAACCAAAAACCGGAAACAAGATCGAAGAATTTTTAACCACCTAATTCACCCCTCCTCTTAGGCGCATTTACAACTTACAATTGGCATCAGAGCAAGTTATAGGTAACTTGTTCCTAGAGATCCAGCATGGCTTCCGCAAGCATAAACCCGGTTTTCAAAGATGGTGGAAGTAGCAACAAGCCCCCACTCTTCTCCGGAGAATATTTCGATTTCTGGAAAATCAGAATGAAGGCACATCTTAAGGCCCAAGGGGAAGGTATATGGGAAGCAGTTAAAGAAGGTCCACACAAACCGGTGAATGTGGTGAATGGAGTTGGTACCCCAAAGTTGAAAAACACTTATGACGAAGATGATAGGAAAAAGATTCTGAATGAGAAGAAGGCAATCAACATACTCCAAAGCGCTCTCAGTATGGACGAGTTCTTTCGTATATCTCAATGTAAATCGGCAAAGGAGATTTGGGACACCTTGGTAGAAACACATGAAGGAACCACCGAAGTGAAGAGATCGAGGCTAAACACTTTAAGTCAAGAATATGAGATGTTTCGCATGCAGCCCGATGAATCTATAGTTGCCTTACAAAAGAGATTCGTCCATCTAACAAATCACTTGATTGCTCTTGGTAAAACCTTCACCAATGATGATCTCAACCTGAAAGTCCTAAGATCTTTGACAAGAGAATGGCAACCGAAAGTGACCGCTATTTCAGAAAAGAAGAGTCTCTCAACAATGACATCCGCGTCTCTATTTGGCAAACTTCAAGAACACGAATTGGAACTTGGAAGGCTCGAGAAGCACGAAAGTCAAGAAAAGAAGTCCAAGGGGATTGCCTTGAAGGTTGATTCAAAAAATGACAAAGATGATGAAACGTCCGAAGATGAGAACTTTATGCTTCTTGTGAAGAAGCTTGGTAAGTTTTTTAATAAAAATAAAAATTCCTCTTATCCTAAAAAGAATAAATATTTCAGGAAAAAGGAAGCATCCACATCAATGCAAGACGTCACTTGTTATGAATGTGGACAGCAAGGTCACATAAAGCCGGATTGCCCGAAACTTGCAAAGAAAGGAGGATTCAAAGGCAAGAAGGAATTCAAAAACAAAAAGGCTTATGTTGCTTGGGACGATAATGAGATCAGTTCATCTTCGGAATCAGAAAGCGATGAATGTGCGAACATGGCTCTTATGGCTTCACATCAATCCGATGAAGAAATCGATGAGGTTAGTAGCAATTTTTCAGTTTATGACAATGATGCACAAGATGTTATAGATGAACTCTTAAAAGAATGCAAGATCTTGTATAAAAATATTTCATCCCAAAAGAAACAAATTTCATCCTTAGAAGAAAAAAAATATTGCTTTGGAAAAATATATTGAAAGTGAAAAACAAAAGTTGATGGATGAAAAACAAAGTCTTGTATGTAAGAATTGTGAGTCTTTATCTTTTCAAATTGTTCAACTTAAAAGAGTTTTAGAAAGATATGAAAAAGGTCAAATTGGCTTGGAGGAAATTCTTAAGCACCAAAGGTATTCTAATGATAAAAGTGGATTAGGATATTCTAAGTTTTCCAAACCAAGCACAAATGAGACCATTTTTGTTAAAGCAAGTGAACAAGTTGTTAAAGAGAAAGTAAACAATTTTAAAAGTGTGCATCAAAGTCATAAAAAGAAAATGATTGCTAAGAAGAAGAATTATGTTCCTAGATATAGAAGTCATTTTCAACCTACTTGCTTTTATTGTGGAATCAAAGGTCACACACCTAATGCTTGTTATGTGCAAAACTTTAGCGTTCCAAAAGGGCATTATGTGTGGGTTAAAAAGGGTACTAACTACCAAGGACCCAAAGCAATTTGGGTACCTAACAAAACTTAATTTTGTTTTGTAGGTATGCTTGAAGACAACCTCGAATCAATGGTATCTTGATAGCGGTTGTTCAAAGGATATGACGGGTGATGTCAACAAATTTTCACATCTATCTTTAAAGGCCAAAGGATATGTTTCATACGGTGATGACACTAAAGGAAATATCCTTGGAGTAGGAACCATTGGAGCACCTCCTTTTACTATCATCGAAGATGTCCTTTATGTTGAAGGCCTAAAGCACAACCTACTTAGCATAAGTCAATTGTGTGACAAAGGGTTCCGAATCAACTTCACAAAGGATGAATGTGTGATAGAACATGAAGTCACCCATGACATTCTGCTAAAAGGTAAAAGGGTTAATAATATTTTTATGACTTCTTTTGATGACTCTTCCTTGAAGGTAAAATGCTTAATGACAAACAACAACGAGGCTTGGCTATGGCATAAAAGATTCACTCACATTCACATGGAGCACATGAACAAGTTGATAAAGCATGATCTAGTTGTTGGTCTTCCAAAGACTAAGTTCATCAAGGATAAGTTATGTGACGCATCTCAAAAGGGAAAGCAAACCAAGAGAACTTTCAAAATCCAAGAATGTCGTATCTTCGTCGAGGCCACTTCAACTCTTGCACATGGATCTCTTCGGTCCATCAAGAACGAAAAGCTTCGGAGGTAATGTTTACGCTTTAGTGATTGTTGATGATTTCTCTAGATATACGTGGACATTGTTTCTTGTGCAGAAAAACGATGCTTTCAAGGCTTTCAAAAAGTATGCGAAACAAATTCAAAACGAGAAGTCCCTCACAATAACCTCCATAAGAAGTGACCACGGTGGAGAATTTCAAAACACATTCTTTGAAGAATTTTGCAAAGAGGACGGAATTTCCCACAACTTCTCCGCACCACGCACACCACAACAAAACGGTGTCGTAGAAAGAAAGAATAGATCTTTGGTGGAGCTCGCAAGAACAATGCTCAGTGACTCCAACCTTCCTAAATATTTTTGGGCGGACGCAGTTAGCACAGCATGCTTTGTTAGCAACCGTGTCAACATTCGGCCGATTCTCAAAAAGACTCCGTATGAGCTTTTCAAAGGAAGGAAGCCTAATATATCTTTCTTTCACATTTTTGGATGCAAATGTTTTGTCCTCAACAATGGTAAGGACAACCTTGGTAAGTTCGATGAGAAATCCGACGAAGGTATCTTCCTTGCTGTAACACCCCCAAATTTACCCTCCTCATTCATGCATTCATTTAGCATTTCATATTGCATTTCATCATGTCAATCAGAATTACATCCAAGAAACTTTTTTTTAAAAAATAAAAAAAAATAATTTTTTACAAAAATAAATAAATAAAAATAATAATAAAAAATAAAAAAAATATAATAGAAAAAACTTGGACTTGGACCTCTCTCATTTGAGCCCACAAAGCCATGAAAATCAGGTTATAAAAGAAGGAGATCAGACAGAAAAAGGAACAAAAGCAAAATACTCTGAGGTTTCCTTGAAACAAAACCCTTGATAAAACCTGGAGAGAAACCTGACAGAGAACTCAGAGCAACCCCCAGGCAGCTCTGAAAAATTCAATCTGACTCACACACTTTCATCTCACGCAAACCCTAACATTGCCTTACAAACCCAGCCGTGCCATTTGATTTCAACCGGTCTCTCCCATCAGGTTTGCCTCATTCCCATGATTTTATGCTCTTAATTTGGATCATCTGAATGTATGAGGTATGATGGATGAATTTCATTATGTTTTTGCCCACGGGTTTAATTATGCATGAATGGGTGAAACCTATGCCTTGAATGTTTAATCACATGATTTCTGAAATGTGTCGCAACCTGAAAAATACAATATGCGAAGAAACAACCGGCGAAAGAAAAAGATGACAGAAGAGTCGCCACCGTGCGTTATTTATCCCAAAGGAGGGAAAGGAAACGCTCGAAGTAAACCTGGAGAAAGGAAAGGAAAAGACAAGGTCTCGCAACCAAATCTTGGGTTCGGGAGTCGATTATGCGAAGGGAAGGTATTAGCACCCCTACGCATCCGTAGTACTCTACGGGATCCACTTTTGTTGTTCTTGTCTAAAGGGTGTGTGTTTATCTAATGTACTATTTACTAAAAGAGAGGGTCAAGAGAAAAATGACTCGCATAGATATCGCATCCATTGCATACGTATCTCATCTGAATATGAGAATCAGAGTCTTCGTAGCTCGGCTACCTATAGGTTAAAGAGGAGTGTGCTCGCTAAGACGTCGCGTCTTATGCCTACGTATCTCATCGGGAATGAGAATCAGAGCAAAACGTAGTTCAGCTACATAGGGACAAGGGTCTCGATTGCAACTAGGGCAAGAGAAAAGGAAAGTCTCAATCGCAACGAGGGCGAGAGAAAGGATCGCAACAAGGGCGAAAGAAGGATTAGTTGTTAGTTGTTAGTTGTTAGTCAAACTCGGCAAGACATCGCATCTTGTGCCTACGTATCTCATCTGAACATGAGAATCAGAGTTGCCGTAGTTCGGCTACATAGGGATTGCCATCTGAACATGGACTTACAAAGGAGGACACCAGTTGTGTCAAAGGAGAGTGGGAAATGTGTCCACATCCTAGCAGCAGGTGTCGCAGCTCGCTGAATCGAGTCTTAGGCAGTTACCTCTTTGCAATAGGATGGGCTACATGCCACAAGATCGGAGATGCTCGGAAAGGTCTAGAAGTGGGGGAAGCTCTGCCCTAGAGTTGTCATGCAATATGTACTTAGGTGTTAGGATTTACAAATCTACATTCGGAAAAGCGTCATCTATCTCTACTCAACAATCGTGGCTGAAACAATGTTTTGTATCTCTTAAGACAAGATATCTTTCATTTTAAAAGGTTTTTTGATTGGTCGCACGGCGGCGAGAAAAAGAGTTTGATTGGTTGGATGTGCTTCGAGTGATGGCGAGAACCAGGATTGGCGAGATATACATCTCGAATCCTAGCCTCAGGAGTGCATGGTATACACCATGTTCCATTTCCATCTTTATTTGCAAAAGTGTTTAATAGAGAATTAAGTGTTTTGAATTTGATTGAGAAAGAGTTTGGAGAAACCGCATTAATTTAAGGCGATGGCGAGAGTTAAGATTGGCGAGGCATACGTCTCGAATCTTAACCTCAGGAGTGCATGGTATACACCATGTTCCATTTCCACCTTTATTGAAAAAAGTATTAAATAAGAGTTAGGTATTTTGAGTTTTTGTTGTGAAAATGACTTGACTTAGATCAAGTATTGATGGACGTTTGAGAAAGATTTGAATGAGTGTTTGAGAAAACAAAATGGATAAATTGGATGATAGCGAGAACTAGGATTGGCGAGATATACATCTCGAATCCTAGTCTCAGGAGTGCGTGGTATACACCACGTTCCACTTCCACCTTTATTGAAAAAGTCTTGACTTATGAATTAATATTTTTTGAGTTTTTATTAGAGAAAATGGCTTGACGTTGAATCAAGCATTTGATGAAAGTTTGAAAGAAAAGGGATAGAATAGGAGGGCGAAATGAATTGATTTGTTTATTGAGAAAATACTCGACGTTGGATCGAGTCATATTTTTGTATTTTTTCAGAAATGGTGGACTTTACTCTTTGGTTAGTGTCTAAAACAAATAGAGAAATAAAACAATACAACATTATATACACATTGGGGAAGTGGGGTACATTTTGTCAAATGGGGATTAAAAATCATGAAATAATTAAATCGGACCCAAACAACAAATAATGCATGAGTGTGAGTGCAAGAGAACCGGCTCATTGTAAGAAAGCCCAAGAGTAAGCTATGTGAGGTTGATGGCGATGCTTAGAAAGCAATCGACTTACAAGGGTGTGAAAATGGGCTCGATATTGAATCGAGAAAAATATGATTTTTATAGTTTTAAAATGGTTTTGAATGAATGATGAAGTTAAAAGACAACAAATCTATGTTATGACTATAATAAAGCATAAACATAACAAAAAATGTTAAAAGAAATAAAATACTAAAAGAAAATAAAATACTAAAAAAATGCTACACATGAGTATTGAACCCACCCCACTCAAGACTATGATACTACCCTTCTCCACCAGACCACTCATGGTTATTTATTATTTTGATGCTACTTTAAATATATAAACTAAGATAAATTAAAAAAGGAATTAAAATAAAGAAACTAATAGAAAAAAAAGAACCTGTTGGACTATCCTAATAAATCCCAGCCGCTTGGCTGTTGGGTTTAAGAGGCTGGTGGGTTGGGAATAGAAAAAAATGGAATCATTGTTAAACACCAACGTTAATGTTTACTGGAAACACTCAAATGTCACTTAAATGGAGTTAAATAATCTGTCTTATAATGTTTAATTTAAAGACCAAATGATAATAATAAAAGAAAGAAAATGGAGGACGCAAACGAATCCTAAACTCATCGTCCTCCTTCCCAATCTCAAACTCAGAAATCTCTCTTCTCTCAATCTCAAACGCTCCCGCGTCCCCAACCTTCACCGTCAACCTTCGCTCACCCCTCACAACCTCTCACAACCTCTCATTCGCTCACCTCTCACAATCTCTCTCTAAATCGCCCATCATCGCTCACATCTCACTTAAAGGCAAACTACAACAGAGATTAAAAGTGAAAATCCCAAACAAAAGCTCACCTTCGGTGGTTTGGAAGCTCAGGTAACAATCGAATCTCTTTCCTTCACTCCTTTCAATCGGTTTTTACTTTGATTTTGGATTTAGGGTTCTTGGTGGAATCGTTGTCCGCCTCCAGTGTTTTTTTGTTGTTTTTTTTCTCACTGATTTGCCTTTCCTATTTATGTTCACAGCTTAGGGTTTCGAATTGGTCCCTTGGGTTCCATAAGAGCACCTCTGTAAAACTCCTTTTGATCCTCAGAAATTGGGTTGTCCCGTTTATTGTTAAATTCGACAAAAAGGTAAACAGGCCTACACTTTCTCTTTGAAATTTGTCTTCATTCCTTTTTTGGGATATTCCCTGAATTACTGCCTTTGCTAATTACTTTATCCTTTTTACTGCAGTGAATTAAATGGAGCATTGGTTTGATTACAACTCTGTTTTTTTTTTATCATGTATTCCACATCGAAGTTGTAGTGTCTGATTGTTGCTCCATATGATAGTTCCAATAATCCCAACCATAAACACCAAACAAAAGCTGTTTTTGACAAACTCCTTGTTAATGAGTTTGCTTTTGTATTCTGAAGCTTAGTAACCCAAGCTGTAAGCTAGTTTTCTTTTTCACTCTCCTATGTTGACCCTTTTCTTATGCTAGTCATTTCATGTGTTTTTTTTTTGGAGTGTGTTTGATTTGATTTTCTGTGTTGATGCAGTTGGTGATCTGAATCATTTGATATCAGCAACTATGTCTGGTGTAACATGTTGTTTGAGGTTCCCTGGTCAGTTGAACTCTGATCTCAGGAAGCTTGCTGTGAATCTCATTCCATTCCCTCGTCTTCACTTTTTCATGGTGGGGTTTTCACCTCTGACCTCTCGCGGCTCCCAGCAGTACAGGACTCTCAGTGTCCCTGAGCTCACTCAACAAATGTGGGATGCCAAGAACATGATGTGTGCTGCTGATCCTAGGCATGGACGTTACCTCACCGCATCTGCTATGTTTAGAGGCAAGATGAGTACCAAGGAGGTTGATGAACAAATGATGAATGTTCAGAACAAGAACTCGTCATACTTTGTGGAATGGATTCCAAATAATGTCAAATCCACTGTGTGTGATATTCCCCCAACTGGTTTGAAGATGGCTTCAACATTTATTGGAAACTCGACCTCAATTCAAGAAATGTTCCGCAGGGTGAGTGAACAGTTTACTGCTATGTTCAGGAGGAAGGCTTTCTTGCATTGGTACACAGGTGAAGGAATGGACGAGATGGAATTCACTGAGGCTGAGAGCAACATGAATGATTTGGTTGCAGAGTATCAACAGTATCAAGATGCGACTGCTGATGAGGATGAGTATGGAGAGGAGGAAGGCGATGAGGAAGAGTATGGTCAACATGACATTTGATTTTGAATGAAAGTTTGAATATTATAATCTGCTGCAACTTCATGTTGCTTTTTCAAACTAAGACTAGTTTTCTTATGTTTCACTTACTATGGCTATAAAATTGGTTTTGGTTTATTTCATGACTTGACATTACATGTGTGACATGAGCTGTTTTGATGCCTTACTAGATATGTAACCTACTGGCTTGCTATTTTAGTGTGGTACCAAGCAATGAACATGGTTGCAAGCTAACTTGGGTTGATTTGTACTTTCTTGCAGGCTGATGTGAATGATATGCAACCTTGCTAATCTCGACCAGCTTCTTCTGCCATGGCCATTTACTGATGAATTTGTGGCAACATTCAGAAATGTGTAGGCCCTTTGTCACAAACCCGCGATGAGCACAAGCAGTGAGAACTCCGAGAAAAGCGATTTTATCCGGTATTATGCCACGAGATAGCATCTTCTCAAACATCTCAGTAGCTTCTTTGGCTAGTCCGTGGAATGCATATGCACATATCAATGAAGTCCAAGTAACTAGATCAGGCTGTGAAGTTAATTCAAAGCATTTAAATGCACTAGCAATGCTACCACATTTGGAGTAAGCACTGATCAAAGAATTGGCAACAGATAAAAAATCATGACACGATAACTTAACCGCAAAAGCATGTGCTTGAAGTGTTTCGGTAATGGCAGAAGCGTAGCCACATGAACTAATAACGCTGGAAATAGTCAATTCATCGGGAAGAAACCCTTCCCGAAGCATCTCTCTGAGAAGCCTCATAACTTCATTGCCATCACCATGATTTCCACACCCAACAACCATGGTGTTCCATGCCACAACATTTCGAATCGACATCTCGTCGAATACTCTACGTGCATCAATTATATTTTTGTTTTTGGCATACATGTTGATCAATGCACTAGCCACTAAAACATCTGAGTCAAACGACTGTCTCAGAACAAGACTATGAATCTGTTTTCCAAAATCATAATATCCCAAAGCATCATCACTTAGTACACTCAACATGCTACTAAAAGCCTCTTTCCTGTTAAACAATTGAAGGTATAGCAAGAAATCATCACATTCCACATAACCAAATCTCTAAAAGGAGCAACACAAAACACCCTCCTAGCATTTTCAACAAAACCACATTTCGCATATAAATCAACAAGAGCACAGCCAACAAAACAATCCAAATCAAATCCAACTTTCACTGTAAAACAGTGCAACTGAATTCCCATCTCAGCATCATAAAACCGAGCACAAGAACAAATCAAACCATTTAAAGTTATATAATCAGGAACCACCATTTCCAACAGCATCCTTTTAAAATAAGAAAAACACAACTGCTTACGATCCAATTCATTTTCATTGTCGCATGATCCAACAATACCGCGAATCATAATATTCCACGACACAACATTTCTCACAGGCAATCCATCAAACAGCTTCTTTGCATCTTCAGTTTCTTTACATTTAAGATAAACACTCAAAAATCTGATTTTGCAAGGAAAGAACATGACAAAATCCAAACTTTATTAAACGGGCATGTAACTGTTTTCCTTCAGGAAGATAACCCTTTTCGGCTGAGATTTTGAGGGCGTTGGAACAAAACAAACGAACAGTGTCATGGTCTTCGAAATGAGTTTGATCAGGAATTGACATAGAAGCTCTGAGTCTGCTTGTGGAGCTACATGGATGATGGGGTTGGTAGGAAGAGAAAGTGTCCATGTCAAGCTTGTATACTCGGAGCATGAATGTTGAGTTGCAAGTTTTCCACAGAGTTCCCAAATAGGAACCAACGTTGGACATCCCAAGATGTCGTTTGCTTTAATATTTTCCCATTGTGTCCATCTAAGTTTAAAGACCCATTAGTCAAATGAGAAGAGATTTCATCTGTGTTACCATTGAATTATCTATTAAAATCCATGCAAATGAACGATGACCTTCGGCCACTAGCTTGATTCCGACGATAACCAGGCTCGGTCCCTCTTAAAAAACTCACATGATAATGACTCTCCCTTAAAACATGGTAAACCACTTGAATCTCCTTGAATCAAACAATGTCCATCAAAGCTTTTCATGACTAATATTTTTGACCACATACTCTAATCCAAACACAATAATCCTCGAATTCCTTGATTACCACCGACGCGGAATGCGCCTATGCATCTAAATATGTTGACGGTAGAACCTCGCCTTGAATGCGCACAACACAACAAGGTGCACCCATAACAGAAAAGGAGACCACTTGATGCTCATGAAAAAGGAGTACCATAGTAGAGGAACAAAATCATGAGTAGCAAATAATGAATGAAATAATGATATGAATATCAGGGTCAAAATCGGGGTGTGACAAAATGTATGCCACAGGGTTTGAGGTTTCTGAAACCATACTGTTATCCATGAAAAAAATGCTTATCGTGTTTCACTAACCCTTTTGTTGAGTTTTTGTGAGGGCTCACAGACTCTTGCAGAGATGGTTTGCGTGGTTTTCCCACTTTATTTGTGGGATACCCCCTGGAGGTTCATTCCGATTACCTGTACTGACTCACCTTTCTTTGATGGCATCAGCTTGGGAGATCCCTGGGTTTCTTACTCCTTTAATTGCTGTTACTTTGGATCTTTATCCGTGTGGTACTTTTACCTCTTTTCCGCATTTTATCGTTTTCTTAGCTGGAAGACCTCGATAGGAGGCATTTGTTTTCTTTTGTTTATTTACTTCTGAGCCCCTTGTTGGCACATTTACTTTATACATGTTTGTTTTGTATGTGTTCGTATCCCTGCAGGTAGCGCGGTTCCTTCGTCAAGGACTGCCCTTTTTCCCTTGAGCATCCCAAACCCTAAAACCCAAAGCAACACGTTAACTCCTTCTACTACAGGCGAGTAAGTCTCCAAAGGTTGAGCATCCGGTAGATTGCGTAGTGACGTCGTTCGTCCAAAACCCAATCCATAACCCCATAGTTAGCCGAACTACGTTTTGCTCTGATTCTCAGGCCAGATGAGATACGTAGGCATAAGACGCGATGTCTTAGCGAGCACAATTACCCTTAACCCCTAGGTAGCCGAGCTACGAAGACTCTGATTCTCATACTCAGATGAGATACGTATGCAGTGGATGCGACATCCGCGCGAGTCATTTTCCTTTAACCCCCTTTTTTAGTAAATAACACATTAGATAAACCCACACCCTTTAGACAAGAACTACAAAAGTGGATCCCGTAGAGTACTACGGATGCGTAGGGGTGCTAATACCTTCCCTTCGCATAACCGACTCCCGAACCCAAGATTTGGTTGCAAGACCCCGTCTTGTCCTTTCCTTTTTCAGGTTTACTTCGAGCGTTTCCTTTCCCTCATTTGGGATGAATAACGCACGGTGGCGACTCTTCTGTCATTTTCTTTCGCCAGGTTGTTTTTTCGCGCACTGTATTTTTTAGGTTGCGACAGCTGGCGACTCTGCTGGGGATTGAAAGAAGTTGACCTCTTGCTGGTCCATCTTCCCTAAGTGAGTCCCTCCTAGCTTGTGTGATTTCTTGTTTATTGGGTGTTCATGCTTTTGTACATTTATTTGCTTACCTGCTTGCATGCATCTGTTGTATCTGTTGGATCTGTTTGTTTGTTTGTTGGGATGGGGTGTTCTATGAGAGATAAGCCCATTACCCAGACTTGAGTGTACACACAGGTTTTAGAGTGGATAATCATGAGGCTTGCGTGGCGTGTTTCTACGTTAAGTCGTTCGTGAAGAACCACACCCAGACGAGGTTTCTTTTGGATATATTATGTCTTATGGGTGTTCCGTAACGGCAGGATGTTCCTCTAGAAATCGTCGACTCTGGTGACCATTTCCCGAGAACTCAGTCGAGGCCTCTCCTCCGAGACGTGATTATGTTAGCTCTGGTGGGCGCATTCTCGCTGCTCAATCCGAGGATCCCGAGACTGGGAACTTGCTATTAGGATGTCCTGTTGAGGGGAGTCAATGGAGGTCTTTTGTCCTGTAATAATACCAAACCTTCAGTGGTAAACGTATTATTCGCGACTGAAGGGCTGAAGCTGACGAACTTCTGTTCTTAGAACCTACCAGTGAGGGGCGGGCTAAATTCAAGAAACCTTAACCTCCAACCAACCCGGTTTTCTGGAGCAGAGTTTTGGTCTTGTATTATCTTCCTCAGTGAATTTCTCTCCAGGCAGTGCAACCTGACAGATGTTCAAGCGGATCCATCAATTCTGATTGACATGCCTTTGCATTGCATAACATCATCTGCATATTTGCATCCAACATCTCATGCTTATTCATTTGCAGGGTATTCCCTTTCAAAACGGGGGTGCCTTAAAACTGAACAAGCAGTGCATCGCATACCATGCATATTAACCCTTGTCTGTTTTGCAGGTGTCACCGCAATGTCTAATGTTTGTTCCCTGTATCAGGCAATTATTGGTCCCAAGCGAGTCCACAGGTACCCGATAAAGGAAAATCGTCCACAGCTAGCGATGGACCAAGTACAGAAAGAGCTGGCTGATATGCGTGAAAGGATGGATCAGTTCATGACATTCATGACTGGTATGGCAGAAGGCCAGGAAAAGCTGAGGGAATTGGTTGAGCAACCGAGACCCGATCCGGAGGTGGAGATACCAAATGCTGAGGGAAACCCTGGTAACCCTGGGAACACTGATAACCCTGTGAACACTGGTAACGCGGGTAACGCAAATGCTGATGGAAACCCGGGTAATGTTGGCAACACAGGGATTGTTGGAAATGGTATTGGCGGAAGGTACAATGTGAATCAAGGAATTCGGATTAACGGGCGCCTCGTTACTGAAGATTATCAGTATGATCAATTTTCTTTGCACGACGAGGCCCTCGAGACCACTCGCCGTATGGATGAGCTTGCTGAGAAGCTCAAATCTTTGGAGTCTCAAAATTCCTTAGGCTTTGATGTCACAAATCTTGGTCTGGTTCAGGGAGTAAGGATTCCTCACAAGTTCAAACCCCCTACTTTTTTGAGAAATACAACGGGGCTCCTTGCCCACGCACTCATCTCCAATCTTATCTGGGAAGGTTGGGAGCTCACACGGAAGATGAAAAGTTGTGGATGTACTATTTTGAAGACAGTCTAACTGGAGCTTCTCGTGAATGGTATTCTCATTTGTCTCGTACTACCATCAAGAGCTGGAAAGACTTGGCAGAGGCTTTTGTCAAGCAATATCAATACAACTTGGACATGGCTCCAAATCGGACCTTGTTGCAAGGTATGTCTCAGACTGCCAAGGAAACCTTTAGAGAGTATGCTCAGTTTTGGAGACAGATTGCTGCGTCTGTCCAACCCGCTATGTCTGAAAGGGAGATGGCGGACATGTTCATGAACACTCTTCAAGGCAATTATATTGAGAGATTGGCTGCTTGCTGTAACACCCCGAATAAAATAAGAGAATTATTTAAATTAAGTTGATAATATATTTATTAATTTAATTAAATAAATTGAATTATTGGATTATTATTATTATTATTATTTGGAATAATAATTAGTGGAAAATATATAAGTTGGAATAAGAGAAAAGGGTTTTCATTGTTGGTAAAGAGTTTTCACGTGAAACAGAGAAGCGGCTGAAAAGTGGAAAGTGGAGAAAGGGCAAAGAGGAAGAGCTAGAGAGCAAAGGTTGAAGAACGGAAAAGCTTGAAGCTTAGAGATTGCCGGATTATCTCAGGTAAGGGGGGGTTTATCGTCGTTTAATGGGTATTATAGATTAACATGTCATGGGTAGTGATAAACCGTTGAAGTGACCCTAATTGGGATGTTGAATGCTGAAATATTGTGATGAATAAGTTGTATTAAAGCTGTAATTGAGTCCGTAATTGTGTGAGTCGTGTTCCCCCGAACGTATAGCTTTTTACGGAAATTGAATCGGAGGTCCGGAAGTCCTCCAACGGCGGAAAATGCGGAGAACTCTGCATTCTGCCTTGTGTTAGCGCAGGAACTGCTGTTTTGTCTGCGTTAACCGGTTAACCCAGGGCGTTAACCGGTTAACACTGTTATATTTTGTGAAAATGTGCTGTTTTGCCTGCGTTAACCGGTTAACCCAGGGCGTTAACCGGTTAACACTGTTGCGTTTTGCCAGAAAGTGTGTTTTGTCCTGCGTTAACCGGTTAACCCAGGGCGTTAACCGGTTAACACTGTTGGAAATTAGAAAAAATTGATATTTTTAATGTTGTGAACCTAATTGGCGATTGGCCTATTATCGTTAATTGTGATGAGTAATTTTGTTGGATTTATGTTATGAAGTGTTGATACAATTATGTTGCTGAGTTGTTCCGTGTATGGAAAGTTGTTGAAAATACTGAGTTGTAGGCTTGGTGAGCCAAAGTTGATTATAAGTTGATGTTGTTGAAAACATTGTTGTATTGCTATTATTATTATGTTGTCGACAGTTAAAGTCGTGTATGCGATGTACATTCATATGCATTAAGTCGGAGCTTTGCTCACACCACGTTGGCCTGGATTGGCAAATTTTAAGTTGAAAGTTGAAGGCTTATGCCTTGATGCCCAATAAAATGGCAATGATTTTAAGTTGGGAGTTTTACTCCGAATGGTACCACATGCATGACGAGTCGAGTCTCATTAGAGTTGCATCTTGTTGGCTTGTTGTATGGATATTTAATTTAATTGAGGAGTGGAATTGTGTTGATATTAAGTATGACGTTTGAGTTGATGTGCCGTTACTGGATGTATGTTACGATTAGGGTGATGAAATGTGTGAATTTACTTAGCATTACATGATGATTTATAATGCTTATTGTATCGATTGAGGAACTCACCCTTACAACTATTTTTTCAGGTAACGAACAAATGAGTTGAGTGGAAGCTTATGCTTGGAGTCTAGTGTAGTCTCCTAAGTGGGTCATGCTCTGATAGATGTAACATCGGGAGGGAACATTTTTAATATTGTTGTTGATGATTGTTGAACCAGTTTACATGTAGTATGTTGCATGTTTTGAATGATCGATTTGATCTCTATCCGCTGCGTATTGTGCAAATGTTTTATGTTTTGAGTTAATGAAAGAGCATGACAGTTATTATGGTGTGAAATGTTGTGTGACACCCTTGATTGCATATTTACTCTGATTGATATGTGTTATTTTAATTATATACTTGGGGTATTTTAGAAGGGTGTTACATTAGTGGTATCAGAGCAGGTCGGTCTGTCCGGCCAGTTGTCGTGTCGTTTCTGTCTAACAATTGTGTATTGTTACTAATCTAACTTTTAAGTTGTGTTGTATTGTTAAGTTGAAATGGCTGGAAGGAATGATGCTGCAATGGCTGCCGCAATGCAAGCAATGGCACAAGCTGTGCAGAACTTGCCAAATGCTGGTGGAGATGCTGGATCACGTAGCTTGGCGACTTTTCAGAGAGAGAATCCGCCGGTGTTTAAAGGGAAGCATGATCCAGATGCAGCCTTGGGATGGTTGAAAGAGATCGAGAGAATCTTCCGTGTTATGGATTGCACTCCAGCTCAGAAGGTTCGGTATGGTACTCACATGCTAGCAGTCGAAGCTGATGACTGGTGGCTAGAGACTCACGAGAGGTTGACCGTGGCAGGTGAAGTCATTACTTGGGATGTATTCCGTAGGGAATTCATGAGAAAGTATTATCCGGAAGATGTCCGTGGTAAGAAGGAAATTGAGTTCCTTGAGCTGAAGCAAGGAAACATGTCTGTCACTGATTATGCTGCGAAATTTGTGGAGCTGTCCAAATTTTATCCTCATTACACTGGTGCTGGTGCTGAATTTTCAAAGTGCATCAAGTTTGAAAATGGACTGCGCTCTGAAATTAAGAAGGCTGTTGAGTATCAGAAGATACGCATTTTTACTGAATTGGTTGATAGCTGCAGGATATTTGAAGAAGACAATAATGCTCATTACAAGATTGTCAGTGACCGCAGGGGCAAGCAACATCAAAACCGTGGAAAGCCGTATGATGCCCCAGTGGGAAAAGGGAAACAAGGAGCTGCTCCGGCTCAGAGGACCAGTAGGGGAGGTGCTCCTGCTGGTATAGTTTGCTTCAAATGTGGTCAGGCTGGTCATAAGAGTAATGTATGCACTGCTGAAGTAAAGAGGTGTTTTCGCTGTGGTAAGACTGGCCATGCAATAGCTGATTGCAAGCACAAGGAAATGATTTGTTTTAATTGTGGCGAAGAAGGGCATATTGGAAGTCAGTGTCAGAAGCCAAAGAAATCTCAGACGGGGAAGGTGTTCGCATTGACTGGAACTCAAACCTCCAGTGAGGACAGACTTATCCGAGGTACGTGTTATATTAATGGCTTTCCTCTTGTAGCTATTATTGACACAGGTGCGACTCATTCCTTTATATCTTTGGATTGTGCTGTGAAACTTAAGTTAGAGATATCTGAGATGTTTGGTAGTATGGTAATTGATACTCCTGCGAAGGGTTCAGTGACTACTACTTCGGTTTGTTTAAATTGTCCTTTGAGTATTTTTGGTAGAGACTTTGGGATGGACCTAGTGTGTCTTCCACTAGTGCAGATTGATGTTATTCTGGGTATGAACTGGTTGGTGTTTAACCGAGTTTCTATCAATTGTTTTGATAAGACGGTGGTCTTTCCTGAGATTGAGGAGGGAAAGAGCTTGTTTCTATCAGCAAGGCAAGTGAATGAGGAAGTAGCTGATGGGGCAGAGTTGTTTATGCTGTTAGCGACTTTGGAGGCTAAAGATAAACTGGTGATTGGCGATCTAGCCGTGGTGTGTGATTTTCCTGATGTGTTTCCGGAAGAGGTGAATGAATTACCGCCAGAGCGCGAAGTGGAGTTCTCGATTGATTTGGTACCTGGTACTAGGCCGATATCGATGGCTCCGTACCGTATGTCTGCTGTTGAGTTAACTGAATTGAAGAGTCAGTTGGAAGATCTATTGGAGAAAAAATTTATTCGTCCGAGTGTGTCACCGTGGGGTGCACCAGTGCTATTGGTTAAAAAGAAAGAAGGTACGATGAGGTTGTGTGTGGACTACAGGCAACTGAATAAAGTGACGATCAAGAATCGGTATCCTTTGCCGAGGATTAATGATTTGATGGATCAGTTGGTTGGTGCAAGTGTGTTCAGCAAAATAGATTTGAGATCTGGGTATCATCAGATCCGTGTGAAAACCGAGGATATTCAGAAGACTGCTTTCAGAACAAGGTATGGACATTATGAGTATTCTGTAATGCCTTTTGGTGTGACTAATGCGCCTGGAGTATTTATGGAGTACATGAATAGGATTTTCCATCCGTACCTAGACAAGTTTGTTGTGGTGTTTATTGATGATATTTTGGTGTATTCGAAATCTGAAGAAGAGCATGCTGAACATTTGAGAGTGGTTTTGGGAGTTCTACGAGAAAAGAAGTTATTTGCTAAATTGTCCAAGTGTGAATTTTGGTTAGGAGAGATGAGTTTTCTTGGTCATGTGATTTCAAGAGGTGGCGTTGCTGTTGATCCTTCTAAGATAGAAGCGGTATCTAAGTGGGAAGCTCCGAAGTCTGTTGCTGAGATTCGAAGTTTCCTTGGTTTGGCTGGTTATTATAGGAAGTTCATTGAGGGATTTTCTAAGTTGGCGTTACCATTGACGATGTTGACTAGGAAGGGGCAAGCGTTTGTTTCGGACTCAAAATGTGAAGAAGGTTTCCAAGAGTTAAAGAGAAGGTTAACTACTGCTCCTATTCTGATATTACCGAGTTCGTCGGAATCATTTGAAGTTTACTGTGATGCTTCATTGTTGGGTTTGGGTGGCGTGTTGATGCAGAATAAGCAGGTTATAGCCTATGCTTCAAGACAGCTGAGAGTTCATGAGAGGAACTATCCGACGCACGATTTAGAGTTGGCGGCTGTGGTGTTTGTTCTGAAGTTATGGAGACATTACTTGTACGGGTCAAGATTTGAGGTTTTCAGTGACCATAAAAGTTTAAAGTATTTGTTTGATCAGAAAGAGCTGAATATGAGACAGAGAAGATGGTTAGAGTTTCTGAAGGATTATGACTTTGGTTTGAATTACCATCCGGGTAAAGCAAACGTAGTGGCTGATGCATTGAGTCGGAAATCATTGCATATGTCTATGTTAATGGTTAAAGAACTGGATTTAATTGAGCAGTTTAGAGACTTGAGTTTGGTGTGTGAGAGTACTCACAATAGTGTTAAATTGGGAATGTTGAAGTTAACAAGTGGTATTCTGGATGAGATCAGAGAGGGTCAGAAATCCGATGTGCTTTTGGTTGATAAGTTGACTCTAGTGAATCAAGGTCAAGGTGGCGAATTCAGAGTTGATGAGAATGATGTTTTGAAATTTGGTAATCGGGTGTGTATTCCGGATGTTATCGAACTTAAGAAGAGTATTCTTGAAGAAGGACATCGTAGTGGTCTGAGTATTCATCCTGGAGCTACGAAGATGTATCATGATTTGAAAAAGTTATTTTGGTGGCCGGGAATGAAAAGAGAAATTGCGAGTTTTGTTTATTCTTGTTTGACTTGTCAGAAGTCAAAGATTGAGCATCAGAAGCCGTCTGGGCTAATGCAACCGTTGGCTATTCCAGAGTGGAAGTGGGATAGTATCAGTATGGATTTTGTTTCTGGTTTACGGAGGACAATTAAGAATTTTGAAGCTATTTGGGTGATTGTTGACAGATTGACAAAGTCGGCTCATTTCATTCCGATCAGAATGGACTATCCGTTAGAGAAATTAGCTGAGTTGTATATTGAGAAAATTGTAAGTTTGCATGGTATTCCGTCGAGTATTGTTTCGGACAGAGATCCTAGATTTACATCGAAATTCTGGGAAGGTTTGCAGAAGGCTTTGGGAACTAAACTGAGATTGAGCTCTGCATACCACCCGCAGACTGATGGTCAGACTGAGAGGACGATTCAGTCATTAGAGGATCTTTTGAGAGCTTGCGTTTTGGAAAAGGGAGGTGCTTGGGATTGTTATTTACCTTTGATTGAGTTTACCTACAACAATAGTTTTCATTCGAGCATTGGTATGGCACCGTTTGAAGCTTTGTATGGTAGGAGATGTCGGACACCGTTATGTTGGTATGAGTCCGGCGAGAGTGTTGTGGTTGGACCGGAGATTGTTCAACAAACTACGGAAAAGATTAAGATGATTCAGGAGAAGATGAGAATTGCTCAGAGTCGTCAGAAGAGTTATCATGACAAGAGGAGGAAATCACTTGAGTTCCGAGAGGGAGATCACGTGTTTCTTCGTGTTACTCCGATAACTGGGGTTGGTCGAGCTTTGAAGTCAAAGAAGTTGACACCTCGATTTATTGGTCCTTATCAGATTTTGGAGAGGATAGGAGAGGTAGCCTATCGTATCGCTTTACCGCCGTCACTTGCGAATTTGCATGAGGTTTTTCATGTGTCTCAGTTGAGGAGGTACATTCATGATCCGTCGCATGTGATCCAAGTAGATGATGTACAGGTAAGAGATAACCTGACTGTTGAAATATCGCCTATGAGGATTGAGGATCGAGAGTCGAAGCAGTTGCGGGGTAAAGAGATTGCCTTAGTGAAAGTAGCTTGGGGAGGACCAGCAGGTGGCAATGTGACTTGGGAACTGGAGAGTCAGATGAAAGAGTCTTATCCAGAGTTATTTGCTTGAGGTATGTTTTCGAGGACGAAAACTCTTTTAGTAGGGGAGAGTTGTAACACCCCGAATAAAATAAGAGAATTATTTAAATTAAGTTGATAATATATTTATTAATTTAATTAAATAAATTGAATTATTGGATTATTATTATTATTATTATTTGGAATAATAATGAGTGGAAAATATATAAGTTGGAATAAGAGAAAAGGGTTTTCATTGTTGGTAAAGAGTTTTCACGTGAAACAGAGAAGCGGCTGAAAAGTGGAAAGTGGAGAAAGGGCAAAGAGGAAGAGCTAGAGAGCAAAGGTTGAAGAACGGAAAAGCTTGAAGCTTAGAGATTGCCGGATTATCTCAGGTAAGGGGGGGTTTATCGTCGTTTAATGGGTATTATAGATTAACATGTCATGGGTAGTGATAAACCGTTGAAGTGACCCTAATTGGGATGTTGAATGCTGAAATATTGTGATGAATAAGTTGTATTAAAGTTGTAATTGAGTCCGTAATTGTGTGAGTCGTGTTCCCCCGAACGTATAGCTTTTTACGGAAATTGAATCGGAGGTCCGGAAGTCCTCCAACGGCGGAAAATGCGGAGAACTCTGCATTCTGCCTTGTGTTAGCGCAGGAACTGCTGTTTTGTCTGCGTTAACCGGTTAACCCAGGGCGTTAACCGGTTAACACTGTTATATTTTGTGAAAATGTGTTGTTTTGCCTGCGTTAACCGGTTAACCCAGGGCGTTAACCGATTAACACTGTTGCGTTTTGCCAGAAAGTGTGTTTTGTCCTGCGTTAACCGGTTAACCCAGGGCGTTAACCGGTTAACACTGTTGGAAATTAGAAAAAATTGATATTTTTAATGTTGTGAACCTAATTGGCGATTGGCCTATTATCGTTAATTGTGATGAGTAATTTTGTTGGATTTATGTTATGAAGTGTTGATACAATTATGTTGCTGAGTTGTTCCGTGTATGGAAAGTTGTTGAAAATACTGAGTTGTAGGCTTGGTGAGCCAAAGTTGATTATAAGTTGATGTTGTTGAAAACATTGTTGTATTGCTATTATTATTATGTTGTCGACAGTTAAAGTCGTGTATGCCATGTACATTCATATGCATTAAGTCAGAGCTTTGCTCACACCACGTTGGCCTGGATTGGCAAATTTTAAGTTGAAAGTTGAAGGCTTATGCCTTGATGCCCAATAAAATGGCAATGATTTTAAGTTGGGAGTTTTACTCCGAATGGTACCACATGCATGACGAGTCGAGTCTCATTAGAGTTGCATCTTGTTGGCTTGTTGTATGGATATTTAATTTAATTGAGGAGTGGAATTGTGTTGATATTAAGTATGACGTTTGAGTTGATGTGCCGTTACTGGATGTATGTTACGATTAGGGTGATGAAATGTGTGAATTTACTTAGCATTACATGATGATTTATAATGCTTATTGTATCGATTGAGGAACTCACCCTTACAACTATTTTTTCAGGTAACGAACAAATGAGTTGAGTGGAAGCTTATGCTTGGAGTCTAGTGTAGTCTCCTAAGTGGGTCATGCTCTGATAGATGTAACATCGGGAGGGAACATTTTTAATATTGTTGTTGATGATTGTTGAACCAGTTTACATGTAGTATGTTGCATGTTTTGAATGATCGATTTGATCTCTATCCGCTGCGTATTGTGCAAATGTTTTATGTTTTGAGTTAATGAAAGAGCATGACAGTTATTATGGTGTGAAATGTTGTGTGACACCTTTGATTGCATATTTACTCTGATTGATATGTGTTATTTTAATTATATACTTGGGGTATTTTAGAAGGGTGTTACACTTGCCCGTCAATCAGCTTTGCAGAGATAGTAATTGCTGGAGAAAGAATTGAGAGTCTGTTGAAGATGGGCCGAATTCAAGACAATAGTGCTTCCAACTCATCAGGTCCCAAGAGACCATTTGCTGGTAACGGTCAGCAAAGAAAAGAAGGCGAGGCAAGCGTTGTGTATGCCAGCAGAGGCAGGGGTAGAGGACGCCCTAATTATTATCAAGATCAAGTGGCCGCAGTCACTATTCCAACACCTGTTCCTCAACCGCAATATCATCCGCAACAACAACCCAGGTACAACAATCAACAACAAGGAGGTAATTTGGGTCAGCAGAGACACTATCAACAACGTCCAAGGCAGACGGACCGGGTCATCGAGCCAATCCCAATGCCTTATTCAGTATTACTTCCCAAGCTGATTGACATGAATCTGGTTACGTTGAGAACTCTGGCCCCACCAATCGATCCCAATAATTTGCCTAGAGGTTATGATGTCAACGCCAGATGTGCTTTTCACTCCAAAGCACCTGGCCATACTACAGATAATTGCAAGGCTCTCCAGTTAAAGGTACAAGATTTGAGAGATGCCCATGCTATCAATTTTGCTCTGGTGCCTAATGTTATCCAAAACCCGATGCCGGCTCACGGCGGGCAGAGGATTGATGCTGTTGATAGTGGGGAAACTTTGAATTTGGTTTCTGATGTGACTAAGGTGAAGACTTCGCTATCGGTGGTTAAAGACCGACTTCTGAAAGGACAGACTTTCCCGGGCTGTGGGGAAGAATGCAGAAATTGTCAAGCTGCCAAAAACGGATGTGACAGTTTGAGAAGGGGTATTCAACAACTGATAGATGAAGGTTGTCTTCAGTTCGATCAGGCCCGTCCAGTGAAGAATGATGTATCGACGGTGACGTTTTATTTCACTCCTGAAGAAATATATGTTCCCGAGAGACTCGCTCCGACAACAATATATTTCCCAGAAAGTACAGAACCAGCAGCGGTGAACATCGAAAGTTCAGCACCAGTTGCAATTTACTCTGACAGCCCTCAACCGACTTTGGTTGGTCCGATCACCATCACAATACCAGGACCCGTTCCGTATGAGAAAGACAGTGCTATCCCGTGGCACTATGGGGCTGATATCTACTGCCAGGGGCAGAAAGTTAACGAATAAGACATTGACATTGGTAGCTCCGCTGTAGACAATGTTGGAGGGGTTGGTGGCTTCACTCGCAGTGGACGCCTATTTGCATCATCAACATTACGCGCGAATACTGAAGCCGAGGCAGCTGCCAAGGCTAAAGGGAAACAGATGGCCGCCGAAGAGGTTACTACTGAGGAAGATCCTCCTAAGACCGCATTCGAGAAAGAAGTGGATGAGTTTATGAGGATTATCAAGAAAAGTGACTACAAGGTAGTCGACCAGCTAAATCAGACACCCTCAAAGATCTCCATTCTGTCACTATTGATGTGCTCTGAGGCGCACAGAGCAGCCTTGTTGAAAGGAGACCGTTTAAGTGTAGACTTGATAACAGTTGTTACACGATACTACACTCAGACGAGTTTCTCTTGAGAATATTATAGGTCGATGAGTCAGTCATCTTAACCTATAATATCCGATAGATGAAATTAAGACGCTGGGAACTTTTTAGAACATGATCTACAGGTTTTATCCTTAGTTCACTCCTTTGGGATGGTTCTTACCCAGACTTCATACTCGTGATTTACAACAAACCCTTGATTCTTGGTTGATCAAATCAAGTCTTGTCAATATCAATGGAACTTGGGTGTTGATAAGGTGAAAACCATAATCCACCAAAATGGATGATTGATCTTGAAAATGACTTGATTCATCCTTTAACCTTTATTTGTTTGCCTTGTGTGTGATCCCTTATTTGTGATTGTTGAATTCATGCATTCATGCGCATCATAACATTCATCACACGAAAATTTCAAGGAACTGAGGTGTTATTTGCAAATATTTCAGACCATGGATTGTGGACGAAGGAACACTAAGAAGTACAGTTTCAGATGTCCCGAATTGAAAGAGTTAAGGAAGCTAGCATCTTTTGTATTAGATCACTTGGACTTCAAGCAACGTCATGGGAAACTTCTGTCTATCTTGTTTGCTGATGTGGTTGAAGGACTCTTGAGTTTATTGGTGTAGTTTTATGATCCTCTCTACCGCTGCTTCACTTTCCCCGATTATCAACTTGTGCCTATGTTGGAGGAGTATGGCCATCTCTTAGGGATACCTGTTTCTAACAAAGTGCTATTTAGTGGATTGGAAGAGATTCCCAGATCTCATTTTATAGCTGAAGCTCTTCACTTGAAAAAGTCTGAGATAGAGGCTCATTGGGTGAAGAAAGGAGGATTGTTTGGGTTTCCATATGATTTCCTCATCAAGGAAGCTACTGCTTTTGCTAAAGCCAGTAGCGTGGAAGCTTTTGAAGCTATCTTCGTGTTGCTCATTTATGGATTAGCTTTGTTTCCTAAATTGACGGTTTTGTTGATGTTAACGCCATTAGAACTTTCTTGATTAGGAATCTTGTGCCTACTTTGTTGGGTGATATGTACTTCTCTTTGCATCTAAGGAATTCTAAGGGTGGTGGAACCATTGTCTATTGCATTCCTCTTTTGTACAAGTGGTTTATTTCGCACTTGCCTAAGACACCTGCTTTTGTGGAGAACAAACAATGTCTACGGTGGTCTTAGAGACTCATGTCTCTCACTAATAACGATATAGTTTGGTATGGTCCTTCTTTGAGAAGTTTGGAGATTATTGATAGTTGTGGTGAATTCTCTAATGTGCCTTTCATTGTACACAAGAAGGAATTAACTACAATCCTGCTTTGGCTCGTCGTCAACTTGGGTTCCCCTTGAGAGACAAACCTAATAACATGTTGTTAGAAGGTCTTTTCTATCAAGAGGGTAAATACCCCCAACATTTGAAGCAGAAGATTGTGCATGTTTGGCATAATGTGCATAGAAAATGAAGATTCGAGCTCGGTCCATGCAATTGTGTAGCTTTGGAAGCTTACACTACTTGGGTGAAGTAGAGAGCTTTGGAGTTGAAGATGCCTTATCCTTGTGAAAGACCTATGTCTATGGTTATGGTTGAGCCATTAACTCTCCCTAACCAAGATATAGAGGAGTTGGAAGATGCGCTCACCAAGATGAAGAGAGAGAAGGATATGTGAGAAGAACGTTTCCATGCTTTGAGCAAAAAGCATGAGGAGTTGTAGCTTGAGTCTAAGGACAAAGACGCACTTATTGAGCTACTTGAAGACCGAGTCACGAAGAGAAAGAGAGAGTCGGAGGTTTCATCTTCCTCTAGCATGCCTCAGCCTTCCGTTGCTCGGAAGAAGATTATTGATCAGCTTGTCCTCGAGAAGACTCGGATGAAGGCTTCTTTTGAGACCGAGATTCGACGCATTCGAAGGAAGTACGTGCCTACAGCCAGATCTTCTGACGTTGTTGTTAGGGATCCTTAGGATGACTAGTCTCCTTTTCTCTTACATTTTTCATTTGGTTTCTGAAATTGTACTCAGTGTAATCCTTCCAATTATATAAATAAAAGAGAATTTTTGGTCATATCAAATTGTTGCAATTGTTGTTATATATATATATATATATATATATATATATATATATATATATATATATATATATATATATATATATATATATATATATATATATATATATATATATATATATATAATATATATATATATATATATATATATATATATATATATATATATATATATATATATATATATATATATATATATATATATATATATATATATATATATATATATATATATATGCAAATAATATAGTAAGTTCCTTGAAAATAAAAACAATCAAGCATTGCATTTCATGCATTATTTGCATAAACAGGTTTCTCTTTCACCAGATGTCTCATTGGTGTTTCTTTTGTGCTTCAGCCAAGTTGACTCATCGGTACAATACTCGCGCGAATCACTTCAGAATCATGGAACATCTTGAGCAAGAGAATAGAGACCTGAAAGAGGAGATCGCCTGTTTGACTGTCATGATGGAGTCAGTTCAAGCCGCGCAGAGCCAGTCTTTTCCAACACGTGCGACTCCTCCTCCTCAGAGGACTGTCATTTCAGAGGTGGCTACCTATACTATTCTCGCAACTACCGCTCATTTCGCGCCTGCTATGCCTGCCGGATTCCCGTGGGGAATGCCGCCAAACTTCATGCCTGAAGGTTTTGCACCTACATTTGCTTCTATGCTGGCATCTAGCCCGGTCATGTCTGTGCCACCGCCTGTAGTGCATACCTTGCCTCGTATGGAAGACGCCATTTATCATTCCGAGCCATCTGAGGGCCCAGACGTATATGAGAAAATGGATGAAATGAAAGATCAATTTCTTGAGCTGTGCAAGAAGTTGAAAACATTGAGAGGTAAGGACCTTTTTGGGAAGAGTGTTGTTGAATCATGTATGGCGCCGAATGTGAAGATTCCAGTGAAGTTCAAAGTCCCTGACTTTGAAAAATACGAAGGGAAAACATGTCCGCTCGGTCATTTGGTGATGTATGCTCGTAAAATGTCTACCCAAACAGACAACGATCAGCTGTTGACCCACTACTTTCAAGACAGTCTGACTGGCATTGCGTTATGATGGTATATGGGGTTAGATAATGCGAGCATCCGCACTTTCAACGATTTGGGTTAAGCATTTGTTAAGTAGTACAAGTAAAACGTTGATATGGCTCCCGATCGAGATCAGTTGAGATCGCTATCTCAGAAGGACAAGGAAATGTTTAAGGAGTATGCTTAGAGGTGGAGGGAACTCGCTGCTCAAATCAACCCTCCTTTAGAGGAAAAGGAGATGACCAAGATTTTCCTAAAGACCCTTAGCTTATTTTACTATGAAAAGATTATCGCCAGTGCCCCCAATGACTTTACCGAAATGGTAAACATGGGGATGAGGCTAAAAGAAGGTGTCTAAGAAGGACGGTTGTCAAAGGAGGAGGTTGAAGGAGAATTGCGATCCAAAACGCAACGGTAATTAAAATTTTCTCCTTTAGAGATCCTTACGAATGGTCATGATCAGTGATAGAATATTTACTTCTTGTGACGATTGAAACCTTTGGTGCAAATCTCTTGTGACGATCAAAACCTTTGATGCAGATCCACGGAGCGATCACGAACGTTGAACGATGACAACGTCTCTACTCAGTCCACACGAACGGATTCCTTCAATCTCAGTGCTAGCTGGTACGAATGAAGGCTTTGAGTGCTAGCTGATCCATGAGATGTGATCATCAGTCTACAAACATAATAGTCTTAATGCTTTAATGTTATCCCACTTCACACTAAAGCTCGACTACGGATACTTTAAGAATAGTGTCCTTATGTTTAATGTGTTCTCATGATTAAGTCACACTTAATACATTAAACGGACTATCTATTCCAGGGACTTTATTAATCAACCATAATAAAGAAAAAGCCTTTTATTATTAATAAATAATTCGATACAAGTACCAAAAGTATTGGCCTCTAGGGCTTACACCAACAATCTCCCACTAGCACTAGAGCCAACCAGGCATACCCTTAATACCCATAGATCTAGTATGGCCATCATGCTTCTGCTGCGCAAGAGGCTTTGTCAGTGGGTCAACAATATTGTCAAGTGTAGGTACTCTGCATATTTTCACATCTCCTCTATCTATTATCTCTCAAATGAGATGATAACTCCTAAGTATGTGTTTGGATCGTTGGTGAGATCTAGGCTCCTTAGCTTGTGCGATAGCACCATTGTTATCATAATAGAGACCAATGGGATCCACAATGCTAGGAACCACGCCAAGTTCACTAATGAACTTTTTGATCAAAACAACTTCCTTTGCTGCACTTGAGGTAGCAATATACTCGGCCTCGATTGTAGAATCAGCAACTGTATCTTGCTTTGAACGTTTCTAGCTCACAGCGCCACCATTTAAGCAAAACACATAACCATTGGAATCATGGATATTAAAGTGTCTCAGCACTTTGTCTATGTATGTACTTTGACTTAGGTCAAGCAGTTTTGTGATCTATCTCTATAGATTCTGATTCCTAATATATAGGTTGTTTCACCTAGGTCCTTCATAGAAAAGCATTTCCCCAACCAAGACTTTACTTGTTGCAGGATAGGGACATCGTTTCCAATGAGTAATATGTCATCTACATATAATACCAGGAAAATGATCATGCTCCCACTAACCTTCTTGTAGACACAAGGCTCATATTCATTCTTGATCCATGAGTGATACATCACCTTGATCAGTTATGAGATATCCATATCTCTTAAGTAGGTGACGTATCCTGCCTGACCTACGCTGGTCTTTTCTACTTGAGCAGGTTGCTCTTACACAACTACTTGTGTTTCCTGCTCTAATTCCTCCATAGGTGTATCAATGCTTTGTGATTCTTGAATTTCTTCAAGCTCTACTTTCCTCCCACTGGTTCCTTTGGAAATAAAATCCTTTTCTAGGAAAACTCCAGTTAGAGAGACAAACATTTTGCCCTCAGAAGGATTGTAGAAGTAATATCCTCCTTTTTCTTTAGGATACCCCACAAATAAGCATTTGTCAGATTTGGGATCAAGCTTAGTTGAAACTTGTCATTTCACATAAACTTCGCAACCCCGAATTGTCGCATTACGCGAAAAACCGGCGGGAAAAGAAACACAGAGCCGCCACCGTGCGTTATTTATCCCAGAGGCGGGAAAGGAAACGCTCGAAGTAAACCTGGAAAAGACATGGTCTCGTGACCAGAGAGAGATGGGATCGGGAGTCGGTTATGCAAAGGGAAGGTATTAGCACCCCTACGCATCCGTCGTACTCGACGGGATCCACGCTCGATAGGATAGAAAGAAGGTTGCTAAAGACTGTTCACAAACTGCACAAGGCTGGAAGGAAGCACAGAAAAATGGAAGAAACGGGACTCGGTAGGATATCGATCTTGGACCTACGTAGTCTGTTAGACACAGACATCAGAGTCGACGTAGTTCGGGACAGGGGAAACGTGCTCGCTAGGATGTCGCATCCTATGCATACGTATCTTCTCTAACTAGAGAAGAATCAGAGCACTCGTAGCTCGGCTAATGCACGCCAAACAGAACACAAACAGGAAATCGACTGCCAATCGCTGGACTTACGTCAGACTCCACACAAACAGGCAAACATGGAAACCGAATGCCAATCGCTGGACTTACATCAGACTCCGAACCAACAAACACACACACAGGAAACCAACTGCCAATCGCTGGACTTATGTCAGACTCCAACAAGCAAACAAGACACAGGAAACCGACTACCAATCACTGGACTTACGTCAGACTCCAAACACACACAAAGAGGTTGCAAAAGAAAAAGGGCGCCTGGAGAGATCAGCTCATCTCCTGACTACGTACCTCATCTGGTATGAGGATCAGGGTGACGTAGTTCCCCTACACAGGGAAAGAACTTATATCCTAACCAGAGACAAAGGGAGACACAACTACTAGGGAGACTACGACTCGAGCCTAGAAGTTGTCTTGCATACGATCCCTATGTTGAGGTTTCTATCCTAACTTGCACAGGAAGCAAGCTAGCCTAAACAACACAATCATAACACAAGCACAAAAGCACACACACTATATGTAAACAAGTGGCCCACACAAGGCTAGGCTTTAGTCAAGGGGTCATGTCAACCTCGACAAACAAGCCAACTGGAATGGGGTGTGGTTAGCTCTTAACCCTAACATTGAGAGTTAGGGTGAAGCAGATGAAATGGGAAGTGAGGGTAAGACCTCACAGCTCTTATCCCTGGCCTGGGAGAGCTTGACTCAAAAAGAAAGTGTGGGAGTTCAGAATGTAGGAACTCTTCTCCACAGATGACTGACACAACAAGATCTTGGGTTCTTATTCACAATGCATCAACATATGATGTGAGCAAAGTGAATGACACAACTGAATAGAAGGGGATGGATTACACATCCCTTGTATCTGCCGATGCCTCTTCACTTAGGAGGTCTTTGAGTGTACAGGGCACAAAGATAAACAATCACAAGCATTGCCTCTTAAGGAGGGCTTCAGACAGGTGCCTGCCCACATAACAAGACAGGTCTTCCAGACTACATGAAGTCAAAAGAATTATACCTCAGTGGTAAGCAAACCACAAGCTAGCAAAGCAAAGTTCAAGTGAACTCAAAGCAACTTAGGTACCTGTGAAAAAATCTAAACCAATCAGTTCAACTATACAGACAAACAAACAACAGTTAATCACACAGACAGACAAAGTATCATCAGACAACAATGAGCAAGGCACAAGCACAAGTGAATTGTTCTCAAATCCTACAAAACAACACAATGTTAGCCAACATCAACCAATAATCAGGCTTAAATGAATGAGTCACTCCAATCATGGCAATGTGCATCTGAACTTGAAATCACAACTCAAATGATAAGTCCAAACCACTAGGTCAAAGCCTAGGGTCAAAAGAGGATCAAAAAGTCAAAACAGAACTTCAAACTTGACATGAAGCAACTTCAAACACATATTGACATATCCTAAAAAGGCTCACATCAAGATCATTAACCAAATGCATTTCATGATCAAGTGAAGTTAAAGGCAATTTCAAAGTTCATATGTGATCATCATGAATGAAAAATTCAAATCAAAACAGAAATGATTCAAATAAATCTGAAAAAGTTCATGCATATTCAAGACATCTAACATGATCAACACACAAAAAATCAGAAGCATTGGACATCATTTGGCATGGCAATCACATTGTACAAAACAGACAACCAAATGTGTGACACAAATTGTCACACCAAGTTAGCATGAGTGTAAAACAGAAATGGAGCATGGGAAAAATATCAAACCAAAGCCAACATGTCCAGCAATGTGTCTAGAAACTACACACAAAATTTCAGAGTCATTGGATAATTTTTGAGCATTTTATGATGAAAGGAACAAAGCAATATCATAAATGGATACATGTTCAATTACCCTAGGACAAATTATTTTTCCAGCCAAGCACAACTTGCAAATTTATGCTCATAAAAAAGTAGACAAACCAAGGAGCATTGTGCAAAAAATTGGAGTGAAATTGATGCATTTTTCATTTATAGTGATTTTTTGAAGTTTAGGAGAAATTTGAAAATCAAAATGGGCTAGCATTGCAAAAATGTGGAGGGAAAGTAAAAAAGGCAAGGCAATTTGAAAAAACTACACTCGCTCGGACTCGAACTCAGCACATATTCAAACTTGGCGCGCCAACCTAAAACGACCACGTTTTGGTCTTAAACCCTAAACCTGCGCGTTTCCAGAATTCGTAGCTAATCCTATGAACATTTCGTAGCAAAATCCTAGCAAAGTCATAGCGAATCTGGAAACGCTATGAACTTTATAGGTTGAAGATGAAGATCATGATGATCTTCATGTGAATTTCCAGAAAATCACAAAATGTTCCAGAATCCAACCAAAATTATACCATTCGAATCATCATCACATGCACATGCAAGATCCATAAACAATTCATGCAAAAATATCAAAACAAGTTCAGATCGAAGGAATTAAAACTTGACACCAAAACTTGAATCATGCATAACTTTGCGAGTATTGCACTATTTCACTCAAAATTTACACCAGCATCATCACCAATGAAAGCTCTACACAAATATCACAAAGAATTTGAGAATTATAGAGGTCGAATCCTGACCTTCTTGAAGAGCAGAACCTGGAATCGTGTGCTACCAAGCTCAGTCAAGCCTCAAATCTCCTCCACGATGCTTATTGAAGTGATTGATGATGAATTTGAAGCTCAAGTATGCACGAATCCAGCTCAATTTGCAAACTCCATGGATGCTTCAAGCTTTGAATCTGGTTCAATATGGCACGATTTACTTTGATTCCACGTCCAAATCTCCTCAAAAACACCTCATGAGCATGAATCAATCAATAGAAAATGTTCTTGTGTGAAGAATTTGAAAAATAGTTTGAGAGAAAAATTTGATGATATTTTTGAATCTAGATCTGAAATGGATGCTAATGATCAATGCAGTTAGGATTAACAATATATGTGCCATGGTAATCATGTTTAGAACCTGTTTAAGCCAAATGCAATTAAGATTAATCAATTGTAAGGTGTATGCACAAAATGACATTTTCACCTCATGCACCCCATGCATGCGTGAACAGTACCAGAACTTGATCCAAATACACTTAAAACAAGCCCATGCACACATTTGAATTGGAATTTTATGCCCATGATCAACCAAAATGAGTTTAGCAATTTTTCTTCCAAAAACTTCATGAGTGAGCACATGATTATGCAAGTGGAATTCAAGCTATATAACGAGATGCTTGGAAAGTACATGTTATGAGGATCAAAATGCAAAAAGAACCACTCATTTTGGAGCTTTGGTTCAAAAGTTATGCCCATTTGAATTTTCAAACACACTTTGCCATGATTGGATCATATCTCCTCAACCACACATGAGAAATTCATGATCTTGGACTTTTTGGAAATGGGAGAGAAAGATATTCAACTTTCATGTTGGACAAAATCTCATTTGAAGCTTTCTTGATGATGTAATCTTGAGTTGAAGTTGGACCAAAACTTTCCATTTTTGGAAACTTCCAATTACAGGTCACTTTCCATTTTTGGAAACTTTTGATCTGACCTCAAATTCCCACCTCCAAATCCACAGTTGACTTTGCAGTTGACTTCTGTTGACTTTTATGGGCCTCAGATGATTTGATCATGCACTGATGAGTTCTGAGCCTTCAACATTTGGCCAAGCTACTTCAAAAGGATCCTTGGGTCATGTAAGCTCAATGGAACCACCCTAGGGCTTTGATCTCATGTAAGATGCTCTTGTTGCCTTGCACAGTTGAATCTCCTGACCAGTCTTGACTGATGCAATATAACATGCTATGCAATGCCAATGCAATGTTAATGACCTAAAAATGAAATGAATGCACAAATGGGAGGTGCAAATTTGAGGTGCTACACAAATCTTCATGTAAGACATATGTGGTTTCTTACCACTCCATATCTTATATGGTGTCTTCTCAACCTTTTTGGATGGAACATGGTTAAGTGTGTAAGCTGCTGTCAATAGTGCATGTCCCCAAAAGGAGTTTGGAAGATCGGCGTGACTCATCATGGATCGGACCATGTCTAAAAGGGTTCGATTTCTTCTCTTAGATACACCATTCCATTAGGGTGTTCCAGGAGGAGTAAGTTGGGATAGGATCCCACACTCTTTCAGATGGTCATCAAACTCTAGGCTTAAATACTCACCACCTCGATCTGATCGAAGAGTTTTAATATTCTTACCTAGTTGGTTTTAACTCGCTAGGTTTCACCCTTTTAGTATTAATGTTATTAATAGGCATTTCGAGATCAAGGACATATAGTCCATTGCTCATTTGTGCAGTAGCATAGAATATATCATTCAAATAAATTGAGCAACAATTGTTCTTTATTATAAATGAAAAACCAAACTTGTCCAAACAAGAAATGGAAATAATATTCTTGCTAATTGCAGGTACATAATAACAGTTCTCTAACTGAATTATAAAACCACTAGGTAAAGTCAATACATAAGATCCTACGGCTAAAGTAGCAACCTTTGCTCCATTGCCAACTCGTAGGTCAACTTCACCTTTTGCCAAATCTCTACTCCTTTTCAGCCCCTGCACATTTGTACAAATGTGAGAACCGCATCCAGTATCTAATACCCATGATGCAGAAGTAGATAAATTTATTTAATAACAAAAATACCTGAAGTTGAAGTCTCTACTCCATTCTTCGTATCTTCCAGGTACTTTGGGCAGTTTCTCTTCCAGTGTCCGGCCTTCCCACAATGGAAGCAGGTGCCTGCCTTTGCTATGCCTCCACTAGGCTTCAAAGCAGCAACAGTGGGTCTGGGTTTGGAAACTTCCTTGCCTTTCCCTTTATCACACTGCTTGGTGGGCCTTTTGTTCTGTCTCTTTCCATTCCCGATCATCATAATGGACTTCCCTTTTGTCTTCAGATTCTGCTCAACTGTTCTTAACATGGCTAGCAGTTCAGGAAGAGATTTGTCCATATCATTCATATTGAAATTTAGGACAAATTTACTGAATCCATCTGGCAACGATTGCAAGATCACATCAGTCGCAAGTTCGTTTCCGAGGGGAAAACCCAACCTTTCAAGGTTTTCCACATACCCAATCATCTTGAGCACATGGGGACTTACAGGGGCTCCCTCAGCTAACTTGCTTTGAAAAAGGGCTTTTGAAACTTCAAACCTCTCATGCCTTGCTTGCTCTTGATAGAGCATTTTCAGGTGTTCGATCATATCGAACGCTGTCATGTTCTCATGTTGCTTTTGCAATTCTGAATTCATGGTAGCTAGCATGAGACAAGCAGTTTCATTGGCATCATCGACATGCTTCTTATAAGCATCTCTTTCTGCCTTAGGTGCAGAACTAGGAGGTTCCTCTTTAGGAACAGGTTTCTCCAAGACATACAGCTTTTTATCATGTTTGAGGACAATCCTCAGGTTTCGGTGCCAATCCAGAAAATTTGTCCCAGACAATTTTTCCTTGTCAAGGATTGATCGCAAAATGTTGTTAGAGGTGTTTGTTGTCATGGTAATCTACATAAGGATTAATGAAAATATAAGTATCATTGACATATTTAATTAGGCCTTTAATTAAATATGCTCCCACTATTTTACTCAAAACAAATGACCCTCATCATTTGATTCGGAAAATCCGGTTGGAAGATTTTCTAGTGGGTCGAGATCCATATTTCACTTCGTTCTAAGTCCGCGTAGGCGGATTACACAAAACTAGGTTATTTAGGTAGGAACTCCTTCCAATTGTATCTCATACAACTCTCGAAAATTTCAGTTGGGTGAATAACTCCTTATTCCAATCCATCATATGGATCATTCCCAACTCTTGCTTCTAAACCTATATACAATCTTATTATAATTTGTTTAGTTAAGTTTGAGCCATTGTTTTAACAGTTGGATATTACAATTATCCCATCGCACCTTACTAATATATAGATCATGCACCTCGCGTAGGCGAAACCTACATTATCCATTACTAGTCTTGATGAGTGTTAAAACTTGGAAAGCATAAACTTAATATTTAATTTGAGGGAATTGCAATTGTTCTGATCTCACCGGATTATTTATCATATAAATCGTCTCTCACATGCATCAACATATATACACATGCATCAACATACATAATGAAACAGTTATGGCCCCTAGCGCAATTGTTCTCCCAAGCCAATGAGAGAACCTAAGTTAACCTAATAACGATCTAAGCTTCTCCAAGCAAGATCTTCAAGGTTGTCCTCCTTTGTGTAACACCTCAAAATTTGCCCTCCTCTCTTGGGACTAGCATATCATATTGCATTGCATTTTTAGGTCATTAGGCATTGCATATTGCATATCATGTGGTTACATTGTGCAAGTCATCCTCACAAGTCTTGATCAGGAGATGAAGAGGTCATGTGCATGCTGGGGTTTCATTGGACTGGTCATTAATCATCTGAGGATGTGGAGGTCCAAATTAGGGTTTTGTGATTCTCAAGGAGATTGGTCTTCATCTTGATTACAATGATTCATCATCATCATCATGGTTTGACATCATCAAGTGTGGGATCAGATTTCTTGAGATTAGGGTTTTGACCACTGGTCAGCCCTAATCAGTTGCATTGGGCCAATCAGGGCATGATTAGGAGATGGGGTCTATGATGTATATGGGGATCATATTATGTTTTTATGGAGCTTAATGAGGCTAGGGTTTCACCCTTGGGCCATTTCATCAGAGAATTGGGGCTCAGATTGATCAGTGTATGGCCAGATTCATCTATCAGTTGAAAAAGTCAACTGTGGTCAACTGTGCATGATTTAATGGATTTGGAGGTGGAAATGAGTTGGATACACTTCATTCATGTTGGAACAAGTGTTATTTGACATGTCAAAGCTCAAGAATGAAGAAAATCAAGTCAGAACAAAAACTGCCAAAAATAGAAAGTGACTTGTAATGGAAGTTTCCAAAAATGGAAAGTTTTTGACCACAAAATTACGTGTCCAAAAAAGCTTCAAATGAAAATTTGTTCAACATGAAAGTTGTAGATCTTGGTCTCACCTTTCCAAAAAGTCCAAGAACTTGAAATTCCCACGTATGGTTGGCAAGTTATGGTCCATTCAATTTCAAAAACGACCCATAATCAGAGGGGCATAACTTCCACATGGAGTGTCCAAATTGAGTGATCTTTTTATGTGCAAACTCCATTTGACATGTACTTTCATGGTGCATAATTGGAATTCATCAAAAATGGTCAATGCAAAAAGTCAATTTTCAAGTGTACAGTTAAAATCCAGGGGCAAAATGGTCCAACTTGAGAAATAATGAGAATTTTGGAATGGGGATTTTTGCAACACCTCACAAATGCAATTTGAAAATGGTTTGAACTGTCATAACATGTTGAGGTTCATTATTTGGTCAAGTCACTTGTGAATTGCATTTGAAAATTATACCATTTGCCATGACATAGTGAAAATCAAAATTACACAACCAATGACCATGGGAAAAGTTGCAACACATCATAACTGATATTTAGAGAATGTGTGAGCTGTCATACAGTTGTCATGGGCCCCATAGTGAAAAGACATATTTGCCCTTGCTTAAGAAAATTGCATTTTGCTAATCACATTGCATTTGGTTAATTGGATGATTAGAGCTTGATTAGTTGGAAGTATTTAATCCTAATCCTAACTAACTTTTGATGATAATCACATTTCACAAGAATCTCAACAAACTTTTCCCTCCAAATTCTCCAAAAGCTCAAGAACACACAAGAACAAGATTGAAGAAAACTCTTCCAATTCTCCATCAAATCACGAATTTCTTTTTGCTGCCATCTCCAATCATCTTCTTCTTGATCTGTTTTGGTAATTCATTGGCAAACAACTCAAGATCCGTGACTGTTCCAACTATGCTCAACCATGGTGATTTGCAATTTCTTCTACTAGAGGCAACTTCAAGCTAACCTGAACACTTCATTCAACATCCTAAAGCTCATACTCCATCTGTTTTGGATCAACACGCGCCAAGAACTCAAGATTCATCACTGCCTTCGAATTAAGGTGCCAAATCGAATCTCATGATTTTTTTAATTGTTGTATGCGTTTTGTAGTGTGTTTGACATAGATTATCATGATGCCTTTAGTTTTGGAAATGGTGAACCATAGGATGAGTTATGTTGATTTTAAGAGTTGATACCAAAACCTAATTCAATCGATTCGTAATGTATGTGAAATTCTGGATAATTTGATGATGATATTTGGACTCTACACACTTAGACTTTTCCAATGACTATGAGTTTGTGAATTTTCGTTGAGATTCAATGTTCTTGTGTTCTTGCCAAATTCTGGAAAAAACGCGATGAAGATGATGGATTTTCTGGAAATAACCTTCGTTTGATCCATTGTGTTGCCTTGCCAAATTTGAAAGCTGTTTCCCGCGGAAGCCAACCAACCACACGCCTCCACCTCATTTAATTAAACGCTGAGTTTTGGACCGGCCAAGCTTATTTACGAGCATGCCACTGGACTTAAAATTCCATTTAATTTAATTAACACATTCTAAATAATTATTTAACAATTCATTTTAATCTTAGAAAATTCATAAAAAAATATTGACAAGTCCAAAAATTATGAGGATTTTTTTGATAGCTCCCAAATTCCCTCTAGTTTTTTATAGGCATGGTTTCATAAGTTGTGCTTGGTGAAATGTTGACTTGGACTATGGATCTTTGACTTGTGACACAATTGTATACATGTTGCCATTTTCATCATGAAATGCTCATACATTAAAAGAAATTCCTGAAATTTTTTGTGCTAATTCTGGACATGTTGATGGTGATTTCCATATAAAGTTTGTGATTTTTGGATACCTGAGGAGTGATATATGAGTTTTTGAATCTAGGTGTGACAATTTGTGTCACACCTAGTTAGGTCAACTTTCTGGATTTATTTGCATGACCTAGAGATGTTGGATTGGATTGAAATTTTGCATGAATGATCATTGATGTGTTGAGATAACATGTGAATTGTTCTGGATTTTTCTATGGCATTTTCAATTTGATTGATATTTTTCTTCTCTGTTGGTTCATTGTGCAAGCTTATATGACACATGTTTGTATATCTTGTGTGAAATTCTCATATGGTTTTGGATGAAGGTGAAATTTGGTGTGCTGATTGTAGACACATTATAGGACATCATAGTTTTGGTCCCATTCATTTCTAATATGTTGTCACTGTGTTATGAATTTTTGAAGTGAATGCTTGTGTTGATGCTATGAATTGGCTTACATAATCTTGTCTGGATTTCTTGATTTTTCATTGGCCTAGTTCCTTTTGTCCAATTGAGCTGAAAATTGACATGCTATACCTTGAATGTGTCCTGTTTGGGTGTGAATTATTTGAGGATTTTTGGAATTATTTTGGTATGCTTTTGATGGAATTCATTCTGTTTGAACATTGGATGTTGCATTTGACCTAGTTTGTACCAAATTGTGCATGAAATGATATTGGTGAATGGTATAAGCATGGGACCAATTGCATTTGCTTTTGAATGGTTTTAATTTGATTTTGGATTGGTTTGGCTTGCTGTTTAGATTTTTTTCTCCCTTTTGGACCCTAGGCTTGGCCTAGTGGTCTAGTTTCTCACATTTGGTATGGACTTTTCAGGATGAAATGCACAATGCTTAAGGAGATTGCTTCAAGTCATTTAGGTTTGATGTTGAAAACTAACATGAATTTGTTTTGTAGGTTGTGAAGCTTGAGCTTGAGCTTATAGCTTGCACTTGTGTGCATTAATCTGTATAGTCTGACTGATTAACATTTGCTGTTTATTGTTGTTTGTCTGAGTACTGATGATACTTGATTGATTTCAGGTACATTTAGTCGCTTACAGTTCTTTAAGAACTTGCTTGCTGCTGCTTGGTTTTTAAACCACTTGAGGTAGGACTTCTATTCTTCATGTAGTCTGGAAGACCTGGCCTGTTACTTGGCCAGGAAACTGTCTGAAGTCCTCCTTAAGAGGCGATGTTTGTGGTTGTTTACATTTGTGCCAAGCAGGTAAAGACCTCTATGAGGCAATTGGTGGATCAAAGGGATATGCAATCTATCCCCCACTATTCTGTGAGTCGTCCCTCTGCTCACACGGCTGTGTGTTGATGCATTGGGACACAAACCCAAGATCTTGTGTTGTTGCACAATCGAGTCAGAGTCTTTGAGCGTAGAAGGGTCCCTCCATTCTGGACCCACGCTCCTTTGTCTGAAGCTCTCCCTGGTCAGGGATAAGAGCTGTGAGGTCTCATCCTCACTTCACCCTTTTCATCTGCTTCACCTTAGCCTCGTAATGGCAAGGTTAAGAGCGAATACTACCCATGTACAGATGACTTGCTTCGGCAGTCAAACCCCTTGTGTGAGCCTCACTTGATTGGTTATAGTGTGTGCTATGTGAATATTTGTTTGAAATGCTTGTTTTGATCTGTATGCTTGTATGCTCGCTTTCTTCCTGGATAGGATTAGCTTGCAGTTGTGCAAGTAGGTAGAAACCTGAACGTAGGGCAATGATGCATGACAACACTAGGCTCGAGTACAGCTCCCTGGTAGTGTGTCTTCCCTTGGTTTCTGGCTAGATTTTCTTTCCCTTGAGGGGGAACTACATCGCCCTGATCCTCGTTCCAGACGAGGTATGTAGGCAGGAGGTCGTGCGAGACCTCTCCGGGCACTTTTTTTTCTTTTTGTGTGTGTTTACTTGTTATCTGATCGTGTGTTTTGGTTCGGATGCCGACGTAAGTCCAGTGATTGGCGGTCGGGCTCCACGTTTGCCTTCTTGTGTGCGTTTTGGTTCGGATGCTGATGTAAGCCCAGTGATTGGCATTCAGGCTCCATGTTTGCCTGTGTTTGTGTTTGCTTGTTTGGCGTGCGTGAGCCGAACTACAGTGGCTCTGATTCTCGTTCCAGACGAGATATGTAGGCATAGGATGCGATGTCCTATCGAGCTCTCTTCTTCTTAACCCCACCTGCGTTCCTTGTGTGTGTGTGTGTGTGTGATGTTTTAGCAACCTTTTCTTTTCTTAGAGCGTGGATCCCGTCGAGTACGACGGACGTGAGGGGTGCTAATACCTTCCCCTTGCGTAACCGACTCCCTTACCCTTTCTCTTTGGTCGCGAGACCATTTCCTTTCCAGGTTTCTCTGAGCGTTTCCATTCCCTATCTTGGGATAAATAACGCGCAGTGGCGGCTCTGTACTGCGCGTTATTTATCCCAAGATAGGGAATGGAAACGCTCAGAGAAACCTGGAAAGGAAATGGTCTCGCGACCAAAGAGAAAGGGTAAGGGAGTCGGTTACGTAAGGGGAAGGTATTAGCACCCCTCACGTCCGTCGTACTCGACGGGATCCACGCTCTAAGAAAAGAAAAGGTTGCTAAAACATCATACACACACACACACAAGGAACGCAGGTGGGGTTAAGAAGAAGAGAGCTCGATAGGACATCGCATCCTATGCCTACATATCTCGTCTGGAACGAGAATCAGAGCCACTGTAGTTCGGCTCACGCACGCCAAACAAGCAAACACAAACACAGGCAAACATGGAGCCTGAATGCCAATCACTGGGCTTACATCAGTATCCGAACCAAAACGCACACAAGAAGGAAAACGTGGAGCCCGACCGCCAATCACTGGACTTACGTCGGCATCCGAACCAAAACACACGATCAGATAACAAGTAAACACACACAAAAAGAAAAAAAAGTGCCCGGAGAGGTCTCGCACGACCTCCTGCCTACATACCTCGTTTGGAACGAGGATCAGGGCGATGTAGTTCCCCCTCAAGGGAAAGAAAATCTAGCCAGAAACCAAGGGAAGACACACTACCAGGGAGCTGTACTCGAGCCTAGTGTTGTCATGCATCATTGCCCTACGTTCAGGTTTCTACCTACTTGCACAACTGCAAGCTAATCCTATCCAGGAAGAAAGCGAGCATACAAGCATACAGATCAAAACAAGCATTTCAAACAAATATTCACATAGCACACACTATAACCAATCAAGTGAGGCTCACACAAGGGGTTTGACTGCCGAAGCAAGTCATCTGTACATGGGTAGTATTCGCTCTTAACCTTGCCATTACGAGGCTAAGGTGAAGCAGATGAAAAGGGTGAAGTGAGGATGAGACCTCACAGCTCTTATCCCTGACCAGGGAGAGCTTCAGACAAAGGAGCGTGGGTCCAGAATGGAGGGACCCTTCTACGCTCAAAGACTCTGACTCGATTGAGCAACAGCACAAGATCTTGGGTTTGTGTCCCAATGCATCAACACACAGCCGTGTGAGCAGAGGGACGACTCACAGAATAGTGGGGGATAGATTGCATATCCCTTTGATCCACCAATTGCCTCATAGAGGTCTTTACCTGCTTGGCACAAATGTAAACAACCACAAACATCGCCTCTTAAGGAGGACTTCAGACAGTTGCCTGGCCAAGTAACAGGCCAGGTCTTCCAGACTACATGAAGAATAGAAGTCCTACCTCAAGTGGTTTAAAAACCAAGCAGCAGCAAGCAAGTTCTTAAAGAACTGTAAGCGACTAAATGTACCTGAAATCAATCAAGTATCATCAGTACTCAGACAAACAACAATAAACAGCAAATGTTAATCAGTCAGACTATACAGATTAATGCACACAAGTGCAAGCTATAAGCTCAAGCTCAAGCTTCACAACCTACAAAACAAATTCATGTTAGTTTTCAACATCAAACCTAAATGACTTGAAGCAATCTCCTTAAGCATTGTGCATTTCATCCTGAAAAGTCCATACCAAATGTGAGAAACTAGACCACTAGGCCAAGCCTAGGGTCCAAAAGGGAGAAAAAAATCTAAACAGCAAGCCAAACCAATCCAAAATGAAATTAAAACCATTCAAAAGCAAATGCAATTGGTCCCATGCTTATACCATTCACCAATATCATTTCATGCACAATTTGGTACAAACTAGGTCAAATGCAACATCCAATGTCCAAACAGAATGAATTCCATCAAAAGCATACCAAAATAATTCCAAAAATCCTCAAATAATTCACACCCAAACAGGACACATTCAAGGTATAGCATGTCAATTTTCAGCTCAATTGGACAAAAGGAACTAGGCCAATGAAAATCAAGAAATCCAGACAAGATTATGTAAGCCAATTCATAGCATCAACACAAGCATTCACTTCAAAAATTCATAACACAGTGACAACATATTAGAAATGAATGGGACCAAAACTATGATGTCCTATAATGTGTCTACAATCAGCACACCAAATTTCACCTTCATCCAAAACCATATGAGAATTTCACACAAGATATACAAACATGTGTCATATAAGCTTGCACAATGAACCAACAGAGAAGAAAAATATCAATCAAATCGAAAATGCCATAGAAAAATCCAGAACAATTCACATGTTATCTCAACACATCAATGATCATTCATGCAAAATTTCAATCCAATCCAACATCTCTAGGTCATGCAAATAAATCCAGAAAGTTGACCTAGCTAGGTGTGACACAAATTGTCACACCTAGATTCAAAAAATCATATCTCACTCCTCAGGTATCCAAAAATCACAAACTTTATATGGAAATCACCACCAACATGTCCAGAATTAGCACAAAAATTTCAGGAATTTCTTTTAATGTATGAGCATTTCATGATGAAAATGGCAACATGTATACAATTGTGTCACAAGTCAAAGATCCATAGTCCAAGTCAACATTTCACCAAGCACAACTTATGAAACCATGCCTATAAAAAAACTAGAGGGAATTTGGGAGCTATCAAAAAAATCCTCATAATTTTTGGACTTGTCAATATTTTTTTATGAATTTTCTAAGATTAAAATGAATTGTTAAATAATTATTTAGAATGTGTTAATTAAATTAAATGGAATTTTAAGTCCAGTGGCACGCTCGTAAATAAGCTTGGCCGGTCCAAAACTCAGCGTTTAATTAAATGAGGTGGAGGCGTGTGGTTGGTTGGCTTCCGCGGGAAACAGCTTTCAAATTTGGCAAGGCAACACAATGGATCAAACGAAGGTTATTTCCAGAAAATCCATCATCTTCATCGCGTTTTTTCCAGAATTTGGCAAGAACACAAGAACATTGAATCTCAACGAAAATTCACAAACTCATAGTCATTGGAAAGGTCTAAGTGTGTAGAGTCCAAATATCATCATCAAATTATCTAGAATTTCACATACATTACGAATCGATTGAATTAGGTTTTGGTATCAACTCTTAAAATCAACATAACTCATCCTGTGGTTCACCATTTACAAAACTAAAGGCATCATGATAATCTATGTCAAACACACTACAAAACGCATACAACAATTAACAAAATCATGAGATTCGATTTGGCACCTTAATTCGAAGGCAGTGATGAATCTTGAGTTCTTGGCGCGTGTTGATCCAAAACAGATGGAGTATGAGCTTTAGGATGTTGAATGAAGTGTTCAGGTTAGCTTGAAGTTGCCTCTAGTAGAAGAAAAAACAAATCCCCATGGAGTCTGATCTGGGACAGGTGAATTGGAGAGCGACGGAGAGACGTCGAGACATGTGACGATCCTTGAATGATAATCAAGAAGACTCTTCAAAATCGGAAGATTGGAAAGTCTGTAGAAATTCCCCGCAGGGTCCAATCCGGGACGGATGAATGGGTAGAAAAGTGATGAGAATACGTCGAGGCGTACGACGACCTTTGGAATTAATCAAGAAGACTCTTCAAAGTCGGAAGATTGAAATTTCTGTATAAGTCCCAGGAGTTCGCTTTCCGTCGAGCGCGGAGCGATTGGGAATACAAGATGATGGAGCAGAAAAGGTCCAGACAAGTCTGGGAATTCTCAAAAGTGGAAAGCTGATACGAGATTGAGAGGTGGATACCATGGTTCGACGAGTCGACGGGAATTATATATCAACTTTTCTCATTTTCCCAGCTAAGTCCCCAAGCAGAATTAGAGGACCAACGTCCCAGCAGATCCAAGATCTGTGGTTTCCCTAGCCGAGTCGAGATGGTTATCCCCGGCAGGTCCAAAATGGTGTTTCCTCAGCAGCCAGGCCTGAAGGTTGCTATCCCCGAGTGGAGCGGGTTTCAATGAAATATATCTCCAGCAGTGTTCATCCTACTAGTGGATTGGACAAGTTTCTGTAGCAGGCCGATATCTGCATCCCCAGCTGAGTGTATCCTACGTGTGGATTGCATGGGTTGTCCCCAGCGGAGTAGCATTCATTTTCCCTAGCAGGGTTTGGATGGTTATCCCCAGCAGGTGTCAAATCAATGCTTCCCCAGTCACCAGGCCTGGAGGTTGCTGTTTCCCAGTAGAGCTATCTGTAAGCATTTCCCCAGTAAAGTCGACAGGTATCTGTGAGGGTTCCCCGAAGCAGGTGGATGTATATCCCCAGCAAGTCAAAAGACTGTATCCCCACAGAGTGTTGGTGGTTCCTATCCCCAGCATTTCCTCGAGCGGATTGGGTGCAAAGGAGGTGTTTCCCCAGCAAGGGTTACCTTTTCCCAACAGCAGTATTATTCCCCAGCAGGGCGGAATCGGAGTATTGACGAGTTCCTCAGCAGAGTGTCTCGTGCTCCCCAGAAGAGTCCCTTGAGGGGGATACCTTTTTATACATTCGTCATGAAAAAATAGCATAGCATATTGCATAGAAAAATAATAAAGCGCGTAGCATTTCCATAATTATGGAGCATTACGCAGAAAAATCAATCATGCATCATATTGCAAGCACAAGCTAGTCTCAAGCCGTGGTTACCGTTTGAGAGGTGGTTTTACCAGAAGTAGAGGTGTTACTCCGAGGAGTTTGGCCTCATGATTTGATCAAAGGTATTTCCCCAGTAGTGCGATACTGGAGGAGTTTTTCCGTCGGGCAGAGATGGAAAGGTTACGCGATCAGCACGATTCAAGCCGTGGTTACCGCTTGAAGCATTGGTTTCATCAGATGGTTGAAAGTGTTACTCTGAGGAGTTTGGTATCATGACGTCAGATCAGCAGTGTTCCCCAGTAGTGCGATATTGGAGGAAATATTTTCGTCGGACAGAGATGGAAATAATATCAGAAGACGTTACGCGATCAGCGCGACTCCGGGGTTCAAATGGAGAAAAGGAGATGTTGAGGCATTTTCTGGAGATGGGGTTCAAATGAAGAAAGGGAAGTGTTGCGACATTTTCTGGAGATCGGGGTTCAATCAGAGAAGAGTATATGCTGAGGCATTTTCTGGGGTTCAAATGAAGATTGGAGTTGAAGATTGTATCCAGGATGAGGTCCTCAGGATTATCTTCTGTTCATGTGTCACCTTAGACTCGGGCTGAGGCCAATGGAGGTCGTTATAGGTGTCTTCTGAGGAAGAGATACACATGCTACCTTCCTTTGTGAAGGTGTACCCTCTGACATGTCGCCCTCAGAGTGGTGTTTGGTGTTATTTTCGACGTTGCCAGCGGAATTATCACGAGAGATTGGAGATCGGGGTTCAAATGGAGAAAAGGAAATGTTGAGGCATTTTCTGGAGATGGGGTTCAAATGGAGAGAGGGAGATGTTGCGGCATTTTCCGGAGAACGGGGTTCACATTGGCGATCGCGAGTTATCGTCAGGCGACTGGGGTTCAACTGGAGAATGGGGTTCATTATTTTGGCAAATAGGAGAACGGGGTTCGAATGCAGTGATCGGGGATCATTGGTGAAAGAGAAAATTTTGGGGTTCAAGAAAATAAAAATAGAGAAAATTTCGGGGTTCAAGAAAAGCATAAAAAAGAAAGGAATAATAATCCCCAGCGGATGAGTGGTGTTCAGGCCATAGTTATCCCTGCGTTACCATTTATTTTGGTATCCGGGTCGACGTTGCTGTTTCGGTGATCAGGCCGACTTTATCCGTACCAGTCGGATTTTTGTTTCAGAGATTGTGTTCTTCGTCGATTCTGACAGGCGTTGTTAATTATTTTCCCATCAGAGTGAAAATTGTTCGTCTGTTCTTGGTATTCAATCACTCTTCATCCTGGTCATCTGAAAGCCGAGGCTATTCATATCGACAGGTTCACAGTGGATTGAATAGGGGCAGCTGTAACACCTCAAAATTTGCCCTCCTCTCTTGGGACTAGCATATCATATTGCATTGCATTTTTAGGTCATTAGGCATTGCATATTGCATATCATGTGGTTACATTGTGCAAGTCATCCTCACAAGTCTTGATCAGGAGATGAAGAGGTCATGTGCATGCTGGGGTTTCATTGGACTGGTCATTAATCATCTGAGGATGTGGAGGTCCAAATTAGGGTTTTGTGATTCTCAAAGAGATTGGTCTTCATCTTGATTACAATGATTCATCATCATCATCATGGTTTGACATCATCAAGTGTGGGATCAGATTTCTTGAGATTAGGGTTTTGACCACTGGTCAGCCCTAATCAGTTGCATTGGGCCAATCAGGGCATGATCAGGAGATGGGGTCTATGATGTATATGGGGATCATCTTATGTTTTTATGGAGCTTAATGAGGCTAGGGTTTCACCCTTGGGCCATTTCATCAGAGAATTGGGGCTCAGATTGATCAGTGTATGGCCAGATTCATCTATCAGTTGAAAAAGTCAACTGTGGTCAACTGTGCATGATTTAATGGATTTGGAGGTGGAAATGAGTTGGATACACTTCATTCATGTTGGAACAAGTGTTATTTGACATGTCAAAGCTCAAGAATGAAGAAAATCAAGTCAGAACAAAAACTGCCAAAAATAGAAAGTGACTTGTAATGGAAGTTTCCAAAAATGGAAAGTTTTTGACCACAAAATTACGTGTCCAAAAAAGCTTCAAATGAAAATTTGTTCAACATGAAAGTTGTAGATCTTGGTCTCACCTTTCCAAAAAGTCCAAGAACTTGAAATTCCCACGTATGGTTGGCAAGTTATGGTCCATTCAATTTCAAAAACGACCCATAATCAGAGGGGCATAACTTCCACATGGAGTGTCCAAATTGAGTGATCTTTTTATGTGCAAACTCCATTTGACATGTACTTTCATGGTGCATAATTGGAATTCATCAAAAATGGTCAATGCAAAAGGTCAATTTTCAAGTGTACAGTTAAAATCCAGGGGCAAAATGGTCCAACTTGAGAAATAATGAGAATTTTGGAATGGGGATTTTTGCAACACCTCACAAATGCAATTTGAAAATGGTTTGAACTGTCATAACATGTTGAGGTTCATTATTTGGTCAAGTCACTTGTGAATTGCATTTGAAAATTATACCATTTGCCATGACATAGTGAAAATCAAAATTACACAACCAATGACCATGGGACAAGTTGCAACACATCATAACTGATATTTAGAGAATGTGTGAGCTGTCATACAGCTGTCATGGGCCCCATAGTGAAAAGACATATTTGCCCTTGCTTAAGAAAATTGCATTTTGCTAATCACATTGCATTTGGTTAATTGGATGATTAGAGCTTGATTAGTTGGAAGTATTTAATCCTAATCCTAACTAACTTTTGATGATAATCACATTTCACAAGAATCTCAACAAACTTTTCCCTCCAAATTCTCCAAAAGCTCAAGAACACACAAGAACAAGATTGAAGAAAACTCTTCCAATTCTCCATCAAATCACGAATTTCTTTTTGCTGCCATCTCCAATCATCTTCTTCTTGATCTGTTTTGGTAATTCATTGGCAAACAACTCAAGATCCGTGACTGTTCCAACTATGCTCAACCATGGTGATTTGCAATTTCTTCTACTAGAGGCAACTTCAAGCTAACCTGAACACTTCATTCAACATCCTAAAGCTCATACTCCATCTGTTTTGGATCAACACGCGCCAAGAACTCAAGATTCATCACTGCCTTCGAATTAAGGTGCCAAATCGAATCTCATGATTTTGTTAATTGTTGTATGCGTTTTGTAGTGTGTTTGACATAGATTATCATGATGCCTTTAGTTTTGGAAATGGTGAACCATAGGATGAGTTATGTTGATTTTAAGAGTTGATACCAAAACCTAATTCAATCGATTCGTAATGTACGTGAAATTCTGGATAATTTGATGATGATATTTGGACTCTACACACTTAGACTTTTCCAATGACTATGAGTTTGTGAATTTTCGTTGAGATTCAATGTTCTTGTGTTCTTGCCAAATTCTGGAAAAAACGCGATGAAGATGATGGATTTTCTGGAAATAACCTTCGTTTGATCCATTGTGTTGCCTTGCCAAATTTGAAAGCTGTTTCCCGCGGAAGCCAACCAACCACACGCCTCCACCTCATTTAATTAAACGCTGAGTTTTGGACCGGCCAAGCTTATTTACGAGCGTGCCACTGGACTTAAAATTCCATTTAATTTAATTAACACATTCTAAATAATTATTTAACAATTCATTTTAATCTTAGAAAATTCATAAAAAAATATTGACAAGTCCAAAAATTATGAGGATTTTTTTGATAGCTCCCAAATTCCCTCTAGTTTTTTATAGGCATGGTTTCATAAGTTGTGCTTGGTGAAATGTTGACTTGGACTATGGATCTTTGACTTGTGACACAATTGTATACATGTTGCCATTTTCATCATGAAATGCTCATACATTAAAAGAAATTCCTGAAACTTTTTGTGCTAATTCTGGACATGTTGATGGTGATTTCCATATAAAGTTTGTGATTTTTGGATACCTGAGGAGTGAGATATGAGTTTTTGAATCTAGGTGTGACAATTTGTGTCACACCTAGCTAGGTCAACTTTCTGGATTTATTTGCATGACCTAGAGATGTTGGATTGGATTGAAATTTTGCATGAATGATCATTGATGTATTGAGATAACATGTGAATTGTTCTGGATTTTTCTATGGCATTTTCAATTTGATTGATATTTTTCTTCTCTGTTGGTTCATTGTGCAAGCTTATATGACACATGTTTGTATATCTTGTGTGAAATTCTCATATGGTTTTGGATGAAGGTGAAATTTGGTGTGCTGATTGTAGACACATTATAGGACATCATAGTTTTGGTCCCATTCATTTCTAATATGTTGTCACTGTGTTATGAATTTTTGAAGTGAATGCTTGTGTTGATGCTATGAATTGGCTTACATAATCTTGTCTGGATTTCTTGATTTTCATTGGCCTAGTTCCTTTTGTCCAATTGAGCTGAAAATTGACATGCTATACCTTGAATGTGTCCTGTTTGGGTGTGAATTATTTGAGGATTTTTGGAATTATTTTGGTATGCTTTTGATGGAATTCATTCTGTTTGGACATTGGATGTTGCATTTGACCTAGTTTGTACCAAATTGTGCATGAAATGATATTGGTGAATGGTATAAGCATGGGACCAATTGCATTTGCTTTTGAATGGTTTTAATTTCATTTTGGATTGGTTTGGCTTGCTGTTTAGATTTTTTTCTCCCTTTGGACCCTAGGCTTGGCCTAGTGGTCTAGTTTCTCACATTTGGTATGGACTTTTCAGGATGAAATGCACAATGCTTAAGGAGATTGCTTCAAGTCATTTAGGTTTGATGTTGAAAACTAACATGAATTTGTTTTGTAGGTTGTGAAGCTTGAGCTTGAGCTTATAGCTTGCACTTGTGTGCATTAATCTGTATAGTCTGACTGATTAACATTTGCTGTTTATTGTTGTTTGTCTGAGTACTGATGATACTTGATTGATTTCAGGTACATTTAGTCGCTTACAGTTCTTTAAGAACTTGCTTGCTGCTGCTTGGTTTTTAAACCACTTGAGGTAGGACTTCTATTCTTCATGTAGTCTGGAAGACCTGGCCTGTTACTTGGCCAGGCAACTGTCTGAAGTCCTCCTTAAGAGGCGATGTCTGTGGTTGTTTACATTTGTGCCAAGCAGGTAAAGACCTCTATGAGGCAATTGGTGGATCAAAGTGATATGCAATCTATCCCCCACTATTCTGTGAGTCGTCCCTCTGCTCACACGACTGTGTGTTGATGCATTGGGACACAAACCTAAGATCTTGTGCTGTTGCACAATCGAGTCAGAGTCTTTGAGCGTAGAAGGGTCCCTCCATTCTGGACCCACGCTCCTTTGTCTGAAGCTCTCCCTGGTCAGGGATAAGAGCTGTGAGGTCTCATCCTCACTTCACCCTTTTCATCTGCTTCACCTTAGCCTCGTAATGGCAAGGTTAAGAGCGAATACTACCCATGTACAGATGACTTGCTTCGGCAGTCAAACCCCTTGTGTGAGCCTCACTTGATTGGTTATAGTGTGTGCTATGTGAATATTTGTTTGAAATGCTTGTTTTGATCTGTATGCTTGTATGCTCGCTTTCTTCCTAGATAGGATTAGCTTGCAGTTGTGCAAGTAGGTAGAAACCTGAACGTAGGGCAATGATGCATGACAACACTAGGCTCGAGTACAGCTCCCTGGTAGTGTGTCTTCCCTTGGTTTCTGGCTAGATTTTCTTTCCCTTGAGGGGGAACTACATCGCCCTGATCCTCGTTCCAGACGAGGTATGTAGGCAGGAGGTCGTGCGAGACCTCTCCGGGCACTTTTTTTTCTTTTTGTGTGTGTTTACTTGTTGTCTGATCGTGTGTTTTGGTTCGGATGTCGACGTAAGTCCAATGATTGGCGGTCGGGCTCCACGTTTGCCTTCTTGTGTGCGTTTTGGTTCGGATGCTGATGTAAGCCCAGTGATTGGCATTCAGGCTCCATGTTTGCCTGTGTTTGTGTTTGCTTGTTTGGCGTGCGTGAGCCAAACTACAGTGGCTCTGATTCTCGTTCCAGACGAGATATGTAGGCATAGGATGCGATGTCCTATCGAGCTCTCTTCTTCTTAACCCCACCTGCATTCCTTGTGTGTGTGTGTGTGTGTGATGTTTTAGCAACCTTTTCTTTTCTTAGAGCGTGGATCCCGTCGAGTACGACGGACGTGAGGGGTGCTAATACCTTCCCTTTGCGTAACCGACTCCCTTACCCTTTCTCTTTGGTCGCGAGACCATTTCCTTTCCAGGTTTCTCTGAGCGTTTCCATTCCCTATCTTGGGATAAATAACGCGCAGTGGCGGCTCTGTGTTGTTTTTTGTTTCAGCCCGCCGGTTGTTTTTTCGCGGATGCGACACTTTGATATTGAATTCTTCTCTTTCTTCATAACATTGTCTTCTTTTCTTTCTTTATAACATTACATTACAGAAGAAACTCGTTTTACCTACGAGGGATTGAGATGAGAAAGGAGGTTACACTAAGAGATTAAAAGGAGAGGCACGACACGCAGGTCGTATTTTAAAAACCCAAAACAAAATAAAGGAAGACTAAGGCCATAACTGATCACAACAAGGCAATAATAACAAACACATTATTATTATCAATTTTTAATTCCTTTAATTAATTAAAACCAAATTAAATTTCGGCGACCGATCACACTACGCAGAGTTAGCGGACGGGGGTCAAGGGGGCAGCGCCCCTATCCAAAAAATTTTAATGAACGATTCATTTGAAATGGACATTGTTTTGCATCAACACAACTCTTGCGCAGTCACAAAACAGAAACCCTGAGAATTCTGACTCTGTGAGTGTGACGACCGTCACAAGCATGTTACGACCGTCACAGGCCCATGACGAACGTCACGCGGCCAAAAACAGAAACGCCTAGAATTCTGGATCTGTGAATGTGACGACCGTCACAAAGCACGTGACGACCGTCACGTCCAGCTTGTTATGATCGTCACAAGCTCGTGACGAACGTCACGTGGCCAAAATGACAGAACTTTGAAACAGTCAAGAGACGTGTTCCAAAAAGCCCTAAATTCACAACTCTTTGACGGCACAACCCTTGCGCCGTCACCAACCCTAATGCACCAATTTCAGACCGTCAAACACACCTCGATTGTTGATTCAGTATGATTGAGCAACAGGTCATTGCTTCACCATACTAATGTCGGATTCCGAAGCAAATGACCATTGATCGCTCAAAGGAAAACAACCATTTAGTGTTTGAATGAACGAAACAGAAACAGTATATCACATATACTGTACTTTGCATTAGGATTACTTATATCATATATAAGTTGATCGGTCTCAATTGCGTAACCTATGGACGATCGATGTATCGCTGCTTCACCATACTAATGTCGGTTCCGAAGCATAGTCAACATCAATCATCCAACTCGTACACTCATGATGCCAAATTTAATTACCCGTTTAATTAATTGATTCTTTCTGTCTTTTAATCATATTAATACAGAAAATAAACAGCTATCCGAGTCATGGTTTCGTAAGTGGCTCTGATACCACTGAAGGAGAATTGCGATCCAAAATGCAACGGAAATTAAAATTTTCTCCTTTAGAGATCCTTACGAATGGTCATGATCAGTGATAGAATATTTACCTCTTGTGACGATTGAAACCTTTGGTGCAGATCTCTTGTGACGATCAAAACCTTTGATGCAGATCCACAGAGCGATCACGAACGTTGAACGATGACAACGTCTCTACTCAGTCCACACGAACGGATTCCTTCAATCTCAGTGCTAGCTGGTACGAATGAAGGCTTTGAGTGAGAGAGAGAAAACGAAAAATAATGCAACCGCAATGAGTGCTTCTGCACAAGGGTTCTATTTATAGAACCACTTGTGTGGGCTTCAAGCTAAAAAGCCCACTTAAGTCTATTTTGGCCCATATCTTATAATATGCCCAAAATCATTTAAGCCCATGGTACCTTACCATATTTCGTATTCTACTCAAGTACACCGTACCTTACGATGTTCTATAATTCACTTAAGGGCACCGTACCTTACGGTATTCTTTAGTTACTCTATCTCTCATCAATCCTTCCTTTGCGTGTGACCCAGTAGGTTTTTGTGACGTTGGCAATTATATTAAATCACGCATTTAACATAATAAACAGTGAGCGGTATCTAGCAACACATCACTGCTACCCAAGACACGAAAATGTCATGTGATCTGACAATTCCTTCTGTGATAATACTTATGTGTATAATTACCCTTTTGCCCTTATGTCTATATTGAACACAAGGCATAGACCGTGTCATCCTTGTCCAGTTCAATATTGGGCCCATAGACATTTATCATGTTATGCAGGATGGGCAAATTCCATCTAGGTCACTCATGTCCCTCAGCATGCTTCGTGGAGTACCCATCAACTGTCTTTATGGTTATCCAGTTACGGACAATGTTGGATCAGTAATAAAGCACTCGACTCTACATCTAGGGTCCATAGTGGTTTCAGGTCGAAGAGTGGTATACACCATTATCACCATGAAAATAACTTATGACACTTTGCATAACTTTCTATATAGTATTCTCATAGCGGGTCAATCCGGTATAAATATTACTCCTAATATGCATACCTATGTTTAAGACTTGATAACTCTTTATCCATGATCCATGAGATGTGATCATCAGTCTACAAACATAATAGTCTTAATGCTTTAATGTTATCCCACTTCACACTAAAGCTCGACTACAGATACTTTAAGAATAGTGTCCTTATGTTTAATGTGTTCTCATGATTAAGTCACACTTAATACATTAAACGGACTATCTATTCCAGGGACTTTATTAATCAACCATAATAAAGAAAAAGCCTTTTATTATTAATAAATAATTCGATACAAGTACCAAAAGTATTGGCCTTTAGGGCTTACACCAACAGAGGTATCATCCAGCAAGAGATACGGCAACAGTTTCGGTAAGAAGAAAGACAATGAAGCCAACGCAATAACTAGTGGGAGGTAGAGAAGGCCTCAGATCAGAAGAAGTCAACCACCCCGTCAACATCATCATCAAGTATCTTCAGTAATTCCCGTTTTTTCAGCTAATCAATCAGTATCAGTTCAACAACAATAACAAACAACAACCATAGCAACGAACTACCACCCACAACAACAATAATACCAACAATCATCAACAACAAACTTTCGAGAGGAAGAAGGTCTCTTTCGACCCGATTCCTATGACATATGCAGAACTCTATCCATCATTGGTTCTCAAGAACTTGCTACAACCGAGAAATCCGCTTCAAATACCTGAACCACTTCCATGATGGTACAAGCCTAATCTCCGTTGTGTTTTTCATCAAGGAGCATCCGGACATGACATTGAGAACTGCTACCCACTCAAATATGAAGCCCAGAAGCTAGTAAAGAATGGAATGGTGTCTTTTGAGGACCGTGCACCCAACGTGAAAGCTAACTGTCGTAACCTAAAAAAGGAATGCGAAAAAAAATAACCGGCGAAAAAAGCAAGACAGAAGAGTCGCCACCATGCGTTATTTATCGCAAAGGAGGGAAAGGAAACGCTCGAAGTAAACCTGGAGAAAGGAAAGGAAAAGACAAGGTCTTGCAACCAAATCTTGGGTTCGGGAGTCGATTATGCGAAGGGAAGGTATTAGCACCCCTACGCATCCGTAGTACTCTACGGGATCCACTCTTGTTGTTTTTGTCTAAAGGGTGTGGGTTTATCTCATGTACTATTTACTAAAAGAGGGTTCAAAAGAAAATGACTCGCACGGATGTCGCATCCACTGCATACGTATCTCATCTGAATATGAGAATCAGAGTCTTCGTAGCTCGGCTGACCTATGGGTTAAAGAGGAGTGTGTTTTTTAGGTGAACGACGTTACTACGCAATCTACCGGATGCTCGACCTTTGGAGACTTACTCGCCTGTAGTAGAAGGAGTTAACGTGTTCTTAGGAGAATAAAAATCAATGAGTTTGTTTGAGTTTTAGGATGCTCATGCAAAAAGGAAGTCCTAGACGAAGGAACCGTGCTACCCTAATTGACATGCAAACGAGAGACTATACGAAGCCTAGCAACCCTATGGGGAGACGATCACACCATACAAAACAAACATGCATAAAGTAAACACGCCAACAAGGGGGCTCAAACATACATGGGTAGGGCTTTAGTCAAGAGGGGTCATATCAACCTCGACAAACAAGCCATGGAAGGGTAATCAAACGAGCTCTTAACCACTGACACTGAATGTCAGGGTGAGCAGATCAAAAGGGTAATGAGGATAAGACCTCATAGCTCTTAACCCTGGAAAGGGTGAGCTCATGACAAAAAGTGGGGATTCAGGAAGGTGGAACCCTCTCCACTGATCGACCGGACAAAAGATCTTGGGCTTTTGTTCTGAAGCATCGACACGTAGTGTGAGCATAAAGAACGACACACTGAATAACGGGGGATTGACTACTAATCCCTTTTATCCGTCAATTGCCTCTTCATGGAGGTCTTTAGCACTGGTGCCTCTTCTTGGAGGTCTTTGGGCACAAAAGTAAACACACGAAAACATTGCCTCCTATCGAGGTCTTCCAGCTAAGAAAGCGGTAAAATGCTGAAAAGATGTAACAGGGATCAAGAGATATACCACACGGATAAAAATCTGAAGTAATAACAACTAAATAAGCAAGAAACTCGGAGATCTCTCAGGCTAGCACCATCAAAGAAAATGAGTCAGTAAAGCAATCAGAATAAATCTCCTAATGGTATCCCACAAATAAAGTGGAATACCAAGCAAGATATCTCTTCAAGAGTCATGTGAGCCCTCACAAAAACTCAACAAACAAGTTAGAATAACAAGATGGGGTGCAATCAAGAGTTTCACCAAACAAAAGAATCAAAATGTAACCACATGAATCATGCCATTAAAGTTCACAAAAACACCCAAGGATAGGAGGCCTAAACCTCTTGTCAAACAAATGCATCAAAAGGGTATCAAAACTCAAAGTCAGGGGCAAGGATCCACACATCAAGACATGACATACATACTAAACAGATTAGAGAGCAAACAAAAAACCAACTAATGTCATGATCGCTACTGCTTCGCTTAGCGAAGCTTCGCTGCAGGCTCGCCTAGCGATGGGCTAGCGAATGCCTATGGGTTTTGGGTTCTTCATTGATAACAGTCCGATTTCAGAAACCCCAAACCCTATGGTATCCATCTCAGAAACGAAGTGATTAAACATTCAAGGTATTGTTCTACACATTCATGCACATCTAAACCCACATGCAACAACCTAACGATACCCACTCTTTCAAATTCACCCATAATACCTCATACATCAGAAATTTCAAATTGAAAGCATAAAGTAATGGAAATAGGGCATACCTGATTGGGAGAGATCGAATGAAATTGAATTGCACCGTTGGGTTTGCAGAGCAATATTAGGGTTTATGTGAGATGGAAGCGAAAAGTGTGAGTCAGAGTGAAAAGTCTCAGAGTCCGAGTGAATTTTTCAGTGTGTATGGAGGTTGCCCGAATTAGTTAGCTTTTTTCTAGGTCTTGTTCCACTAAATCTTTTTAGAATTTATACTGATTTTTGTGGCTTGGTGGGCTTAGAATGAAGTCAATTCAAGCCCAAATTTTTTTCTGTTATATTCTTTTATTTTCAAAACGCGTGGGCTTCGCCTAGCGAAGAATTTGCTCGTCTTGCGAGCATGACAGTTCAGGAAACTCCTTCTGAGTGCAGGTGACTCTGGTGGCTTTTCTTGGGACTCGCTAGGCGAACCATTCTTCTCACCTAGCGAGCATGACAGCTCAGGAACAGACTTTCGCTCCTTCTAGATTAGCATTTTGAATGATGAATAGACTCTATTTGAACATGTTGGAAGTAACTCGAGTCATTCCCTGGCCATTTGACCTTCAGTTGACCAACAGTTGGCTTTCGATTTCACAGTTGAATTTTGAACTGGACTGAGCCCATTAAGCTTGATCCTCCAGATAGAACCCACAAAGTGACTTGAATGATATCCAAGCTTCTTGGAAGACAAACTCTTGGAGATAATTCTGATGAAATGCAATATGAAATGTTAAATGACCTAAGAATGAATGCATGAATGAGGAGGGCAAATTTGAGGTGCTACACTAACCCACTGCCCGCTCATGGAGATTCATCTGTCAACATGGTAGATGGTTGCCCTGGGGAGTTCAAGGTGTTTGATGTCTGTTTTATTCGGAGGTCCTTGGTGACGATGCACAAGGATATTTGTTTGGTGAGCGATTGTGAGCATGACCATGATGGTTGTGCTATCTGCAGTGTTAACCCAAGAGGTTGCGAGATTGTGAAAAGGGACATCCAACAGTTGATGAATGAGGGTATGATCCAGATTGTACAATCCCGTCACGTAGATGATGATGTGAATGTGATTGTTCATGTGTTTAAGAATCCCGAGAAAGTGGTGATTCAATATGATAGCAGCAACAGCAACAACATCAGCCAAAGATCGGTATCACTGTTGGTCATACGGTTGGCGGGTCTAGTCCCGTACGCATCCGATAAGGATGTGCCTTATCAGTATAATGCAACTATGGTGAAGGAAAAGAGATAAATATCTAAGAAGTATATACAATAATCATGATCACATACATATTTAACGAAGATAAACATGTCACAAGAAACATAACGCAAATAGACATGCAACACGAATGTCGAATGGGCCAAAAAGTACAACAAAAATTCCAAAAAGGGGAAAAGATATATAAATCCACTCGGGCCAAAAGAATTCTTCTTCCTCCTGAGACATCTCCTTCTTGACACCGCTCTCTGGATGAGGGTCTCAAGACAAACCACTCTCCTTCACCTCACCATGGCCCTGAGCATTCTTAAGGGAGGCAGGATTCTCAAGCTCGGGAGAGGCCATTGTCTCCTCATCCACAAGCTTGCCTCCACGAACGACTTTGAGAAAGTCCACAAGGCTCAAAAATCCAATTTATGGTAGAGGAAGAGGATCCTCTCCTTGGCACGCTCAAAATAGATTCCATAAGTAGACATCGCTTCGTCGGTGAGGTCCAACATCTATTTCTCCTACTCCTTTTCACAAAGGAGAGTAGCATCCAGGATTTTTTTAGGGATTTCTTCTCATCAAATATTTCCTTAGACTTGGCTTTTAGATCTACCATCTTCTCCTCTCATTGTTCCTTGTCCTTCTTGAGAGAAATGCAGCAACCTCTGGCTCTCATTGTAAGCATCCACCTGCTCCTAGAGCTTCGCCCCCAGCTCATTCTCAGCTTTATCACGTCTTTCTTGGTCGCCTTCCTGCAACATG